>NC_043970.1:21811312-22164646 GCF_902148855.1 Sphaeramia orbicularis | reverse complement strand
ATTATACTTGCTAAAGCAAACAGCAATTGTGACATTTGTATCCATGTGTGAGTCAGGTTTGTTCACGGATGGAGCTGCAGTTACCAACAAAACAAATTTGTCAGATAAAAATAAAAACAGAAATAATAAACCTTTTCATTTCTTTATGTGAGGATACAGGTGCACTGATGTGTTGTGTTTGTTTTTCCAGGTATACAATCTTAATAAAGACAACCAGGCAGAAGGCAGTAAGTAGCTTTAATTAGTATCCAGTCACTGTTCAGTAATAATCCGCAAAGTCTCCTGTGACTTTTGGTTGTGGCAGGTGGAAAAAACAACAACAAAGAATGTTGTGTTTAATTATGGATATAGAGAATGTGTAACAGATCTGTGAAGTGTAAGAAATTAAGTCATGTAGTCATCAGAGTAATACAACTTTTTAATATCTTGTCTTCTGTTTCAACTGTGTCTCCATCAGTGGCTCAGCTGGACGTAATTGGATTTAATGTGATGAAGAAGTTCATCTATGCTGTGGAGACACGAGGTACAGTATTGTTTTTATCAGGACTGTTGGGTTTTCTGTTTATTTTAGTTTGTGTTGTTCATATTGTGTTCCCAACAGTAATTATGTAATATCTAGGTATAATATCTGAGTAAATTTATCTTATCTTATCTTATCTTATCTTATCTTATCTTATCTTAAAGGAGAGTATCCTTGTGGGATAATTAGCAAATGTTCAGATGCAGAAAATTTTGATCAACATATGTTAACATGAAACATATCAAGAGTAAATGAATATACAGCTCAAAAATCTAAACAAGTGAATATTCACAAATAAACAAATAATTTAACAGTAAATCTGTATAAAACTAATCAAACTGGTACAATTTGCTTTATATTACTAGTATACATATACATGCATATATGTACATTATATTACTAAATATATACTATAACTAATCCTTAGGACGGGAGAAAAATTAATTTCATGAATTAAATTAGTAATAATTACATTTCATTAATACATTACAGGCAGTTGCTTGATTTACAACAACCTTCAAAATTAAAGTTACAGTTTTTTGACACTGTTTTATTTACATTCATCAAGAATCAGCAACATATAAACCCAATATATGTTTGTTTTTGTTTTTGTTTTTGTTTCATATTAATACGAACCAAGTGCCAGTTTATATTTTGGATGGTCCTGTTTAGGGAAACATTAAATCTATACTGAAAATACTTCCTGAAAAAACAAAGGATGTAATAGAAACCTACTTCAAGGCTCTGGGTTGTGTGTGATATATATAATTATATGATATAAACCTACCGCATGTGTCCCACATACTGTTTGTTGATGCAAATGTCAACAACAGATCAAAGGTTATTAGCTGGAATTTGCTCCCTCTCTTAAAACAGTCGTCTCAGAAAAGGTTCACATGTGCAGTAAGAGCAGGTTTTTCCTTTTATTCCTCGTACTAAGAGCAGGTATTACTCATGGCAGGTTTTCATCATGCCAGTCTCATTTGCATGTGAATAAAAGGGCCATGTAAAGACGGCTTTGCGTTTCCCAACTTCAGTGATGAAGAACGGCATGATTTCCTCATGGGGGGGATGCAGTGAATTTCACTGACTTTGTTTCACATGATTGTAAATCTGACGGGACTGCTCTGCTCATTGTACTCATGAAATACATAATGAATGAGTAATATAATAGCGGACATGACCTTTTTCCCTCACACACCTTTGGGATCAGTAATTAGATTTTTCTGATTTGTGGGAGGTTTCTTGGCTACCATTCATAGTGTGGTTCCTGACGGGTAAAAAAAAAAAACTGTTGAAGTTTGAAGCTGCAGAGGGAAAAGTGCAAAATTAGAAAATATGATTTTCTTCTGCAGCTCATTCCTCTTTGTCCAAAACAAAAGATTAAATAAAAAAGATGGATGATATCAGAATCAGAATCTTCTTTATTCGCCAAGTATCTTCAAAAGAATACAAGGAATTTTACTCTCTGCTCTCTCTGTACAAAATAGTAAACGAGCACTAAAAAACCACAACGAAAACAGTTTAAAAAGTAAAAAACTTTTGTACAAAAAAATGTACAAACATTAAAGTTATGTAATGCAGTTAAAAAATGTACAACTGAAAAAAATGTGCAAGGAGAAAGAAGAGCAGTCAACATGTTGAGGTTGTGCATGAGGTGTATGAATTATTGTTATATTGCAGGTTTAGTTGTTCATCAGTGTGGTGGCTTGAGGGAACAAACTGTGTAGTGTTGATGTTGTTTCACACCTTGATAGAAAAGTGAGGCTACAATGTCGTGGAATTATAGCTTCACTTTTCCACAGGAATGAAACAGTAGAGTCACATTTGACACAGTCCTAATGGTAATATGTAATTGAAGTGAGTCTCATAGTACTGAACTCTCCAAACCTGTCTGAAGCACCTACAATTGGTCATGTACTGTGAAACTATTATACCAGCTTTTAAAAATGTGCCTGATTTTCTATATTCTGTTAGTAGAGCCCAAAGTCAAGGTCAACCAGTAGTGGATTTTTAAAAGTCAATATGTTTGGAACAGGAAAAAACAGATTGATCGACTGTTTTACATTGACTGAAATTAACCATCTTGGATTGTAGTTACTGGATATTGGATAACCATTGAACTGAATATCCATGTCAAGTAAAGACCAGAATGGTGCACATAGATTTTATTTAACGTCATCAAGTTAATTAACGTGTTTACACATACTATCTGGAACTAGTCACAGTTGTTTTGTGCAAACCAGATAAGTCTGCACATCATATTATGTGCATAATATACTAAGCTGTATACCATACAGGACTATAAAGTCAATGACAATAAAGGTTATTCTATTCTATTCTATTCTATTCTATTCTATTCTATTCTATTCTATTCTATTCTATTCTATTCTATTCTGCTCTGTTCTATTTTATTCTATTCTATCTATTCTATTCTGTCTATTCTATTCTGTCTATTCTATTCTATTCTATTCTATTCTGTCTGCTCTGTTCTATTCTGTCTGTTCTGTTCTATTCTATTCTATTCCATTCTGTCTGTTCTATTCTGTTCTGCTGCTCTGTTCTATTCTATTCTATTCTATTCTATTCTATTCTATTCTATTCTATTCTATTCTATTCTATTCTGTCTGTTCTATTCTATTCTGTCTGTTCTATTCTATTCTGTCTGCTCTGTTCTATTCTGTCTGTTCTATTCTTTTCTGTTCTACTTTTCTATTCTATTCTATTCTATTCTATTCTATTCTGTTCTTCTGTTTGCTCTATTCTATTCTATTCTATTCTATTCTATTCTATTCTGTCTGTTCTGTTCTGTTCTGCTGCTCTGTTCTATTCTATTCTATTCTGCTCTGTTCTATTGTATTCTATTCTATTCTATTCTATTCTATTCTATTCTATTCTATTCTATTCTATTCTTCTGTTTGCCCTATTCTATTCTATTCTATTCTATTCTATTCTATTCTATTCTATTCTATTCTATTCTATTCTATTCTGTCTGTTCTATTCTGTTCTGCTGCTCTGTTCTGTTCTGTTCTACTGTGCTATTCTTTTCTGTTCTGCTCTGTTCTGCTCTGTTCTATTCCATTCTATTCTATTCTATTCTATTCTATTCTATTCTATTCTATTCTATTCTATTCTATTCTATTCTAACCAGTACATCTGGGACTGGATGTAAAAGTAACTATAACTTTAATGTAGGATATTCTAAGTTCAATTTTTATTTTGTGACCTACTATTTTCTTAGGTCTGCTAACTCTGAATGTTTTGTAAAACAGTCTTACCGGTGTCTCTCCAGTCCAGACCAGGTGAAGTCTTCTTGAATTTCAATATATTAAAAGGGGTTTACGGAATTTCTGTCCAGTGACAAAAAGAGGCTTTAAGTCTGAAGGAATGGTACTACCATTAATTGCTCCTTTTATAACATTTAACATTAAACAAGTAAAGCTTTTTTTTTTTGTCACGTGGCCTTTATTTATCAACATTGGCCGTAAGTACATGCATGAATAACTGAGCTGTGCCGGCTCCACTTGGTCATTTCAAATGTCTTAATCGTAAGTATTTTTTAATAAATCCACCAGGTTTTTGACTAAAAAGAGGAGTCAAAGGGGAAAAAATTGGAGTTCCACTTGAGTCAAAATCCACAGGATGAGTACAAAAGGTCTTCTCTTCTCTGCTCTCACTCCTCTTCTCTCTTCCCTTCAGGTATTGATGAGCAGGGCTTGTACAGAATCGTTGGCGTCAACTCCAGAGTACAAAAACTACTGAGCCTCGCCATGGGTAAATGCAAAAATACATGTAGTACACATTAAAAGAATACACCCAAAGACTGTCTGTGTCTGTGAGTGTCTGCAATTGCTCATTTTTATCAACAGATTTATAATAGAGTCTGAAACGTTCACATTTTTGTTCATTAGATCCTAAGACGTGTGCTGACGTGGAGCTGGACAACCCGGAATGGGAGATCAAGACCATCACAAGCGCTATCAAGCACTATCTCAGGTTTGTGTGAAAACACTTGGAAAGTCTGTATTTCTGAAATAACCTCAGTGTTTTACTCATGTGATTATGTACAATTATGTACTTTGCATTTTCAAAGACCTTCAAAATATGTCACAAGAGGTTCAATCAGATGCATCTACTATTCTTGCATCTTAATCTCAAATCTAGAATTGGAGCCAATATATGTGCTCAGTGAGCTACTTTGTCCACTAAAATGTAATCAGTTCCTCATTGAGTCTGCAGGAAATATTTGTGCCAAATGTTAAGATATTCTGTCCATTAAATGTAAAGGGGACTGATGGACCAACGTTCTTGTACAAATGCAATGTGGCTGAATCTAAAAGAATTAATTATGTAACACTTATGGGTTTAGGTGTTACCCAATATTAGGAGGTCGTAGATGAAGAAACAATACGCAGAGAGGGAATAACTCCACAAGAAGAATATTTATTTACAGTCCACAGCTCTCACTTACATTCATACTCTCTGTCACATGACCTTCTCTCCCCACAATATCCTTCCGCCAATCCCTTATAGCAGTCCCAATAACAGAAACAAGATAGACCCAGTTAAATTATACAAATAAAATTACCAAAGCAAAAATAAATCATCTTACAACAATACTTCTCAAATGCATTGAAAGTAAAGTTCCAAAAATGAAATACAAATACAAATATTTGCATCGGAGGAATCCACCCTTGTTTTTTTTTGTTTTGTTTTGTTTGTTTTGGGTTTTTTTTTCACTCATGATCTTTTTTAAGAAATGAGATAAAGTGCATGAATTGCATGAATTAACTATTGAGTTATGGAATTTCCCTTGGCAATGACTGTCATCTAAATGGGATGATGATTTGTCTTATTCTGAAAATACAGCATTTTTCTGTTTTTAACTTCTATAACTTGAGTAAAAGTATGGTGCTGCTGTCACTTCCAGCTGATCTGTCACGGATCCAAGTCAATAAATAGTTCTTCATTGTTGCAGTTCTTTTGAAGTTAATGTGTAAAGCTTGTTTTCTTTTATTCAGATGTTTATCTCAGCGGCCTTCCACTCTGCTTTCAAACAGTGCACACAAACAGTTAAACCACAGTGTTTTGGGCTAAAATCCTTATTCAAGAGCATTTCAACATGTGATAATAAGAAATAGATCATGATCTAAACAAGTAACCCTTTTGCCTCTTGCATGTGATTATTTTCAGATAACGGATTTCTCCCTATGGGGTTGGATAGATTGTAGGAGGACAGGAATAGAAGACTAAGTGGAAAGTGAAATGCATGATGGGTAGGGTATAAGTAGTAGTAATGGTGGTCAAGCTGTGCTTATATACTGTACTTGAATAAATCTGCAAAATCCACAAGCTTCATAAAATACACGAACAGCCAAAGAGACACATTTGTGCTCATACACAGAGACAAAAACACTACCTTGCATAGTCTGCAAATATAATTACACAGCTCACAAACGAATTCATCTACAAATCCACTGTGTGCACTCACACGCACACAGAGACACACACACCATACATAGGACCTAAGGTCAGGCCTCATTGAAAGCCACTGGGAGCCATAAAATCTCTGAGCCTGCTGGGATAAACTGATGTCCAGCTGTGCGAGCTGGAGGAAAGAGATGAGAAAAAAAAAGATGAGACAGAGGCAAAGGCAGAGGAAAAGGAAAAGACCACAGAATGTTTTCCTCCCGTCTTGGACTGGTTACACATGTGCTAATCCAGAGTTATCTAGATTTATTGATTTTCACTGAACATCAAACCCAGGTCTAATATTTCATCATCTAAGCTGACATTCTCCATCTGATGTCTCTGTTTCTTTGTGTCCAGAATGCTGCCTGCCCCTCTCATGACATACCAGTATCAAAGAAGCTTCATCAAAGCTGCCAGTGAGTATTTTTCTTTTATGTGTCTTATTTGCCTTTCAAATGTGAACTTGAGTCAACAGGGCATATGACAGATTCTCATGCACTTTGAGATTGTCCAATTCCCTCTGAAGTTACTCCTATCAAAGAATTCCCTAGATTAAAAACCAACAGCACGCTTTACTAAATATTAGAATACACTGTTTATTTGAAGCACATTGAATCACAGGAATACTAAGACAGAGTCAGGGCATATCGGTAGAATAACTAAAATACAGATGTTGGCAAAAATCAAGAATAGGTTTTCAGTTTTAATAAAATAATACTGCAAAACTGTTTTATGTATGAACTTGAAATGCCCACATGTCAGTGGAGTGGTCTTTTAGGAGATGGTCCAAGTCAGATACTCAGTTAATACTCATTTTGGATTTAGTGCTGGTTTGTGTCGAGGTTGACCTCGCAACAGCAGCCAGAGGACTCACCTGTAATGACGACTATTTTGTGTCAATATTACAGCTACATCTATTTGTTTATCACCAGTTAAATATTGTGGAAGACGTCAGAATAACAGTTAATCCGGTTAAAATTCATGATGATTATTTAAAAACATTAAAACAAGTAAATTGATTCATTCCTGACATCAAATCAGAAAACATTACACCCTGAAAGTTGCCGGTAGCTGCTGATGCTGTGCCAAAAACTTCTCACATGGGTCATTTTACATATGTGCAGTTTACAGCTCAGTCTGACGTGATGTTTACAAGGCCTGTCACATTATTGCATCATCGCCTTAACACCTTAATGCCTTGAGTGAACCACAGTTATTTTGCATAATTATGATAATTGTCTCCATTCATCTGCATAAAAACATCTGGATGAAGCTAACCGGAATGTCATATTTCATCACTATTTTCACATCATTTCCTGCAGGTTGAGATGTGACTGGTGTTCTTATAGTGATGTCACCTTGAGGTGCTTAACATGTATGGACACCTCTCATTATCAGTAATTTCTTTTGATCAGTTTTTGTTTACAATGCCTAAAAGGCAAACAGGAGCTGTGTTGCAGTTTTCAGTTCTTATGAATGGCTCTTCCTCTTCATTAACCCTTTAAACCCTAAGCCTAAAATGGTCTGCCTGGACTTCTTTTCTTATTTTGACTACAAAAAGGTTAAAAAAATATGCTGTGAGTGACTCCGTTTGCCCATTTTTCCAGATCATTTTTTTCCAGATCTTTCAAAATCTAGCAGTCATTTACAATTTACTGCATGTTATAATATTCCTGAAATGCCTTTTTCTCCAGCTTCTTGTTCAGGCATGATTGAAATTACCATAATGACCCAGTAAAGCCTATAAAGTGCAACATCTCAGGTTTCAGAAACCGTTTGAATCTTTCCAGTTGCACAAACAGTAAAAAAGTTACAGCCATCCAAACTGCGTATGTGCAGCGTGTGTCAGCAATGACACTTCAGTTTTTAAAGAGTTAAAAAGTACCTGTAGTGAATTTTTATAGCTAGCAATTTCAAAAGATCACGTATGATACTAGCAGTTCTGTCAGATAACTTAAGTTATAGCCCGTTGTCAAGTAGGGAGTGTGGGAGTACTAAGTCACTGCTCCATCAGTAAGGTGTGGTAAGCAACATGTGGCCTCCTTCACAGGCTTTTGTTGTTGTAGTATTGTCCAGTTCACTGGGCTGTCATGGACTCGTCACTGACTCCGTGCAGCAGACACCAGTCTAAGATGACACATTATTGGCCAGTGCTGGGTCGTGTGCCTAAGACAGTGGCAAAGCTTACGGCTGCATAAATGGTAATAGCTGCTCCCATAGGTTCTGCGTAATTCATGTAATAAAAAGGTTGAATGTGGTGCATTTATGCCTTTTTTTTTTTTTTTTTTTTTTACTGAATTTGGGCCTCAAAAAGTACAAAAAGCACAATTAATGTCAACCCTATGTGTACAAATACACTATAGGCCTATACTAAACTACTGGCATAAAATGAACCAGAAAAAAGACAATTATCAGTTGTAATTTTTTTTTAGCAATTAACTGTGAGTTAAATTATTTTCCTGACTTTAGTACAATAGTAGGCAGTAGTGGCTGTAAAATTATCATACATGGCCTCTATTGGACATTATCTGGCTTGGTAAAGTCCATTTCAAGTCTAGTGTGACCTATTTAAAAGTTTGCATTAGCACATGTAGCCTTTCTGTATAATGTGCAGAGGAGTTTGGGCTGGCATTGCAGGTGTTAATGGGCTTAAAGGCATCTTTTTTCTCTCCATCATTACACGAATGAGGTCATAATTTACGGTTAAGGCATTTGTGAATCCGCCGCTCACCTGCTGAGATACCAGGACGCCTGCTGCGCCGCTGTGCCGCCTCTATCTGTCTGTTACCCCACTAGTTGAGTGTTCCAACTGTGCGGCTTCAGGTTGTGTGTGACACGTAACCGGTGACCAACCTGCTGTGTGTTAGGGCTTTTAAGTAGTATTTATATGTTTTTCAATTAACAGTTGAAGAGGAAAGACTTGGCAAGCAGCTCTTCAAGTCTGATTGGTATAACAGCTGCAAGTGTTTTTCTATGTCTCCCAGCACTAGATGAGTGAGGTGTGCAGTGTTGGGATTAATCATTCAACTTTACTTACAACGTAATAAACAGCTGTTTTGAAGACGTATTGCTATAATCATCCAAACTAACTGCACTCGCCAACTTATATTTCAAATCCTTCTTTCTCCTAGATCCATAATTAAAGCTTTTGGTAACGCTGATGTGGACCATTCTACTTTGCAGAACATTCTTAATTTACAGCAGACATGTCACTTTTCTTCCTGCTAGGTTTGGTTTGGTTCATCATTACTGTACTGTCATGGTCGATTACAGTGGAATTGGCACTTTTATTCCATTTTCTACGGTCTGTTTGAGCCGGCTGAGTCTGTGCTGAATGGCATTGGTGTTTTGTGTGTTTGTTGGTCACTAAGCCTTCAGAGATCAGAGCTGACAGGGGAAGGAACTTCAGGAAATGACCGTGTGTCTGTAGCAACAGCACCAGGAAATGGCTGCTAGTGAGGCCAACTGGAGAGGAAAATGAGCACAGTGTGTGTATTAGGAACTAGAAGAAAGCAGTTGTTTGTGGGGATTTAGACTGCCAACCTGTCTGGTTTGATGCAAACAGTCTAATGCATGCTGTAAATCACTGTAAGATATGAAATATATGTGTCAAGTAGAATTTCAGCTGATAGATTTACATCATTGTCATTTACCCAAGTCTTTCATTGTGTTGAACTTCTTCCCTCCGTAGTCTCCTTATTGTTTTCTGTTTGTGTGGGTGTGGATATTAGCGTCTTGACTGTGTGTGAACGCAGTATGTGCCTGTCTGAATGTGCGTCTGCTTTTGGATTTCATCCAAGGCAGAATTTTGCAGAGCACTGAGGTGTTTTAAGGACAGCGTCCTCAGATGAACCCTTTCTTTCAGCTCCTCCCTTTCTCTTTCTTTTCTTCACGCCTGCTTTCCAACTCCTCCCACCTCCGTGCTCCCAAACCTCATCTTCTTCCTCCTCCCCCTCCTCCTCCTCCTCTAGTTCCATCTCGCCTTACTTTTTCCCATCCTGGGCTAGTTAAAATATCTGAGAAACACAGTTCAGCCGCAAAGGTAAATACAAAAAGAAGGAAATGAAGCGAAAAAATAAGGAATGAATGAGGCAGAGAGATAAGGATGAGTGTTAATGTGTGTGTGTGTGTGTGTGTGTGTGGCGGTGGTGGTGGTGGGAGGGTACCTGGCACCTGGATTTCAGATACAGTGTTAGGTACGCACCAACAGGCTCACACATGCAGTAATTACCCCCAATCATTCGGTTTAGTTTCCAGTATTTTGTTGCATTAATTCATTATTAATTCCTCTTTCTGTTACACTTTCTGACTCCTGCCTAACATATTCACCGAAATGAATTCACTGAACTGGCTTTTCATCTTGCTTCATTTTTCATTCCGGCAAATAGACTTTTTCTTCAGATATTACTCACTTGTACCATCGATTCAGTTTTTCATTTATGACCTTGCACATAAAAGAGACTGACAGAGGGATCAGAGATGATAAGTTCACGACGACAAGTTGAATTTAAAAGTGAAGCCCTGTTGAACATTAGACGCCCAACAGACTTCAGACACTCTCTGGTGTTTTGCAGGCAGCCAAGCGGACACACTTCCCTTTGAAAATACGGAATAATGAAAATAATGAAAAATCAAAACCTGCCGCTTCCCTGTTGAACAAGTATTGATTAGTTTTCACTCCTTATAGTACAGTTTATTTCTGTCATAATGAGACACTTTCTTTGGTTTTGCAGGCCACAGTAAGTGCACAAGTTGAGCTGCAGATCAGAAAGAAACGCACTATGGTTCAGCAAAAGGTTTGCAAAGTCAAACCTATGATGGCCTGTTAATCAGTCAGACCTGGGCATAAATATATAACATACATTCAGAGGAGAAAAACAAACAGCGGCAGTTTTTTTTTCTGGCTCTTGGAGCTGCATGTGTTGAAGAAAAACACCAAAGAGTTCGATCTGTTTTGGACACATGACAACTAATCTGATATCAAAAATCGAGTGGATTTCTACAACCTGTTTTAATTCCTGCTCAATTTGTTGCATCTGTAACTAGTTATGTCACAACATTTGTACATGTAAGGTCAAGACTTCTGACATTTTTCCGAGTATGACTTAATTGTTTGTCAGCAGCAGCGGTTGTAGTCCATACTGAAAATATGTCAAAACCTTGAGTCGATTACCTAATTATGGTTTTCTGTGCAATTATTTTAACATTTCTTTGTTTATTACTTGTTATATTTATATTGTGGTTTTAACCTATTGCCCTTTTATGCTTTATTGTCTTATCTATTGTTCTGTAAGCTGTTGCTACAGATTTTTGGCTGCTAAGGTGTTGATGAAACGTAGTTTCGTTCTGCACTGCATCCGTGTTGGTATTGTGTTTGAATGATAATAAAGTGAATCTTGAATCTTGAATCTAAAATGTTCAGTTGTTGGTTGAACAGGACAGAGCAGCACAGTCAACAACCTGGAGGGGGTGGGGCATGAAGTGGCTCATGTGCATTTAAAGGGCCAGCGCTCAAAATGACCTTTCTGGTGTAATTACTCAGAAATAGGACCTGTGGAGTTGAATTAATGAAGAATTCAGACTCAAGCATAGCATTTACAGTTTATGTAGACCACAGGGAAATGTTTTAAATTGCATAATTCCATTTTTTTTAAAAAGAAGCAAAATATCACTCCTTTAACTTAATTCATTTATTTAGAATATACATTGTTTTTTCCAGTTTCCTAAAAAATAATCGTGTTGGACATAACGCACGACAGCGACGATATGAATAAATTCCACATAGTTGATCTCCATCTACTCTTTCTGAATAAAACCTCATATTTTTTGGTTTCATGTGGGAACCAACATCCCAGATTTGGTTATTTGTGGTCAAAATGCTCACGTCAGTTAAAAATCAGGTTCACAAACTGGAACGGCACCCATTCCTTGACTGTCAGACATGTTTAGTCCCCAGGCTGATTTTACACTGCATGTAGAAGATTGAAAACAACAATACAATAAGACTTAAAGCACCGTCATGAGCAAACAGATAGATCCCGTCTATACCCACTGGGATCATTCTCAATAATGAAGACACTGTACTTAATAATTCAGGGTGCTTTGCATGCATGAGTGGGTGCATAGGCTCAGTGTAATCCTGCCTTGAATCAAGTGATGTCTTTCAGCCGCTATCAAATACGGTAGTCAAACGTTATATTTCCTTTTCACAAATAGAAGGGTATGTGCTCCTATCTTTGATAATGGCAAGAAAAGAAACTGGAGGAGAAAAGAATCTAAGGATTGTTGATTTACCCGTCCTCCGTCCTACAGTTTTGTTCTGTAAAATAACAGAAATAAAACTGCATCATATTAAACTCTACTTTCTCTTTTTCCTCCCCTGTATTTTGACTCTCCATATCCACAGCCAATAGAACAGAATAGACATTTATTATCGCTGTCACAGGAACAATGAAAATCAATTTAGCAGCTCTGTTCTGTTTAGCAGCAAAAACACTTACTGCAAAAAAGGACTGTATAAAACCATCATACATATGCTACTAAAGTAGTACTAGAAATATACAAAAGCTAACTATATTACAGATGAATGATATTTACAACAAATAAGGATATGTGGAGGTAATATAGGAAGTGTACAAGGGAGATTAATGAAAAAATAAACAAAAAAAAAGATGCATGTGGTGTGGCTATTGCACTGAGGAAGGGTGAGTAGGTGCACGGTCCATTACACTGGGGGGGGTGGTTGTTCAGTCAGTGGGGGGGGCACATTTAACTGCTTGTGTGTGAAAACTGTGAGTCTGTTTGTTCACGTCTGACCTCCATAAAAATTTGTTACTGAAATGAAAAAAAACATTCATATTCAAAGGCAGCTGTGGATAAACTTCAGTCTGCTTGCAGGTGTTAACAGTAGTTGCCCTTATCGATATTAATTGTCACTTGGTCTGACATTACAAACTGCTACATGACCCACAGGAAAGAAAAACACCTCAGACGAAGCCTCACACTTCATCATTAATATATCACACGTTATCATTTGTGTAGGAGGAGATGTATGATGTCATCTCACAATCTGCACATGCATTTACGTTATGCAGTTTGGACTTCAGAGTATGCAGGTGAAACATGCACGTAAAAGCGTTTTAGTTTAAGTGACTCTTCAAGAGGTTTGAAGTGAGCAACAGTGTTTGCTATTAGCGTAGGAGTTTGGAGTGTGTGTCGTATTTTTGCAAGTCGTTTTGTCATGTGCACTCCATCCGCATCTTAATCCACGTAGGGTGTTGTAAATATTATTTTATACATGGATATAGTACACATATACCACACAAGCTAGGGGACTTGGGGTATGAATAATGAATGATAAGAAGGCAGACCAGGTGGTGCTGCTGGAGTTTGTTAAGGATCAGCTGTCAGTCAGCAGATGTGGCCGAGTGCCTGAAGAAGTGCATGCTTCATTTACTGCATGTGGGTGCGTACGAAGCTGGAGCTCTGAGTTTGATTGTAAAAGTATGCACTACATACATAATCTAAATCCCCAATTGCTTGAGAGATACAAACATGAAATTTTGATGAAATGAGATCCTGACTTTTTTCAGCACTTTTGTCAGCTCTTGTACAAATACACAGTTCTGGCACAACTTCAGTTATTTCCAAGGTGCATAGAAGAAGAGAAGGCCTTGCTGCAGCACTTGCCATATAGAATAATTTTTTTCACTCTAAATATAGACCTACGCGTTTCAGCTAGCAGCCCTCATCAGGGTCAGCGGGAAATACATAACCAGCTGTTATTAAATAAAATATGAAACATGAAAACAAAAAAACAACAAAAAAAAAAAAAGATACAACCAATCCTGTGCATTAACACACAGACCGACCAGTAGGGTAACTGCAAAGAATGGTGGGTATTTGAATAGGTGACTCCTGACAGATCCTTATAACATGTTTTCAGAGAGACGAGGGGAGTGTTTTATTACAGACAGGACTAATGCCATATTAGAAATACAAACTTAGAAGGTACACTGCCCGGCCAAAAAACAAGTCACACATGCAATATTTGACTGCACCACCTTTGGTTTTGATTACAGGAGACATTCACTGTGACATCTTTTTTGCCACATAATGCTTCATCACATCCCTAATTAGTGTCTGGACTTTATGGAGGCCAATCCATGTGTCAAAATGATGTCTCATTCTCCCTGAACCATTCTGTCACAAGCCTAATGATCCTGATCAGTCCTGGCATCGTCCAATCTTTTAGACATTAAAGACATGAGAGGCTACTTACTGCAGAAAGAAAAGAAAAAAAGTGTTTGTTTATCTTTGGTAAAAACAGAATTAGTTGAATTAACTTTGTGACTATTTTTGAGGAAAAACATTATGAGTTTTGGGAGATGTGTTGTTGGATTGTAATCATAAAGATGAGCTGGGAAATCCTCAGTGAAGACAGGGGCGACAGTCGGGTTCCTGTCTTTACGGTTACCTGCTGTAGGTTCATGTGTGACAATAGACAGTGATACATGTAAATAATGAGCTGATTTGCATGAATTGCAGAACTGTGTTGGTGTGAGTGCAAGGACACGTACCATTATTCTGAAACATAAATATCTACTGTGAATAGTAGATGTACTAATGTTTGAAGTAAGAAATGTAAAACAAAAGAGATAATTTACTTTTATAGGTTATTTATTGTCATAGTATCGATATATGACATGATGATAAATGATTTCTGCTTGTGTCTCATTGTAACACTGACATCCAAGCTGCAGGGTGTGTGTTGTGAATGCGTCTGCAGTGCCATAAAGCACCTTAAATTCTTCATTTTGTGATGTATTGTGAAAATTAGCTACAAAAAAAGCCCAAAAACATGACGACATTATTTTAACAGTATACAGAGCAGCATCTCAATCCAAAAAACAACAAAAGACACAGTAGTAGATGATGATGATGTGAAGTAGTGTGAGATCATGGAGGTTGTTGTTTTCACCGCTGAATCATATCAGAAGGGAGTTTGTGTTTACAGGTGACATAAAATATTAATTTTTTTCACATTATGTTTAGTGACATTCGTTCTTCATACATTTTATATGTCATTCTGATTAAATAGCAGAAGTCAAGCTCAAAGTTAACGTCATAAAGACATTGACACAAGGCGACCAAATGATACAGGCTGTTACATTGAATAAAATTAATTTCTCTGAATTGAAAATCACTGGAGACATTATATTATTATTAGTGCTGTCAAACGATTACATTTTTTAATCAAATTAATCACAGAGTTGCTGCGGATTAATTTCAATTAATCACGATTAAATATTCATTTTTAATCTATATTAATCGTGTGTCATTTTGCATGAGCAAACAGACTCAAGAAAGAAGGGAATATATATGCACTCAATGTGTTGCATGTTAGGCCAAGTTGGGCGACATGTTAGCCGAAGTGCTAGCAGAATTCCTGACTAACATATGCCTCATGTTAATGTGGTATTTTAAGCTGGAAGTCCTTCAGTGGAAAGAAAACTTCTTTCCTGCAGAGTGTGTATAATACTTTATGTCGGTGGACTGTTCCGTCTTGGGTTTTTTGGTCCTCATCTTTCCATCCAGAGGGCCAACGTGCTGTTTAGTGTCTTCCATCTTTATGGGTTGGTTCAGCTGCCTGTCACTACTGGATCAACTGCCCATTTGTTCATGTGTGATGCTAACTCTACTTGGACAAACTGCCTGAAATGCGTTTCTAGAGACTATATAAAACACACAGTTGTTTTATGATGTTTTAATGTGGAAATGTTACATATTATTGCTTTAAATGCCCATTTTGCATTTCAGTTCTGTTTCCTATTGTCTTACACTTACTCCAAGTGAATATTTAAATATAACAGTATTTGTAACTAAACAATCTTCCTGTAAATTAAAAGCAGCATACATCATCTTCTGCTGGTCGTTACTATAGTATTTTGAAAATCTGATACTGAACGCTATTAATCTTTGTCTATTATACCATTAATAAATCACTGTCTTTCTGTATACGTGGTTCTTTTCAATCCAACCAAAACATGACGTTAATCCAACAACTTCACTGCTTATAGGATAAAGATAACGCTGCTGATGATAAATAATGTTTAGGTCCGTCTGACTTTCTCTTGTCTTTTCCAGACTTCAGTGACAGATGGATTTTTACTTAAAGTTCAACCTTTGGTAATATTTTATGGCTGCAACAGTGTTTAGTTTGGCTTATAGTAAAGTCCACATGCATTTACACATGTAGTTTCTTTACATTTTGAGCCAACTTTGAATGGAATAAAAAGACACCATATACTATATAAAAGAGAATGATGTGTATGTATTTGTTTCTCAGTGTTCTGTTCTTTAAAAGGTGCTTTCACCCACATCTTCTGTGCTTGTACAGTATATGATCATTTTGCAGGGTATACGTCTCAGCTTGTTCCACTCTGTTAGTTGTTGGGTGAACGTGTAGACGCATGTGAGATGCTCTGCTAAGTGCTGGTAGCCGTAAAGCGTATTGCCTGGCGCTGACAGCCACAGCCTGAGGGTTGATCTAGTGTGATTCTGCTGTCATCTCTCTATCGACCGGGCTCTGCCTCTCTGACTTATTACACTCGTACATCATCAGCATGTCTGTCTGCATGTCTGTCTACCTGTTTATCACCAGGAAGGAGTGCTTTCCCACGTTTCCCCAGTGTTAAGTAAATCCTTGTCTGATATCTGCAGTTATCTGTGTATCACTATTTGTCTTAAAATACTCTGTAATTACGATGATAAACGCTTCAATATCGATGTTGAGCTTGGTAATAGGGGTAAAATAAGGCTGGTGGACATTGTGTCTCTCTATGTTTTGCAGACTTAACTACACATACTGACTTTGTTTGGGATTACTATAAACTTAGGCTAATACACTTGTGATGATCTAGAGGAAGACAAATGATTTTGTCGTTATTGATCCTCCCACCCGTCGCATAATTGTGGCTTCTTTCTTACATTTTAGACAATAGGCTTTGTTATTTCTTAACCAAAGAAGTACTAATGAGTTATCACAAGACATAGAAGACCTAAAAGGCAACATCATGGTTTGCAAAAAAATAAAATAAAATAAATAAATAAATAATATATTTATTTATTTATTTATTTATTTATATATTTATATATATATATATATATATATATATATATATATATACACACACACACACACACTCAAGGAAAAAAGAAACGCACCACTTTCATTTTCTCGATTTTTTTCAGAAATATGACAATTATTGCAAAATTGCAAACTACAATGAGTTCAGTACTATTCTGAGTCAAAATGAAATGATTGTTTTCCTGGTTCTGGTTGATTGATTTTGATTAGCAATAAGAAATGTATTTTTGTATTCTTCACCCATGTCTGCTCATGAGTGAAACTCACAGATGAATTGGACCTCTCCTCAATTGTGCACAACCATTCCCTATAAAAAGACACCAAAATGGAGCAAAAACACATTTGTCCACAATGCTACAACTACTCCAACCGGAGAGAGATCGGGTTTTGTTGAACCACATTTCGATGCCAGACCTGACAGGGAGAAACGGGGAAGAGAAGAAGAAAGGGGGAAGAGAGAAGGAGAGCGCAAAGGGGGGAGAAAATAGAAAAAGAAGGTGGCAAAGACCCTCACACAAGAAAATATCAATAGTAATAATAATGATAATTATAATAATAACAATAACCATCAAC
The DNA here is from genome assembly GCF_902148855.1 of Sphaeramia orbicularis. Taxonomy (NCBI): domain Eukaryota; kingdom Metazoa; phylum Chordata; class Actinopteri; order Kurtiformes; family Apogonidae; genus Sphaeramia; species Sphaeramia orbicularis. The sequence continues at coordinate 22,146,932 of NC_043970.1, read as the reverse complement.
AAATAAAACGAAACCCAAAAAACGAATAACTAATGAAGCTCCCAGAGGTCGGGGTGTATAGATATACCAGGAATTCCAGTCGTCCTTTCATCCATCTGTCCATCCAAGAATTTTGTCCATTCCATTTCTCTGACACTATTCATCCGATTCTTTTCAAATTTGATAAACATATTCTTTATCACTGGCCACAGTGCAGTGAGTTTGATGGCTGATATCCAATTTTTTTTTTTTTTTAAACAAGTATTTGAAAAGATTTCAAAAAGATTGGAAGTTAAGACTCAAAATGAATCCCTGGGTAGGCAGGGTATCATTGGGCGGAGGTATTAGTAAGCTCTACTTGCTTTTTCACTTGTTCCTTATGTTAGTGCCACAGTTTGGACTGCAGTTAGTAACTACACTGAACAAAAATATAAATGCCACACTTTTGTTTTTGCTCCCATTTTTCATGAGCTGAACTCAAAGATCTAAAACTTTTTCTGTATGCACATAAGGTTTATTTCTCTCAAATATTGTTCACAAATCTGTTTAAATTTGTGTTAGTGCACACTTCTCCTTTGCTGAGATAATCCATCCACCTCACAGGTGTGGCATATCAAGATGCTGATTAGACAGCAGGATTATTGCACAGGTGTGCAGGTGTATGGCTGGCCACAATAAAAGGCCACTCTAAAATGTGCAGTTTTATCACACAGCACAATACCACAGATGTCACAAGTTTTGAGGGAATATGCAATTGGCATGCTGACTTCAGGAATCTCCACCAGAGCTTTTGCCTATGAATTGAATGTTCATTTCTCTACCATAAGCCATCTCCAAAGCTGTTTCAGAGAATTCATGAAGAAGACTGCATGAGGAAAATGGTGGTCACACCAAATACTGACTGGTTTTCTGACCCCCCTGGACCACCCAATACAGTAAAAGTGCACATTTTAGAGTGGCCTTTTACTGTGGCCAGCCTAAGTCACACCTGTGCAATAATCCTGCTGTCTAATCAGCATCTTGATATGCCACACCTGTGAGGTGGATGGATTATCTCAGCAAAGGACAAAGGAGAAGTGTTCACTAACACAGATTTAGACAAATTTATGAACAGTATTTGAGAGAAATAGGCCTTTTGTGTTCGTAGAAAAAGTTTAGGATCTTTGAGTTCCGCTCATGAAAAATGGGAGCAAAAACAAAAGTGTGGCATTTATATTTTTGTTCAGTGTAGATATGCGCACATTTCCTGAACGAAATGTAGGCTGTGTTTTTCCCTCTTGCTGGATTTGTGGACTTGTGGCTAAGTGCGATGTACCTATAAAATGTTGTTCCACTTTACATTTGTATGCACAAGTTATTTATTGCAAAACATTTTGCTCTAACTGTGCAACAGCACAACAGGAAAGATAAAAAGAATATGGATCAGTTGTGTTATAAGACTGTTTTTCAAAACCTAAATGTACAAATCACATAAGATTAACAGCAGAATTTGTAATTTGCATGAACAGTTTTGAAAAGGTTAATGTAGTGTGTTATATTTCTCAAAAAAACAAAAACAAAATACGATTCATGGCCCAGGGTCGCAAATTGAGAAAGCAACAAAACAAACTGCACAAAAACTATGAAAAGGGGTCAAACCAATAAAGGACCTTTTTAGGGGTTCTAAAAGGAGACTGAAAATACAATTTACAATCACCCACTGAGTCTATGACAGATCAAACAAAAAGATGGGCCTTTAACAGTATTTAAAATGGGAGTCAGTGGTCAGGATGGGGGGTGGGGCAAACTGAGGTGGGAGGGGCAATCTCCTTTTAAAGACATCAAGGGACTAATTACAGCCAGGTGAGGAGAAATGTGGCAGGTGCTCCTGATAAGCACTAACGACCTGTGGACAAGATCCAACCAAGAAAGAAAACTATTGTGCTATCTGTGTCTGGAAATAATGAGACTGTTTTCATTCTCAACTAATCTGTTAACTACTTGATAAAACAAACAAACAAAAAAAGGCTGTCCACTGTGAAGGACATTCCATTAAAAAAATGTCTCTGAAAAAAGTCATGCATGTTCTGTCTTTGTCTCCCTCCAGAGCTGGACAACCCAGAGGCCAGAGTGACGGAGATCCACGCTCTGGTTCACCGGCTGCCCGAGAAGAACAGACAGATGTTGGAACTGCTGATGAAACACCTGTCCAAGTAGGTGGAGCTGTTACACACTTGTACAGATTTAATTCATTAATTCACTCATTGTGCCACTGCATCAGTTACATGTGCATGTACTGACCTGCACAGTTTATTTATAGCGGTTTCTGTGAAGTATATTAGGGAAGAATGGAGAAATGTTCTGCAAAACAGCCCTCTATCTGCTCATCTCTAAATGAAGGCAGCATCTCTATCACTGGGAATTATTCACTGTAACCACACATTTTTAATATAATGATGACTTCCATTTGGCGTAATACTTATAATGCCTTGACAGTCTTAATGAGACATACAGTATTACATGAGTCTGGATAGGAATGGATGTAAAATACAGCTTGACTGGGTGCCTGGGTTGTATAACTGGGACAGTAATTCTAGTTTGAGCTATGTTTTCTTATGTCGACAGTATGAACTGTGTTTGAGCAGATTTTTAATTATTAGATTTTAACAACAAACAGGTCATAACCACACACTGAAATGTAGTTTTACTTAAAATGCTTTCAAAACAATGAGTATATGTAATAAGTATATTTTATAATGTTGTTTAAAATGTCTTAATCCACGGCATTGGAACTGGAAATTAAAAGTTTCAAATTGAAAGTTTTAAATTTGAGCTAATAGGAATCATAATTACATTTATACATGCTTGAACTTAATAATAACTTGCTTAATATTCTTGTCTTCCATTGAGGTGCAAGAACGGTGGACTTAATAAATCACTTAGAAGACCATGCACAGATTTGTTCTGACAGGACTTCAGTTTCAATCACATTTTTATCAAACTTTATGGTTGTTTATAGGGCAAAATATACAGAAATGAAAGATTGTGAATCAAAACACTGCAAAATTAATACTTAAAAAGTGCTGCACAGCACAACATTTCTCAGTTGTGGATTTAAGGTTAGTCTGAGAGTAAAAGAAAAGTTCAGTAAAAGGTTTAAGTGGGAAAAAAAAGCCCTTAGTCCTGGAATAGGCTTAATCCTTGTCTGAGGCACTGTGTCATATTGTACATTCTCCTGCCATTTAAATAGTCATACTGAAGGAACTTTAGATCATCTTCACTCATGGAAGTGAAATAAGAATATTTTGGTTGAATATATATATATTCTACCTAAATCTATCTGAACTTGTTATTATAGGTGAATTTAAAGCTGTTTTAAAGGAGCGTGAAATCAGTGAGCTTGGTCAGTGTAACTGTTTTTAAACTTGCACAAATGATTGTTTTGTCACTATCGATTGTAAGTTTTTTTATTATGTGTTGATTATGTCTTGTCTTGTCAGAAACTGTGAGTTATGCTGCTTTTCTGGGCCAAGTCACTCTTGAAAAAGAGATTTGCAATCTCAATGAGGCTTTTTTACCTGGTTAAATACAGGAGATATATATATATATATATATATATATATATATATATATATATAAGAAAGTCATGCAGAATTATATTTTCCTCTGTGATGAATCAGTGGCTACATGTTTTCCGTCTCTCTGAAGGGGAAAAAAGTACTGTGCATGGAATAAATATTTTATAATCTGCTGCATCTTGCCTAATTGTACATCAAACAGTAGAAATGCATTTTAGTAATGTCATATTAAGTGCCCGACTGAAGCCCTGAAGTCTCTCCTATTGTTAACCCTATAAAACCATTTGTATCATATTTGCTACGGCAGCTTCTAAGACCTTTATCTTATCAACAAGATCAATACTTTCCTTAGAAATCTATTGTATATGACCCGATACGTGTTTTCTGCCCCTGGTGGTTTATCATTCCGCTGCAGTCAGTGGAAGGGCTTTTTGCCTTCTTTCAATATGGCCACTATCTTTAAAAATCCACACACTTTTTGCAGGAAGGTCTTCAGTAATTCTCAAAAAAGTTACGTAAAGAAGAACATTTATTCTTTTTTTTTTTTTAAATAAGTGCTTCTGTACTGAAACAATGCATAGTTACTTGATAATTGATTCTTTATCATACAGTTAAATTGTCATTAAAAAACATGTGTATCAGATTTGATACTGCAGGTATATGCTTTATAAAAACATCCAATGTATCAAATGTGATAAACCAATATATCATGCTATATCATAGCTACTCTGAACAAAGATATCGATATCATTGAGAAGACCATTTAGATTATACTTCATGTTCTGAAACAATGCTTAGTTACTTGATAATTGATTATTTATAGCACAGTTAAATTGTGTTAAAATGTGTGTATAAAATATAGATTCTGTAGGTATATCAGGTGCCGTATAAAAACGCCCAATGTATCAAATGTGATACAAAAATGTATCATAAACACAATGATACGGCAAAATGTTTAGACTAGATTTTGTTAGATGGTCTAATAAACATCTCAATTCCAGACACAGGGTTAATTTGGTTCTAAATATCGTTAGCCTCATAGCATAATTGGCCAAGTCATATTGTTGGCCAAATTGTGATATCTGTGTAACTTTACCCCCCTATCACTGCTGATTGATTTTATGCAGATATCACAAAAATATGACTTTAGCAATTATGCTATGAGGTGAACAATATGTAATTATTTCAATACAGCGATGCTTTGAACATGGCAACAAACAGTTTAACCTTTACGTTTGACTGCTGTAAGGTTTAAATATGTGATTTAGTGATATTCATGCACAATTATATTTTCCTCTGTGATGAATCAACAGCGACATGTTTTCTGTCACCAAATCTGTATTTACTTACATTTGTTTTTTTCCAAACAGTGTGGCCAATCACCACCAGCAGAACCTGATGACCATCGCCAACCTGGGTGTGGTCTTCGGCCCGACTCTGCTCCGTCCACAGGAGGAGACGGTGGCCGCTATAATGGACATCAAGTTCCAGAACATTGTGGTGGAAATCCTCATTGAGCACCATGAGAAGGTAAGCATGCATAGGCTTGTAAATCTGTGTGTGTATTTACATAAAGAAATGGGCTGGTTAGTGTTTATGTGCTTTATTTTTTTCACATTTGTTCAGTGAAGTAAGTAAATTATTGTGAGTTGAGCCTGATTAAACACATACAACAGGAGTAGACTAAACAGAGGTGTAACAGACTGAACAGGCTGATACTGGGCAGTGACTGTCTGCAGCCGGTGTGACAGTGATCAGATAAACAACACTGAACTGTGTTACCTCTGATGTTCACAGGTTCATCCTTTGCTGCACGCTGCTTTGGCATTAATCTCGAAATGAACATTAACTAAATTGATTTGCGCTCAGGTACTTAGTCTAGTCCTGGAGCATACACTGTATATTCCTGCTGAATGACAGCGGTGCACATCCTGCGTATATGTGTCTGTATCCTTAATGGCCACTGTCACCACACACTGGTAAGAGCAAGGGATGGTGCATTACTTAAAACAGGTACATGGTCACATGCACAGCAACACATTCGCAAACCATGATGTTGTCTTATCTCTCCAGTTCTCTGAGTTCTCCAGGTTCCTCCTACCATCCAAAGACATGCACTGATAGGTTAACTGGTTAATCTGAATTACTTTACTGTGCCAACTATTTCTTGAATGTGTCCCAGCCTGAATGTGAGGAATGGACATATATTTACAAATAAAATGAAGTTGACCAGACAGCACATGGAATCTGTGGTATCCATACTGCCTACAATGGAATACAAGTCAAATTAAATTCTAATATCCCTGCTTTGTTTTTGTTTTTTAATTTGCATTTTCCATTCTGTGCCAACTATTTCTGATTTGAGGTCATAAAAAAAAAAAAAAAACAGTGCAAACAAAAAAGCTCGGTGACATAGGTAAGGATTTAGTAAACATCCACTATAATGTCAGAGGGACTGGTATTTCAATAATTGTGAGTTAATAACCATACACGTAACACCAACCTTTTGATCACAGGTGTCAAACATGTGGCCTGTGGGCCAAAACAGACCCACCAAGGGGTCCAATCTGGTCCATGGGATGGATTTGTGAAATCCATAAAGGATGTCAAAATCATCTGAGTTCAGGTTCCACATACAGACCAATATGATCTCAAGTGGGTTGAACCAGTAAAATCATAACCTATAAATGATGTGAACTCCAAAATTCTCTCCTTATTTAGTGTATGAAAATGTACATGAAAATGTTTACATTTACTAACCATACTTTCACAAAAAATGGGAATAACCTGATAAAATGTGAACAACCTGAAACGTCTTAAGAGAAGTAAGTGTAATTTTAACAATATTTTGTCTGTTACAAAATGTTTGGTGTATTTGTAGATCGCCTGGGATCTATAAGTTGTAATACGTATGTGTAAATGATCATCTGAGGCATAATGTTAAATTTGCAGTTTTTCTTAAGAAATTTCAGTTTGTGCATAGTTTTTCAAGTGTTTTACTTTTTTAAGGATAGTTTGTAAATGTAAACATTTTCATTTTGTATTTTTACTTTTTTTTGCTCTGAAACATAAAGAAAAGTTTAGAGTTGACATTATTTATATATTATTATGTTATTACTTTACTGGTCTGGCCCACTTCAGATCATATTTGGCTGGATGTGGAACCTGAACTAAAATGAGTTTAATACCTGTGATCTAAAGGAAGACTAATGATTTTGTCATTATTGATGATACCACCCATTGCAATATTGTGGCTTCTTTCTTACATTTTAGACAATAGGCTTTGTTATTTCTAGGACTGCAGTTAATAGCTATTTTCACTCTCAACTAATCTGTTAACTATTTTCTCAGTCCATCAGGTAGTTATTTGGTCTGTATAATGCATTGTTGACTGCTTTAATGGACAAGACTTTCACAGCTTTACTTAAAAAAAATGAATGAATGAATGAATGAATGAATGAATAAAATGCTGTCCACTTCAAATGACATTCCATAAAAACTACACAAAAAAAGTATCGTGTTGCATCATGCTGTAGCTATTTACATTTTTAAGGAAACTTTATAGATGTAAACATTTTCATAATGTAATTCTACTTTTTTCAGTGTTATTTTACTGGTCTGGCCCATTTGAGATCATATTGGTCTGAATGTGGTCCCTGATGCCTCTGCTTTAGATCATAGCAAACATCCGCTGCGTAAGTGTATATATATCTTATATACTTTAAAGCCTGTTTAGATCTGAGCAGCTTATTGGCGGGCTGAGCTGCTTACAGATGTCTCCATGGCAACAGAAGAGTTAGCATCACTGTGTTAGACCTTGACATCACGCGCACACAGGCAATAAGTCTGGCCTGAGAGGGACAAAAAAAAAAGCACATATGTCACCTGCTTGCAAGATGAATTCACATAGACATAAGAGAGGATGTTAAACACAGGAGTGGGCTCGAGAAAACGTGGCCTCTAGTCAAATGAACAAAAACAAATGGAGTCTAATTATTGCAATCAAAGGACTCTGTATCCTTAAAAAGGACTCATCACTGGTTTGTTTCAGCTGCACAATAATAACCTTTTGCTATTTCTCTTCAGAAATAAGAGGGTGATTAGAGCCACTTTGTTCATTTTATTTGCTGCTCTCAAAATGTGTGAAGTTTTTATGTTTTCTTTTATAACTGCACTGTTTATGAAGCTGAAAATATCTTATGCGGCATAAACAGTATGGAAGTGATTTACCAGACCTTCATGGTATTCCCATATGTTGGACTAGATATTTATAGGTTTCTATTGGCCTGGTATTGGTATTTTATTGCTCTTTCCTCTGTGTGACTGTAAAAATGGCTTCTCCAGCATCATAGACTTACATTTTCTTGGGTGTGGAGGAAAAAGAAAGGGGGATGATGTTCGATTTGCTGAAATTACAGGCTAATACAAGCAGAGAGCAGTGCGGTGGAAAAATGTCACCTCTGAAAAATGTAGGGGTAATTTGTAATGGGAGGAAAAAAATACTGCGCATGGAATAAATATTTTATGATGTGCTGCATCTTGCCTAATTGTACATCAAACAGTAGAAATACATTTTAGCAGAGTCACATTAAGTGCCAGACTGAAGCCCTGAAGACTGGACTGTTGTTAATTTGACTCTGCATATGTAATTATTTCTGCACAATGATGCTTTGAACATGGCAACAAGCAGTTTAACCTCGGTTTGGCTGCAGTAAGGTTGAAATATGTAATTTAGCGCTTTGATTTGAGCAGTAACATTACACAGATTAACTTGCATATGGCTCTCTGCCGTTTTAGTAGAGAACTGGAAGGCAAGAGTGGATAGATAGATAGATAGATAGATAGATAGATAGATAGATAGATAGATAGATAGATAGATAGATAGATAGATAGATAGATAGATAGATAGATAGATAGATAGATAGATGAGCTGCACAATATATCGTTTGAGCTTCGACATCGCGATGTACATGTGCACAATAGTCACATCACAGGCCCTGCAATGAAGGAGGCAAATGAACTCAACCTGTTCTTATCTAATTTTAAGGGTACCTGACACACACTGCACTTAGCGATCCACCAATCACAATCGTTCTTAATCCGTTTGGAGTGAGTCAGTGGTGACAATATTGAAAAATGAGCAACGAACAAGAGAAAATCACCGTAAATGAAGACTTGGTGCCAAAAAGAAAAGCAACGTCAGTTATCTGGAATTATTTTGGCTACAAGAAGAATGATATTGAACCATATGTTCTGTGTCGACAGTGCCTTGCACCTGTCACCACGAGAGGAAACACAACTAATTAATTTGACCATTTATGTCGGCACCAAACAGCTATTATATCCTCCTGAGTATTTTTTCACATCGCAATATATATTGTTGCAGGGTTAAAAAAAATCGCAATGTCAGTTTTTTTCCAATATCGTGCAGCCCTAATAAATAGACAGACAGACAGTCAGACAGACAGATAATATCTAAGCACATTTTTCCCCATATTATGTACTTTATAAAATGTTGAAGTGTAGACTAAAGGACACAGTCAACCCTGGGCTTGTGGATTATACTTTAGAGCCTCAATGTTTGGAGCCAGAAATGAATGCATTTGATCAAGAAGATGCAGCTGCTCCTAATGCTAATGCAGCTAACTGCGAAGTGCTATGTTTAACTTGGTCAAATCATTTCAGCCACTTGTTAAAGGTTAACACCTACAGTTGTGTTTGATCACAGTAATGTAGACTTCGAGTATCATAAACACACCAATTAGCATAAAGAAAAAGGGCTGTCAGAACATGTCAACATTTGTTTTATATAGCCTTATTATCGGTGTAGTTGCAGTGTTTTATAGTGTTGCACTGACCTATGGGTTTGTAACATTGTCACTATGTTAGTGAGTTTATTTTTGTAGTCTGTTTATAGAAAGGCTTTCGTGTCTGTCTGCACTTAAGTGTTTGGGTTCAGACTGCATTAACTTACAGTTCATATAATGTGTTGTTTTGCTGCTGGTGAACAAATAAGAAGGATTACTGTTAACATATGAGCTGCAGGTCCAGCTTCTGGAGTCTGATATATAATGAGTTTGATTTGCAGAGATGCTGTAGAGTTACACAAGTATGAAAACAGTTTGAGTCATTATAAAACTCAGCTATTGTAGATTATTTAAGACTACAGCAGTATGTACAGGAAGATGTGGAATTGAGTTGAACTAATTTAGATATTGTCAACATTGTTAGAAATGTCATCCAAAATTATGCACAAATGCAGACTTTCTAGTCAGATACAACAACAAAAGCCATCATACACAGATGGGCCTCCAAAAAACCCCCACAAAAAATAGAGAAAACATGAGGTTTGGTTGTAACTTACCTTCATTTTATGAGAGAAAAATTCAATTCAGATCATGGATTGTGATTCTGTGTCAAGATTGTGAAAAGATCCTTTGGCCACCTCAGCCAATACATAACATATATTGTATAACTGACTGTATAATGTAATGGCTAATTGTATAATTGACTTAAATAACTGTATAATTCCTCATTATAACCACATAATTTTTAATAAGACAACAGTATTTTTGCACACTTATTTATGTATTTCTTTAATTAACATATTGATAATATGTAGAACATATTGTACAAATTGCTGTTCTTATTGTGTTTTAATATGTATATTTGGTGTGTGTATATATATATGTATTTTTCTTTGTTCAGTTTTATTTTTTGTTGTTTTGATCATTTCTTTCCTGCTCCTTTTTTGTTATACTTGAATGCAGCAACTGTAACACACATTCATTTCCCTCTGAGATTAATAAATGATTCTGATATAATGTTGTATTGTATAAATACCAACATTAGCCTACAGTGCTAAGCTATAGGCTAATAGGCTGGGAATTGTAATTTAAAAAATTAATTAAACAGAAGCTCAAAGGTCAGCAGTAAAAAAAAAAAAGTCAAATGCCGCATAGCAAACATCAAATCCATTAATTTTATATATTTTTGATTTTTTTTCAAAGTGTTAGCAGTGCAGAACAGATATTAGAGGGTCCAAATACAGTGAAGACATACTGACATTTTTTGAATGGGAGTTAATCAGTGAGTGGGTCCCTCTTGCTCCTTGTTGAAACCTCTAAGACCAGATGGCAAATGGCAATCATGAAAGTATTTATCAGAGGTATCTATCTTACTATAACCAGCACTCAAAAATAAATAACCCTTGTGTGTTTTCCTGGGTAAACTCATACTTCCTTTGTTTGCATTTTGTAACAGATATTCAGGGACATGCCAACCTCGGCCAGCGGTCCGACCGGCCTTCAGCACAGTCAGTCCCGGAGAAGGAGTGCTGAAAGCAAGGCCCCGTCCTGCAGCGAGAGGCCTCTCACACTGTTCCACACCCCGACACATTCACAGAAAGGTGAGTTTGACACATACTCACAAATCCTAATCAAAGCTGTTCGTTCTAGTTGACACATGTAGAGCCAGGTAACCAAAAGGGAGAGAAAAAAGCAGCAAAGACAGACTGTATACATACAGTAGGGCTTGAGTTGAATTTGGGTTCTTTATCTATACTTAGGGGACTTTGTACATCATTATCTATTTGATCAGTGTAGAAGGCAAGCTGCCAATTGCCAGTTTGACACACAGATTTTACTTTACTTTGATTAACAGAGCTTAAGATCAGAGCTTTACAAAGAAATAACACAGAAAGGAAAAAATATAATCCTGGCATTCAGATGGTACTGTCTCAGTGAAAGTGTATCAATGTGGATTTCAGACCACTGTAATAGGAGAGTCTTCAGTAAATGTGTCCTGTCTCCTGTAGGTGAGAAGAGGAACAGTGTCGTGAACGCCACGGTGGCCGAGCTCCAGCAGTCGGTGTCTACCTCGGCCAACTGTAACAGCAGCAGCAGTAGCAGCAGCAGCAGCCAAGGACGAACGCCCAGACACAGCCTGACCAGCAATGACGGAGAGCACGACACCCGGCAGATCCGGCCCAGCTCGCTGTGAGTGTGACAACGTCAACAAACGCACCTAATGCCTCAAAAAGCACCTTGATTACAGTAAATATAGGAGTAGAACTGTCAACGGCGAAATAGGGAAAGAACGACCAGTGTTCAAGTCAAACAACCACCACTAATCATTTCATCACTTACCATGATCAGCCTTTTTGCATTTTGTTTTTTTTTTTTCTTTCTGCAACATTTAACCATCTCAGACTACATTGTCCCAGAGGAAAATATGGAGTTTAAATCATTTATAGATGCAAAGAGACATATAATCAGACTAGAGCTGCAGATATACCTCCCCTACCTCACTGCAATAGTCACACCACCTTGTTTTTCTCATCTTACCTTCTACTGTATATATCCCATATGGCCTGTATATATGTGTCCTTATTTGTTGTACATATTTCTCATCTGTAGTGTAGTTAGCTTTTTGTGTATTTCAGTAGTTTTTAGTAGTACTTCTGTAGTATATGTATATTTTTGATATTTTATCCTGTAGATTTACACATTGCCTACATTTTTCAGTATTTTGTGTGATATTTTTATACAGTTCTTTTGCTGCTAAACAGAACAGAGCAGCTAAATGGATTGTTATTGTTCCTGTGACAGTGACAGTAAAGATCACTGTATTGTAAATTGATTATTTTTGTAATCAATTAATCTATCGATTATTTTCTCCAGCTGGATTAAACGATTATTAGAGTAGGGGCAAAAATAGAAAAATGTTAAAAAGACATGTCAGAAAATGACAACCTGTCCTTTATTCCAGAGCCAGCTGTGACAAACAAACATATAGAAATATCTGTATAGAAATAACAGCAATAAAAATGTCTACACATATAAACAACAACAAACAAGTCAAATGACATGACAATATGTGCGCTGCAGTCTTCAACAAATGTATTTATACAATTTACAAACTTACTAACTTAAGATGGAACTAACATACAAGATAAAAAAAATAAAGCCAAATATTTTTAATGTTTGTGTTTAAAGGAGTAAGTGCAGCAGCAGCAAAATTAAGGAAACAAAGGTTTGATTCAGGAAAATTGTAATCGAAACAACTTAAGATGTGACTAAAATACAACTTTGTGTTTATCCTGGTGTCATGTGCATCACAATAAGCGTCCATGTGAAACACAACAGCGGAACCAATGTTTACCAGAAGCAAAATTAAGGAAACAAATCTTCAATTCAGGAAAATTGTAATTCAGTATTTTTTGTAGTTGATTAGAGTTGAGTCATTATTTATCATCACCAGCTATTTTGTATTTTTTTTTCTGTTGTTTTTTTTTTTTTTTTTTCTTTCTGCAACATTGACCCATGTCAGTCTACATGGTCCCACTGAGGAAATATGGAGTCTGAATAATTTATACGTAGATGCACAGAGACATATATTCAGACATTTTAAAACACATACACACTCCTGATTAGATTCTTTACTACACCACATATCACTTCTAAAGTAAAGGCACATCAACAATATTGATGGAGACAGTTTGGGCATGAATGTGATAATCATTCTCATATTTTCTGGACATGTACAAAATTGAAGTCTTTCTGGGAAAAGGCTTTTTGAAATGACCAAGGGCATTATGACTTTCACAATTCCTAAGGACCCCAAATGTTTTTTTGCTGGGACCGCTACCTGGAAAGGTATCAGAGAAAGAAGACAAATACCTCTTTAAAAATCGTATAATTGCTTCCAAAAAGGCCATTACATTCCTTAAGGAACTGGCTCAAAACTGGTGCTCCCCCCATGAGGATCAGTGGCTAGTTATAATAGAGGAAATCTGCTCTATGCAAAGACTGACTTATTACCTACAGCATACATATCTTCATAAAGCGCTGGAGAAAATGGCTGGACTATAAACAAAACAATGCATAATTACTATTGTGTGTCATTTAAATATTTTGTGTTCAACCAGTGACCCCTAGTTTCTATATTGTTTTGTCTGTTGATAAAACAAATACAAATGAAGTATAAAAAAAAAAAAACACGTACACACTATTTACCAACTGACCTAAAGCACACACAGAGGTCTAAAACATAGATAAAGAGATCCACATTAAACCAAAAAAAACACAAACATTAAACCGACTCACTTATTTATTGTGGGAAATGATCTAATTTTTATTATTTGTGTAACAGGCATCACTGCATGCATGAACACAATCACAGTATACTTAAGTTTCTGCCAAGAGTTTAGACAAAATGTGTTGTCAGGTTGAATCCTGTGATCACATGGGCAAATATGATAAAGAAGGTAAATGAGCAAGGCATGTCCCAACTAAACCAACATTAGGGAACTTGACTGTCTGTTCCATACCCCCTTAAACATATCAGACATCAGGTAGAACATAAATGTTTACCATCAACAGGACCCACAGGACTGAGTGGGTCAGAAATACCGTGTCTTTTCAAGTTAAACGCTCATCATCACATTACTAACTGGTGTAAACACGTGAAATTCCCAGAACATGGCTGAACACAGGGCTCATAATGTCTTTATCAGTTTGTCTGCTCAGTCGTGTTGTTTCTAAGCCACATTTGTGTTGACATTCACCTTATTTAATTGTGAAAAGATTTATGTTGGCAGATTCCCTCAGGGTGAAGCAGCTTTCAGACGTCTCATTTACATTCACTAGAAAGACACGCTGACAAGACACGTCACCTAGATGATTGCAAGTCACTTGTGATTACTTCTTTCCTTTTGTCTTCTTATTGCTGCTTCTTTCTGGACACGCACTGCTTCACCTTCATTCTTTATTTTTTAATATTTATTCACCTCTTTAACAGGAGTTTGTCTCTGGCTTTGCTCTTTGTGCAGTGTTCTGCATCCCTGCTAATGTGTACTAAGTATCAATTCCAGAAAATGAGGAGAAAGAACAGTAGTGCTAGAATACCATGCTTTTGAAGATGACCACAAATAACCACGTAATTCCACAATATTTTGCACACTTCTAAGATCTACACATCCTTAAAGGAGATATCTGATTTTCATGTATATTTATTTTATTTGTCCAATTGATATTTATGGATGGATGGATTTCTTCCCTGCTACTTTTTCTTTTTTGTGCTACTTGCATGGATCAACTGTAACCATGTTCTCTGGGATTAGCAAAGTATTCTGAATCTGAATAATACACTGATACAAAGCCAAAGTTCTCATCGAACGTTAGTGAAAAAAAGAAATATTGCCGCTTAGTCCTTTACAAGTAATGAAAACAAACATCAAGTAATGTGAAAAACTTAGTCAAAAGACTTGAACTGTGTTGATTGATGTAGTCAAGGTTTTTTTTTCTTAAAATGGAGATCTACAGTTTTAAATCCATCACTGGTAGAATTATTATTTAGTTGATTTTATTTTCTGCTCCACCCAAGTTTTCTAAATGAATGATCTGGATGGCCATTTCAGAAAGAAAGTAAAAATTCAAACTCATGACTTTACAGCATTAATTGTCAGAAAAAAATATCATAATACTGCATTTCAGGCTGTGTGTGAATGCCGGTACTGTTTGACATATCTTTGTCATGTGATCACACATCATGACACATCACATGACACATTAAATGTAATGTAGCAGGTCTAATCACCAAATGAAAAGAAACCTTTAAAGTGTGTTTGTTAACCCTTCATTAAACTGTCATGTGTGGTTGGTTTTGGCGTCAGCTGCTATGAGATCCTTATAATTATGTCGTGAATAATTCTCCTGACCTCAGCAGCACTGGTATGATTTGGACGACTCATTAACGTGTCCTTAAGTGTTATTACACTGTCAAAGGAGTTTTATAATGGTTTCACATGACAGTTTAATGTAATGTTAACACATAAAGCTAAACAGTCGAAGTCTTATTATTTGACCTACGGTCGAGGTCATGATGGGTGTCGTGTCACCTCCAAATGAAATGGTTCTAAATATTTGCATGTTCAGTCAAGTGCGGTCAATGCTCGTGCTCCAGCAGTGGCATTCACTGGATGCAGGAAATCAGACAGTTTAATGCAAACTGGATTCAGACACAATTTGAGGATATATACTTACCACCATTAAAAACGGACAGTCCAGACATGTGGTGTAATTTCCAGAAAATTATTTGCTTAGGTGTCTTTTTTTGTATATGTTGTTTATGAGATGAGTAACACAGTTAACAGCTGTGATTTTTTTCATTCCCAACTCGCACGATGTCGGCGTTTAGACTAATCCCTTAATGTCGGACGTTGAGTCGAATCTCTTGTACAAAGTTATGCTTGACTGGTAACTTTAGGTGTGATCAATAGCCGATATAAAGGCAGCAAAGAAAACACCGAAATGTTCTTGCCAGCTCGAAATGCCACGACTTATGATACAACAGAGAGAACGTGCCATTGGCATGTTACGAGCAGGTCTGAGCCATGGTGAAGTCGTTCGCTGTCTGCGCTGTCATCACAGTATAATCAGTCGTCTGAGTGCCGGATCGGATCCCTCAGGACAGTTCCATGTGTCGTCGCTGCACTGCTTGTTTGGAAGCCAGAGGTGGACACACACGATACTGAATGATGACACTTTTAATTTCTGAGTACCTGTATTCAGTGACTGAATAAACGTGTCAAGTAGATCACAATTTGTCCACAATTCATTCTCTAATGACCAATGCTTCCCTCTATCATATGACAGTAACCCCAAACCAATTAATTTAATATATCTCCAAATATACATATTATTCTGACCCGTGTGTTTTTAGTGGTGCTAAGTATACATTCATCAGCCTTTAATAGATACTTTTCTAGATACTTTAAGAAATGTATGGTTATGTGCCAGGGGTGTCAAACTCATTTTAGTTCAGGGGCCACCTACAGTCTAATATGATCTCAAGTGGGCCGGACCGTAAAATAATAACAGTGAAAAAAGTACAATTTAAGTAAAGTTACACTTTTAAAATGTTTACATCGACAAAGTTTCCTTAACCCTTCATAGGACACTCATATAAATACTCTGAAATGTAAAATTTCAACCTTAGTGTGTTATTGCAGGACATAATGAGACTTTACTTTCGTGAAATTTTTCAAAAAATGTTTTGTTATGTAGAAAATCGAGGTTAATGAAGTAACTATACTCATAAGTGGTTAAAAAAAAAAAAAAAAAAATCAAATGACGTAAAAAAGTACAAGTAAAACACATGTAAAATGTTGCATCATGCTGTTTCCAATTGAGACAATTAATTAATGTAAAAAAGCCAAATCTTTGACTCTTTGGGTCTCAGGGTACATATAAAATGTATTGTGGAAATTTTCCCATAGATCAGCAACTATGATTATTATGTTATAATTTTATGTATTTTATATTTTCAAAAATCTGTACTTTTTTGTATTTAGGCATGATTTTGTTTACATCATCGAAATAAAGTGTTTTGTTGTTACCTCCACCAGGGGTATTGTGATCGCTTTGCTTTGTGTGCGCGTGTGCGTGTTTGTTTGTTTGTTAGCAAGATAACTCAAAAAGTTGTGGACGAATATTCATGAAATTTTCAGGAAATGTTGATACTGGCACAAGGAAGAAATGATTACATTTTGGTGGTGATTGGAGGGGGGCACTGATCTGCCTTGGCGGAGGTCTGCACTCTCAGAGTGCTTTTGTTGTTTTTCTTAACTTTACTTATGCTTGAGCACAGCTTTTTTAATGAGACGAGATTGAAACCACAACTCAAAACCCAGGTTGTACTCTATTTATTTTAGATTTAATGTTGTGAAAACCTTAACCTCATGAGACCCAGGAAAGTAAAAATTTTGACTTTCTTCATTAAATAATTGCACTGATTGGAAACAGCATTTTTTTTATTTAGACATTTTGTTTTGTTTTGTTGTTTTTTTTAAGTAAAGTTGTGAAACTCTTGTCCCCTATACAGGGTGAGTCAGAAAAAACGCTCTTTCCATTTAAAGAAATTGTACTGCTGAAACGGAAACACTGATTTTCCTTTTGACCATACAGTCATATTGATGTGGTTATTGAGCATGTCTGGTGATGTAGTCATAGATTTATTGCATTGCATAAGAGAGAGAAGGTCCATTGTTTATTGGGCACTGAAATACCTGCCAACACAATGTATGCCACAGTGAACAAACTTGAAATTGACAACAATTACAGGAGTCGGGGCTTTGCTTTCACACTCAGGACATAGACCTACATGACAGTGCCCAGGGAGTTTTCATCATGGCAAGACCACAGTTTACGGATGTGCAGAGAGCTTTCATGGTGACAAAATTCTCCCCGATCCCCGGACTTGACCCCCCTTGATTTTTTTCTTGTGGGGGTATCTTAAAAACCGTGTGTATCAGACTGTTCCACAAACTCTTCAGGAACTCCGAAATCGCATCATGGCTGAAATCCAAGCCCTATGACGAACACGAATGGCGAGAAGAGCTGTGTTAGAGATGCGACAACGAGCACAGATTTGCATCAATCTGAATGGTAGCCAGGTTGAAGGTCGTGCCGGACGACTTCGTTGAGACAAAACATTTTGATGGTGAGTAAACATGCTGTAATGGTTGACAATTTCAATTTCATTCACGGTGGCATAAACTGTGTTGGCAGATATTTCGGTGCACAATAAACAATGGACATTCCCTCTGTTATGCTATGCCATAAATCAATGATTCAATCGCCAGACATGCTCAATAACCACATCAATATGACTGTATGATCAAAAGAAAAATAAGCATTTCCATTTCAGTGGTACAATTTCTTTAAATGAAAAGAGCGTTTTTTCTGACTCACCCTGTAGAAGACAAACATCCATCTTGGGAGGCTAAATCAAAATAAAGAAAATTACCAAAATTAGCACTGAACCATGAATTCATAGACTGTAGGTGTGTTTTTGTCCTGATGCATTTTGTTGCATCACTTCCTTTTTTTTTGGCTTCTACGCAGTTGCAAAATAAGTAACCCTCTGGTTTCTTCAACTCCCACTCTGAATAAAAACATTTAATCAAAACTGGAAAGAAATAATGATTTAATATGTAATATGATTTTTAATTTAATTTAACCATTGTTTAACCAGGAACAGTACCATTGAGATTAAAAACCTCTTTTACAAGGGAATCCTGGCCAAGATGGGCAGCAGCAAATACAACACACAGTTACAAGACTGCACAATGAAAACACATATAACAGACACATTTAACTATAAATAGTAAAACTAACATTTACAAGCAGATTAAGAAAAACGAGGGCAAGTTATGGAGTCGGCCTCGAGAACTCAGTTTGGATTTAAAAGTGCTCAAAGAAGTGAACTCAGTTTCTAGTCTTTCTGCAGCTGATTCCATTCAGAAGGTGCAGAGTAAACAAAAGCCCTTTGATCCACATAGACTGAGGAAAATTCGTATTATGATAGAAGCTGAAATGCCCTTCACACACATACACTGGACATAGATGTACATAAGACAAAGGTCAAGTTCATTTTCCACCATTAAAAGCCTTACGCTCTCCGCCCTTGGCTTTTCTGTATTTTATAACTTTCTGATCCACAGCAGATTTTATTTTATGTCTTAAGGCAGAACTGTTGAATGATTTTCAGTTACTCCACAACCAGCTGTAATGAAAACACGAAACCGGTGACAAGACAAAGTGTATTTCCACAGCTCTCTGGTCCAAGTGGACAGTGAAGTGTGAATCTCAAGGGAGCTGCCACGGCCAAGATAGATATGGTGAGATTATCAAGATGGTGCCACGTTGGCCCACAAAAGGAGCAGGCACCCGTTTATGGAGACGCTGCTGTCATTCCCACACTGTAAAATATAACTTGCTGTTTCAACTTAAAAATATGAGTGAAAGGGCTGCCTTAAATTTGTACATCAAATGAACAAACACGTTCTCCTAACATACGCCATGTTGTCTCATTAAAATATCTCGTGTTGTGTGTACATATTTCTGTGTTTTTTGGACACAGATTTGTTAGTTAGTTGAACTGTTATGGTAGTTGTTTGTCACTTAATAATTGAATTCACCTGAACTGAAATGTGTAGACACATCTCATCAGTCAAGGTAAGTGTTGGAATCAAATTCAGGACTTTCTTGTTATGAGGTGACTGTACTTACCACTACACCACCGTGTCTTTGTTTAATTACAAGGTATAATCTTCTACCTTTCTTTCTAGCTGTTTAAATTTTTATTTCTTTACAAATCACTATCTCACCTAATTATTTAAAACCTGACTAAGACATAATTAAAAAGGCAATGGTTACTGCTACAGTACTGTGGCACAAAATAATAGTTTGTCTGTTACCACAGACCAATCAAATGTTAGCATTTGTATTAGAGTCAATCAGGGATACTGTTACATGAACTCATTCACCTCTTGTTTTTTTTTTTTTCACTTATTATCCTCTTGTTGCCACAGTACTGTGGTGATATACAGTATGGCGTATACTTCAGTTCATTCTTTTGTGCATTTTGCTACCACAGTACTGTGGAAATTGATGGAAGAAATGACAAATTAGTGATAATATATAGTATAGAATAGGAATTATTGTTCTAAATACTCTATATGTTGTTGTTTCATGGTGTTCTTTGCTATGGGGGCTGCAGAAGGTGAGCAGAGCTACATGTTAGATGCAGCAGTGTGTCGTGTGACTTCTCAGTTCTGTGTCAGTTCTGTGTCAGTTGAGTGCTGTGCTCCAAATATTGCTCTCTGAAAGTTGTCCCAGTGGCTGATTTATATCAGTGTCAGATTTTCCTACCGGCGGGAATTGAACCCAGGTCTTCTGCGTTACAGTCCGATACGTCGAGTGAGCTAAATGTCCACTGTGTCTAGTCTCGACCTATTTGCTATCTGATTGCCTTGGTACTTTTTCGGGATGTAACTACCAGTCTAGACATGATGTAACGAGGGCGCTGATTGGCTCTGTGGTAATAGACAAACTGATATTTCGTGCCACAGTACTGCGTCAATTGCCATTTCGAATTAAAAATGTGACAACAACAGTTCAGCTGCAGCAACTTCAGTTCAAGACATACAAATTTCAAAATCTTTTTTGCTTCCACAATTTGAAACAGTGAAAGTGCATACAGTTGGGTCAATTTCTTAAACAAAACAAGTGGTTCCAGGCACAACAAACCCCGCCCCTCGCACATATTGTAGCTTATTATGGCATAGATCCAGCTGATGTCATCATATCTATGCATATGAGGATGTCAGCATATCAGTTGCCTCTATATATGTGTCAAGTTTGAAGTAAATTGAAACAAAATTGATGTTTTTATAGACATTTGAACTATCATCCATTATAAGTAAAGGGGAAAAAAAGATTTTAAAAATTCATTTAAAAGTTTCACTTTGACCTACTTTTTCCAAAATGTAACCACCTCTATTCTGGGTCACTGGCAATCTATAAACGCAGTTAGGTATAAATTCAACCAATAGTTTTGCTGCTACAGACATGTGAAATTTCACCCATTATAAGTAAATGGGGGGGGGGGATTAAAAATTCATAAAAAATTGAACTTTTACTTACTGTCCCCAAAATGTAATGATATTTATTCTGGGTCACTGGCAATCTGTAAACCCAATTTGGTATGAATTGAACCAATAATAGTTTTGCTGCTTAAGTGTTAGTAAACAAAGAAACAAACCAAACCAAAAGCAATTCCCCTTGCCTCCCCTTTGGGGGACGGGGTAGAAAAATACATAATGTGCATCACAAAATGTATTCCCAGCTTTGAAACAAGACACAAAAGAGCAACAATAACTTCACAACCGGAAAAGGCACCTGCCAGTTGTCCATGATGCATTTGAACGTTACGTCACCAAAATGTGATGAATCAGGGCTTTACTCCACCCACTCTCCTCAACTGTCACTGAAGTTAAATCGACAGAATTTACTGTTAGACTAGGATTTTCAAGTTAAGAGTTGAGACATTTTTCACTTGTATTTTTAACTTGTACTTGTTTTTTATCACAACATGTCAAGTAATCAGTTGTTGTTCTAGCACAGAATAATATATTAGCACAACAGATGGGCCAAATTATATTTTACAGTGCAGCCAGAATAGAAGATGTAGAATAAATCCATCAATACTATGTAATACTTAATTATAAAGTGTGTGTGACTCATACTGGTAGGATGCCAAACAATGCAAAACAAGAGAAAATCTTCAGGGAGAAAAAAGGCAGGATGGGTAAAATGTCTGATTCTTTTACAACACAAAGATAGAACCCGTTAAACGAATGAATGTACAAGGGAGGAAAAAAGTCTTATCTGTTTGCATAGAAGAGATTTAGTTCATATGTTCCGTATCTCGTAGCCTGTTTTCTTTTCTAATACATTTTTACATCTTCAGATCACTATTGATGAGTTCTGCATGTAGGCTCAGAGTTTATCCATAGTTCAGGAGAGCAAACATCACTCATTGATTGAACAGTTTTCTTTGACAGAACCTTTCATTTCCATGTATGGCAGTGAGAATCCGGGCTTCAATTAATAGCAAGACGAAGAGAGCGCAAGAAAATTTACTGCTTAAAATACATTTCCATTTATAAACTTGTTTGTCTGGGCTGATTGAGTCAGATCCAAGTCCAGACTGTGTTTTCTTAATCTCCCAAAGGTGGACTTCATGCTTTGTCATGTCATCCGTTTCCAAGAAAACTTGTCCTCATCACGGAGGAGAGAGGTACAAGTGTCAAAGGTTAAGTGTCGGACCTTCAAAAGGCCTGCCTTCCCCTGAGGCGAATGTTATTTTCAGTCCTGGCACCTCAGCCACAAGGGTTTTATCGATGCCCTTTTTGATAGTTTTTATTTTTTCTGTGGGAAATGCCTTTAGACATACATAATTAGAATAAATGTCCTTATCTTAGGTGCTCCATGTTTCATTTTGACATTTTGTCTGGTACTGTTAATGAAAATAAGCAGAATGAGAGTTCTCAGATGAACATAAGTGTCCAATTTTCATCTTTTAATAACATACAGTCACATTTATTCTCTGTGAACCAGACTTTGGTCGTGATGTACTGATGTGACGCTCTAAACGATGAATCATTTATGGCATTTTATCTTTTATTTCTCCCATGGGGAGAGTGCTTTCTAATTCACCTTTCTGTTTGGTATTTAAAAAAAAGAGAGAACAAAAAAAAAAGCTCTAAATGACAGATTAGAGGGGGGTGGTAAGGAGCTGTAAAATTGGATTACACCACTAGAAACCGTCACACAGCAGGTGAAAAACTGAAGACAGCCCTCCAACTACAAATATCTTTAAAGGAACCTGTCACGAAAATATTTCCAACACACAGCTTACACACACACACACACCTGTTTAGACTTTGCCAGACAGCTGGTCACATGTGTCTGCTGCTGCCCCTGCTGTACATATTTTTTTTCGTTTCTCTTTCCTTTTCTTTTTCTAACACTGAGTATTTCTTTCACACTCTCGACCTTAAGATATAATGGTGAGCACCACCAAATGCCCCAAAGTTTTCAAATAGGTTTTTAAGTTGCAACACTGGGAAGTCCCATCAAGCCCTTTTATCTGTGTCACAGTTTCTGTGTACTCATGTCGATGCTTCATCTCTGCTCTGCAACGCCTGAGAAACTGTTGATGGCAGTTTCAGTTGTTCTTACTGAATGTGTGCTGAATATAACAGCTCTTTGTTTATTTCAGTGTCCAGATACACAGCAAATGTAGTAATGACAATGGGAGGAGTCGCATCTTAGCTTCAGACTAGAGCTGCAACTATTGATTATTTGTTTAAAGTTGATTAATCTTTTGATTAGTTTCTTCAATTCGATTCGATTAAAAAAATGTAATAAATATTTGAATGAAAAAATTGGAAAAATATGAAAAAGACATGTCTGAAAATGACAAACAACTGAAATGACAACCACAAAAGTATAAAAGTAAAAGCATATATACAAATATCTATAAAGAACTATCAACAATAACATCTACAAACACTACAACAAATTTGTATCTAACTTACTAACAACTTAAGATGTAACTAACATACAAGTTAGAAAAATAAAGCCTTTTTTTTTTGTTTTCATGTTTATGTTAAAGCTTAAAAGTTTGAAGCAGTAAATGATGTTTACAATGTAGAAAAGTGAACACAGACATTTTTCTGCCTTTTTATCTTTGTCTCCTGTGAGCTGCATTCCATGCTGTTTGTGTTGATTCTGGCATCATGTGCATCACAATAAGCATCCGTGTGAAACACAACAGTGGAACCAATGTTTAGCACAACAAAATTAAGGAAACAAAGCTTTGAATAGGAAAATTGTCATCGTATATTTTTTCTAATCGATTTAACTTGATTAATCAATTAATTGATGGACTAAACCAAACGGTCCAGCCCCCTTGTTTGTCCTCATCCTCCCACTGCAAACATCACCATACGACAGCCACCGTAGCACATGTAACAAAATCATCAGTTAAAATTTATGGGGCTTATTAATGAAACATTTCTGAGAGCTTTTTGCACCCCCGTGTTCTTTCTGGAGTCTGAACTTGATATGCGCAGCTCTCGCAGGTCATGTTGTTTTATCGTGCGCTTGACCTTTAAGCAGCTGATGATACATTCCTTCTTAATGGTTCTTTCCAAGGTCGCAAACTGATTTGTCATTGTAAAAAGAGACGTGGTCAACAGGCCAAGTTGAACACAAGGAGCAAGCACTGCTACTGCCACTGCTGTCGTCACATATTTAATAATTTAGCTTATTTGTGCCCGTTGACAAAAGTGTGATGTATTGCTCACAAAAGATGACTAATGACTTAAAAGTCTAATTAATGCCAACGTGCAGTTTGTCCAAAATATGCTGCTTGTGCTGTTGCGTTTTGCTGCTTTTGCTTCTAATTAGATGGTACTGTCTTTCCATGTGCATGCATTTTTGATGGCGCGGCTGTGAGTGTGTGGGTGTGTTGTTATGCATCAAACTGATGGACTGTCAGGAAGCGTACTTAAATTAAGTCAACTGTCAAATGTGTTGTGTGGAGGACACATGCAATTCTCAGAAACCAGATAATTCACTTTTTCATCCATGAAATACAAATCACCCCTGCGTTGTAACCTTGTTTTTTTTTTTTTTTTTGTGTGCAATAATTCCACAACAGAAGTTTAATCAGATGAAGATGAAGATTTGCTCTGTCAAAAAAAAAAGACAATCATCTTGATCGACAGCTTGAAATGTTCATTCGATGAGTTTTTGCAGAGCTTTGCTGAAAGGCATAGGGATAAAAGAATGGATGAAAAGCAGATAGAGAGGATGGGAAGATATCGAAACAGAAAAGCAGTAAGTGACAAATGGGGAGGGAAGACACAATCAGTCAAACTGTCAGTTCAGTAAATAAGTGAAGTAGAAGTACACAGCCAAAATGTCTTTAGTCACCTTCTTAGGCTACATTCAGACTGCAGGCAAATGTGGCCCAAATCCCATTTTTTTTCCCATCTGTGACCTGTATCCGATCTGTTAAAGACAGTTTGAACAGCACAGATCTGATTTTTTCAAATCTGACCCAGACCGCTTTAATATATGGTCCTAAATCCAATGTGTATCTGATATTTAGCAATGCAGCTTCAGTCTGAACGGCCAGGTCACATTTATCCGACCTTTACGTCATTGAAATGTGACAAAACTCACAGTTTTGCGTCCCAGTAGTGTTACTTCTGTAAACACAGTGCGTACCTGTGTGGTCATGTATTACATCAGGACCTCTTTTGCGCATGCGGATCACTTCAGGGTCGCATTCTGTTCATACTCAAAACTGATAGAAGTCGCATTTAATGTGTAATATGAACAAGCACTAAGAAATGGATTTCACCCAAAAATCTAAATTGTGTATTAAGACCTGCTGCCTGAACGGAGCCTTAGTCTCACAAAGAAACAAATGCATTTATAGTCGGATATAAGCCTTATTTGTTTGGGAGTAGTTCCACCTGTGGATCTCTGCTAATGTGAAAGAATAATTCCCATGCAAATCAGCCATGTCTGTAACTTTTAAGTAAAAATTGTACCATACTGTAACTCTCTCAGAGTTATTTATTATTGCCCCTGCCCACCAGATACATATACCAGGAATTCCATCCATCTATCCGAGATCTTTGTTCATCCCATTTCTCGGACACTGTTCAACCAGTTCTTTTCATATTGGACACACATGTTCTTCACTGCTAGGAGAGGTGCAGTGCACAGTTTAATGGCTGAATTTCAATTTTGGGATTTTTTTTTTTTTTTTTTTTTTACAAATTTTTGAAAGTCTTACCTTGCATAATTTGCCCAACCAATTTCTTGGACACTTCATTGAATTCTTTTCAAATTTCACACACATCACATGTTCTTTCAGTGAGCCTTTCTCTCAATCTAATTCTTTTTTTTTTTTTTCATTTTTTAAGATTTTTTTTTTAAAGTTTTTAAATACATTGAATTTTAGGAGCCTGGGTAGGTATAGTATCAGTGAGCAAGAGGGGCAAAGTGTCATACGGCTGGGAGTGGGTGTCAATAAAATACCACTTTCACTTGTTTTAATCATATTAACTCCAATATGAATCAATATCTATATAATTTCGTGGGATGTTCAATATTTTTTGTTTCCTTTACAGATTTATTCAACCTATTTCCTTGTTAAGGACTATGGATGCTATGCAGGTGTTGATGAATGGATGTTTTAAAAGTGTTTTGGGTGGAAATCCAAGAGGTTTATGCTACAATATATAGCAGGATGTTCACAGAAAAGTGAAGTCTGAAAAGATGAGATGGATGACATGACGACAGCTACAGCGAGGAACATTTTTCTGTCTTTCAACAGATATCTGTCAGTGAGCCTGCCCTTGACATTAGAACCAGGGAATAATGTCAGTAAAGTAAAAACAGACTTTCTTTAACTCATCTGAATGCGCTGTTGGAAACACAGACGTGGGAGTTTAATTTCCAAATGACCAGAGGTCCACAGGTTACACTAGTCCTGTCTAAATAGGGCTATAGTAGTTTCAAACCGTTTGTTGATTGGTTCGGTGTGTTATTGAATTAACATTTTATTCTTGATCCAGTGAATATGCTTGAATCACAGTGTGTTGAAATTGCTTACAACTATAAACCCTAAGGATAAAGATTGTTGGATGTGAATATTAAAGATCCATCCTGCTTCGACAATTGTGTGGATGGTCGTCAGTTACTAAACACACTGTGCATGTTCTAAGCTATACCAGAGCTCTTGAACAGAAAGACATTATGATCATCTCCTATAATCCAAAATCTCACCTTTAGAAATGGTAGTGTCACTATGGCAACCCCACTGCACATCATCAAATAGGTGTGTGCGTGTGTGCGTGTGTGAATGAGTTAATGCTATGTATAAGGAGGTAGAAAGACAGGGGGAAAAAGCTGCATTGTAAGAAAGAATGAATGAACGCACTGCAAGAAAGAGAGATATAAGACTTGAGTTCGGTCAAAGTGTTGGAAAATGAGCAACGATGTACCTGCACTTCTGCCGAGACATAGATCAGCATGTGGTGTTTGTATAATAAAACAATTAACTATTCATTTTACTCTGAAGATTTGTGAATTTGGAGTCCTATGTGACATTTGAGCTCTGATTTTTTTCCAACTCATAAAATAATAGTTTGCCATTTTTATTAAGATGTTTAATGCATACTTACTAAGAGTTAGATGAGTTAGATCAGTGCTACTCTCATAATTGTACTGCATATTAAGATGTCAGTTTCATGAATTTCCAAGGTAAATATGTTGCAAATAGGCAAACATTAAGAGGTAAAAATGACAGAATCAAAATACTTTAATAATCCTAGAGGAAATTTATTGGAAAAAAAGTGCCATCATAAATATCTTTTTACTTGTCTAATGTGTTAAAAAGAAGAACAAAGTGGATAAATTAATTATAAACTGTTAAGATATTGACACATTTGATTCTTTTTTATGGCTGCCCTTAGAAAGTATTCGTAAATTGAAATTATTACTTAAGATGGGGATGTACTGCTGTGACATCACCCACTTTTAATTTGCATTTAGGTTGTTGCCATATTGGCTTTTTGTAGCCCCAAGTGACCATATCTAGGCAAAAGTGTAGAGCAGGAGATGTTCAAAGATGGAAGGGTGAGCTAAGGCTAAATGTCAGGTTACTTCATAAACATTTGCGTAACAAAGTCATTCTAGTGTTGTTAGTGTAACTGTTTTATTCAATAAATAAAATCACCTAAAATCTCATTACTGGGGGAATAATTTTAAGTTGGACCTCCAGAACACATATTAGAACGTACAAATATAAAGGAATGAAACAACATTGACTCCTGTCGACTAGAGAAGTTCATTTTAAGTCTGTGGCAGTTCGTCCTTTTTGGAGCATCTAGTGGACATGACACTTTAACGTAACTGCCAAAAAGTCTGGTGGTTGCCCCGTAATATTAAAGTATGCTCATTGTCTCAGTTAAACATGGATCTGACATATTTGCTGAAACTTTAGGAGGTTTGGAGTCATAGAAATGAATGGGAAATAAGATTCAGTTTATGTCATGGAGGTGATTTTTCCTGTGATATTTGTGCAGCAATCCATGATACTATGATAATATGATGTCTTGGTCCTCAATCACAATGTGTCTTTTGGTATTCTTGCACCAAAAATCCATCCACATAAACATGTTTGTGAAAATTTGCTTCAATTTAGCTCAGTGAAATACCAGAGGCACTTGAATAGACTGACCGTGACCATGTAATATCATTCAGTTTTAACAAAACCCTGTTGATTTCAGCTCTTGAAACCCCTCAGAAGAGAAGGGTTTATTTTCTAGACTTTGAGACAACTTTCATTAACCCATAAAGGCTCAAACAGCCACTGGCAACCAAAACCATCTACTGATCTAAACTATTTAATACCTAGTGATCCACTAATCCTTTCAATACATGTAAATAATTGAGGTAAAATGCAGTTTCTCAGCTTTAAAATATAATCAAATATGACCCATTTGGATGTTCAGAGGCTCCCTAGTGAACGTGGAAACACCTTCATCTTCTCCAACATCGATTCACTAGTAAAATCCATGGAGTTGGATCAATGACAGTGGATGGAGACACTTGATTTATGTTCAGTTAATAATATCTCTGCTGAAAAAGTCACTTTTTTCATCAGTTTTTTTTTTTCTGTCTCTGATATAATAACCCTTTGAATTTACTCTGAGTTTTTAGGAACGTCTTTATGAATTCAGTACAGTGAATTAAATAGAAGAAAATATATGTTTTACACTGAAAAATGCAAAGTACAGGGGATAGTATTATGTTAAAAGGTGATAAATAACTTAAAATGGTTAAATATTGAGGAAAAAATCTTTTGGGAACTGCCACAAAAGTAGCACTGGGTCTTTATGAGTGAAATGTACACTGAATCCATAAGAGTATTTTTGAAAGGAAAGTTGAGTTACAGCCTAGTAAAGCTTCCCCACTTAGTTTAATTAATTCTGGCCAGAATAACACAGCCCTGACCCCTCACAGCAGAGTCTAAACCAGTGTTTTCAGCAGAGGACACACAGAACCAACTGTATTTATTCAAGTACTGAACTGTGTTAATAGACCCAGTGATTTAGAATGCATGTAAAACGGAACCACAACATGAAAATATTCCTACATGTACTCATTTTTGTAAAGTCTTATTTTTTCACAGTAGAACCCTGTTAGTACTGCATGAACAGAAAATGATGGGTTTTCAGTTGCTTTCACGGGCTGTGATCTAACCTAAATAGAATACAGATGAATGATCTCTCTCTTGATGCGTTTCCCTTTTCACATTCTCTTCGCTGTCTTTTTTTAAAGCCTGTCTTTTATTTTCCTTCTTCCCACCGATCGTCCACACACCTCCTCATGGTGTCTACGCACTGCAGTAATGGTTCAGGGTGACCATGAAGTCTCTTTACAATTCAAGAAATTTATTACAAAAGCAATTGATGAGAGATGTTAATTAGATTTATTCAATGTACTCAGTGGTTATCAACGTTTTTAATCACATTGTGGGATCATGTGCAGTCAAATCACTGGTCCATTGTTCTTCAATGAGAGATCAGTTACTTCAGTGTTTACCTTTACCTTTTGAAGAACAGCTGAAGTGAAGATGTTTGGACTCAAATCCCACATTTGCATGACATGAGTTTCTGAATGTTTGGAAGGGGTAATCTTTGATGCAGACAGGAGCTATTCTAACAATATCACAGATACATCACCAGTCAAATGATGCTATTAGGATTAGGTTACTTCTTATACAGGGTGTCCACAAAGTCTCTTTACAATTTAAAAACTTCACTACAAGAGCAATTGATGTTAATATGTTAATTAGATTTGTTCTATGTACTCAATGGTTAGCAAAGTTTTTAACATAGCATTGGTCCATTTGTCTTCAAATGCTGCAGATGTTGACCTTGACCTTTTGACTGAATATGTGGCACCACAACTGAGGGCCAGATCTACTAAGATCCCAATTTGTGTCTACCAATTTGCTTGTGCAATCTAGAATTTTGCGTGTGGGGTTGAACTGCAGTTTGCGGGTGATTTACAAAGATTGCTTGCACAAATTGCAACAGGTGCAAAGTCTGGGAGACCGCCCTATTTAAATGAGGATTTTTTCTCAAAAACTGCCTCATGAGAGCATGAAAACTTTTTTGCGATCTTTGATAGTTTTTGCGACATTTCTGTTTCCATTACTAGTTTTCTATTGTGCAATTTACATTTTGCGCATTTCTGAGGGTAATGGAAACCCAGCTAGTGACACCGTTGATGAGTCTATGCTACAGTCAACATGGCAAGGATTCCAGTACCACCTTAATGTGCTACATGTAGTAATATAGAGGTGGACTAACTGAGGCAAAAAAACTACATTTCATTTTTTTTATAATTTCCACAGATTTGTCTATTCATTTGCTTTTGTAACAAATTTGTTAAATTGTAAAGAGACTTTATGGGCATCCTGTATTTTACAGCACTATGTTGACCGACCAGTTTGAAATTAGATTAGATCCACACTCTTGCTTTGTTTGGAAAGAGTCCCACTGCGTCTCTGAGTGTGAAGTTAAATGTAAACATGAATTTTGTTCTGAACAGTGTCAGCTCCATCAGTACAGTATTATGTTGATGTCTGCTGTGTGCAAATATTGTAAAATGCAGTTATTAACTGAAGTATTGAGCAGGTAAGAGCTGGAAGTCATGCGTATCCACGGTGAAACCCTTTTGGTCAATCAGTTTTGACTTGGACCTGTACCCATAATGCATTACTTTCTTCTTTGCATCTATTAGGCTTCATTAAAGTTTTAAGCAGGGCTGGAGGGCATTAAGGGACTCACATCTAATCAATAAAACTATTCAGTCCTGCCGTTTCGACTTGCAGTGTGTTTTGTGTATATATATATATATATATATATATATATATATATATATATATATGTGTATATGTGTCTTTTTTTTTTTTTTTTTTAAACAATTTGGGAAATCTGCTCCGCTCACTTGTCATTGAATCTTCGCCTTCTGGCAAAAATAACTGACACAAAAAATGGGGGAAAACTTCCCAGTAACACAATCCCTCTCCAGACGCATGCCTAAATTAATATCACATTAGTTAAATCAGATTTTCTTTAGTTTCAACATGTGTAAAAACATTTAGCACTTAAACCTTCTGGCTAACTGATTACAGTGGATTACCTCATCTTGGTTTTTATTTCCTCTTGTGTTCCAGGTTGAACCCTAAGAGTCGCGGCAGCATACCAGCAACCAGGTAGGGAGGAAAAAAAAAAAACACCATTTAACCCATAAAGACCCAAACATCCACTGGTGACCAAAATCATTCTCTGATGTGAACTGTTTAATACTTTTTGATCCATTAATCCTGTTGATACATGTAAATAATGGGTGTAAAATGCAGTTTTTCATCTTTTCATGGTCATCAGATATGACCCATTTGGACGATCAGGGGCTCCGTAGTTACCATGGAAACACTGTCATCTTCTGCAACATTGATTCACCAGTAAAACCCATGGAGTTTGATAAATGAAAGTGGACTAATTTTATGTTCAGTTAATGATATATTTTGCAGAAAAAAAGTATTCAGGGTTCCTGCGGGGTCTTACAACTCTTGAATTTCCAAATCTGCATTTACCTTAAAAGCCTTTAAAATGTATTAAATTTAATATGGTAGGTCTTAAGTTATGTTATCACAAACCTGTTGACTGTGTTGGGTTTAAATGTGTCTGGGAAATGTCCAAGCTGCAAAGATAGTAACGTTAGTCTACTCAGTTCCACCTGTTCCAACCCAACAATTTATACTGAAATAAGGAACCAATTATTGCCAACTTTGCAGCCCCCAGTGAGAAATGACTCAGAACGATGGGAATCAAGGCGCTGGATATAAATAAATACATTTTCCTAAATTCTAGGAGTCACAAATTTTCTGCCAGTATGGGTGTGAAATACACTGTGAAATGGGCATTATATTCTGTTCTAAGTAGTCTTAAAAAGGTCTTAAAAAGTCTTAAATTTAACTTGTAGAAACCTGTAGGAACCCTGATATTTTTCTTCAGTTCTCGCCGTTTCTGATATAATAACCTTCAACTTTAATCTGAGCTTTAATGAACATCTACATAATCAGTAAATTAAATATAGGAAAATACTGGATTTTCACTTAAAAATGCAAAATACAGAGTATAATATTAGAGTAAATGGTTATAAATCATTTAAGAAAAGAAAGAAATAGATAAAACTCCATTTGGAACTGCCACAAAAGCAGCATTGGGTCTTTAGGGGTTAATGTGGCTGTAGTCGACAGTATCCAGAGGTAATGTTTTTACAATGATGCAAACGCTACAAATGTTCTTCATTTTTTGTTCATTCTGTCCGTCAGTGCTACATCTCCCAGCCCCACCTCCCCACGATCTCCCTCATGGCCGATGTTCTCCGCCCCGTCCAGTCCCCAGCCGACGTCATCCACCTCCAGTGACTCCTCCCCTGTCAGGTCAGTCCAAGTTTTCGGATTAATAACCCCACACTTTTTACAGTGAAGGGCTAAGAACTTTTTCTTCACAGTGAATGAGTGCAGATAAAGCACTGATAAAGGTGAGAAGAACTAAAGATGTATAATATATATAAATGGTCCAACTGTGTAATTTAAAGCAAGTCCATTTTAAAGGTCTTTAGGTTTACTCATTCAAGTGTCTTTCACTATGTACCATTTATGTTCTCAAGATGATGTGAATAAGCTTAATCTTACTTACATAATTCTATAAAAGCTTTTGTTGGTTGTCAGAAGAGTTCACTTCAAATGAAAGCCACAGAATGTTCCTTTTACTATAATGGTCCTCAGTTACTTAAAGAGATGTCACGTACTGTAATTCACCATGACTGTATGTTCACACAGGAGGAAATCAAACATAATCAACACTGTAAAAACACATCAAAATGTCAAGTATTTTCACCAAAATGCACCTAAAATCTGAAAAGTCACATTTATTTATTTATTCATTTATTTATAACCTTCATTTAACCAGGAAAAAATGACTCATTGGGATTAAAAATCTTGTCTCGGCCAAGAGCGGCAGCAGAACGTTACAGAAAACAGAACATTTCAGTCATACATCCACACTAAATGGTACATAAAACACTCAGCTCTAAAAACATACATATAAAACACCACTAGTCATGGTGCAGTGGATTGGATTCATAGTCCTACTGTTATAATGCATGTGTTGTATTTTACAGATTTTTGATGTGTATGTGGAATACTGTTGGATTCACATTATTGTCCGTAACAGGGTTCAGATTTGGCTTCAGTGCAAAGATTTGCTGGCTTTACTTATTTTTTTCTTTTCTGCCAATCTGAAAAACAACTGCCAATAGTTTCACTGATAATTTAGACCACATTAAATGCTTCATAATCATAAAAAATGTGTGTTTGGCCTCTGTGAAGAATTCATCCTCAAGAATTCACCAATTCACCAATTCACCACCCCTGACCCTAAAATCAACATTTAACTTTTTGGAGTTCTGCCATAGGAGTAAGAGGAGCAAGTGTGGTTTGTAGTAAGTCTAAGGATAGAACAGAGAAGGTCTGGTCACAGTGTATCTGCCCATCCATCATCCATCCATCCATCCATCCATCATCCATTCATCATCCATCCATTCATCCATCGTCTATCCATTCATCCATCCATTATCCATTCATCCATCCATTATCCATCCATCCATCCATCCATCCATCCTTTCATCCATCCATCCATCCTTTCATCCATCCATCCATCCATCCATCATCCATCCATCCATCCATCCATCCATTCATCCATCGTCTGTCCATTCATCCATCCATTATCCATCCATCATCCATCCATCATTTGTTCATCATCCATCCATCCATTATCCATCCATTCATCTGTCCATCTAGCATCCCTCCATCCATCCATCTAGCCATCCATCCATTTGTCCATCATCCATTCGTTCGTCCATCCATCCATCCATCCATCATCCATTCATCATCCATCCATTCGTCCATCGTCTATCCATTCATCCATCCATTATCCATCCATCCATCCATTCATCATCCATCCATTCATCCATCGTCTATCCATCCATCCATCCATCCATCCATTTGTTCATCATCCATCTATCCATTCATCTGTCCATCTACAATCCCTCCATCCATCCATCTATCCATCCATCCATTTGTCCATCATCCATCCAGTCATCCATTCGTTCATCCATCCATCCATCCGTCTGCCCACCCACAAATCCATCCATACACACACACACACACACACACACACACACACACACACACATATCCACCCAGATTTGGTGGAGGTGGTGGTTCAAACACAGACCAACTACCTAAAATATTTAAATTGATAAAAGATGATTCCTTAAAGCATAAATCATACAAGAAAACCAGTCTGTATTGTCTATGAACAGAACCACTTCTCGCTTATGAAACCATTTTTGTAAAGTAATGACCCATCTGTGGCTTGAAGGGGTTACTTTAGGTCCCGTCTGAATCAGACTTTGTTGCAAATTGAAAGCTCTCTGTTTTTTTTTTCCTTGAATCAGCCCACAACTCACCGTTTTTCATTCCCTCATTGTGTCCACAGTGTCGCGGGCAGGAAGGCTCGAGCGCTGTACGCCTGCAAGGCAGAGCATGACTCGGAGCTGTCCTTCATCGCTGGGACCATCTTTGAAAACGGTGAGTCACACTGTGGACTTGACAGCAGGATGTAAAAAGGAGACCGTGGGTTGGTGTATGTATAGAAACAATATCTGTCAGTACGAAAGGCAGTAGTAGTAGGCAGAAATCTGGATTTTATTACACTGGTTTGAACACATTCAACACTGTTTAAACATTTTCAACCTCAGGATTTACAACAGGAAGGCCTTCAACACGGTGTACTAAATACATATGTATACTGGCTAAAATTTACTTAGGGGGTCAAATGAGTGACCATTTTTGTCAAAAAAAAAGTTGTAAGAAATGCATAGAACTGTGTTGAAATAATGCTAATACATTTATGCACAGACTACTGATATTATTTGACAGTGGAAGCTATATTTTCAGAAATATTGAATTCTGAATAGCACGTGTATGTGAAAACTTTTGCTGGTGGACGGACGTGACATTACCCATGATGATCTGGTCAGTACCAGTACTTTATTAGGAATAAACTTATATACTTACTATTGCTAATTCTCCTCTTATTCATAAATGTTAGTACTGTGGATCTAAAACAATAACAGCTGACACAAAAACACAAAATGTGGCAGTGGACGGATGTGACATGGTTGTTATGGATCCCATCATACTGATGCTCGGCAGCCATGTCACCGTTTCCACAAATGATCCCTGTGCAAAAACTAGGATCAGAATTATTTATTGTATAGTTTATCATCATACTAAAGAGTAAATAATAATATAGAATTATTATTTCTTTATAAAAATGCTTATTATTAGAACACTGTTGATTTAAAAAGTGACGTGACATTCTTAATGTATGTATTGGCGTAACATAAGCAGGATGGATCAGCACCATACTCCATATTGAACCTGTAAAAATAAAACGTGTGATATGTAGAAGAAAAATTGGGGAATCTAAAAGAATAGAATATTTGTTTTTCAGGTAAATTCAGTTAAAATATAACTTGGCCATTTGTGACATGAAAATATAGCATTAATTGTGATGAAATTGGACATTTTTGAGCTGAAAACATAGTTCATATGACCATCAACATGTTGCAACAGAACTGAAATCCTGTAAATTTGCTTAACTTGCATTTACCAACACAAAGTTCCTTTGGGGATTCACTTATATTGATTTCTTATGCACAAAGACATAAATAAGACCTCTAAGCAAATTTTAGCCGCTACATTAAAGTCTCCCATGAACATTTCAGTAATGTTGTGAGGAAAGCAGAGAAGAATTCACTGAATTCCGTTTGATTAGCTGGCGTCAAAAGGATGTTTTCTAAACTATTGGTGTTGGCAGAATCTGGGTCCCGGTGGTGACTGAAGATTAATGTCAGGCTTCAAAACTGAACATCTGGACAAAGTGATCGAGAGGGAACATGAAAAATAAATAAACAAAAATACAAAACTGCCAAATGAAATTAAATGAGATAAATCTTACAGGCTTGAATAAGATGAACTGGAAAATAAACGACAAAAGTAATGGCTTTTCAATATAAATATGAAATGTGTGTGTGTGTGTGTTACTACACATGTATATTGGTTAATGTACATTTATACAACAGATTTATAAATCTCCCACTATAAACAACCTGTAAAGTGAATGTATTGTAATGTGCATATGCTTTTTTTAAACACAGTTTCACATTTTGACCCAAGATTGTGTTTTTTAAACTACAGCCAACCACCATTTTTAACTTTAACTGGTTAATTCTGGAGACATTTTACTTTACAAGTGTTATTTGGTTAGTTTCAGATGTTTTGATTTGTTTGATCCAGATCAATTTATTCAGGTATTCAACACTTTTCCAGTTACTAATGATGACAAAAGCTTTATATCTTTGCTTTTTTTTTTCTTCAGGGTTGTTTGGCTGATTAATTGTCTTTTTCAAAGGATGATTCTTATATTAGTCTTTAAAACTCCACTATCAGTCGACCTCTAGTTGTTTGTTTCTATTTGTATGACATGTACAGGGTATTTTTTAAATATTTTTTATTTGTTAAATGAATTTTTGTCCAACATGTGATCATACATAAATCAAGCTTAGCTGTACACTTCCTCTACAGAGAACATTACACACCGATAAGCGGACAAAGCTGTTAGAAATGAAGTGAAGGTTTTTCACATCACAGGACAGTGAATGACTCATTGAAAACCTCATTTTTCCTTTCTTTTCTTTTCCCCTCCCTAAGCCTCATTTTTGTCCTCTCAGTTTGAGCTACCAAATCTATAACTCACATTTATCTCCCTTCAGCTGTCAGCGGACCTACTCCCCTAACAAAGACTAGATTTTTACCAATTTAACGATAGTAAAACCACTTGAGCAGCAATTATATTCTATTTCCACTATCAAGCAGAATGACTGACGCTATAAATCCTCCCTATTAAACTATGTATTTGTGTGTCCTTCACTTTATGTTGGGGTGGAGGTGCAGGATGGGTACAGGGTTACTTTTTGGGCGGCAGCTTACAGCCTCGCAGACCTTGGAGACCCTAAATAGAGTGAGCTGCGTAAAGGCTGTCGAGGGCTGTGTAACACTGAGCAGTGTCATTAGAGCCCCTCAGGTCAAAATGGGACCTTGGGGACATGAAATCCTGACAGCGGTATCTCAACACCCCCTGTCGAGGCCAGAGCATCCCAGCTGTCCCCACAGAACTCCGATTACAGCTTCATAAAGCCTTTTTGGCAGTAATCGACCGTGTTCATCAGAGCTGTCATACTGAAAGGCTCGACAGATTTAACTGATCATTTTTGCATCAACTGTGAATTCTAAGACATGTGGATGTAGACCAAAGTACTTTATATTTAATTCCTTTTCTTAGCTTATTCATTTGCCGTCATTTCTATTAACTTTAATTAATCGTTTAGTTTTATTACCTCCGCTAAGTTTAACAGCGAAGGTTATGTTTTCATGGGGGTTTGTCTGTCTGTCTGTTAGCAAGATAACTCAATAAGTTATGGACAGATTTTCATGAAATGTTGATACTGGCACAGGGAACAAATGATTATATTTTGGTGGTGGTGGTGGTGGGGGCAGACAGACGACGATGACTGATCTGCCTCGGCGGAGGTCTGCGCTCTCCGAGTGCTTTTCTAGTTGTTTTATTGAATGACTTTATATTGATTTTGAATCTTTACTGTTTATCTTTCCTCCTTGTTGTGATCCCTCTCTTGGCTGTACTGTCACTGAGGCCTCTACTTTAACCCTTTATAGGGTAATACTCTGAAATTCCAAATTTCAACCTTAGTGTGTTATTGCAGGACATAACCACGCTTTATTACGTTTGTGAAGTTTGTAATTTTTTTATTTGTCATGTAGAAAATCAAGGTTAATAATAATGGATTTGATTTCTATAGTGCTTTTCAAGGCACCCAAAGCGCCAACCTTTCAGTTATTGAACGAGTGAACGGTTATTGCTCTACCTCCTGAGCCATAGCGACCCCAGTGAAGATTGGCACAATGAAGTTACCATATTTGGTTCCTTGCCCATAAGTGGCAAAAAAAAAAAAAAAATCCAAGAAATATATATAGAAAATACAGGAAAAAGATGTAATGTGAAAGGATATGTATTTTAGAACATTAGAACAAATTTTTTTTTAGAACAGTGGAACAACATAGGTGCTGATCCAGACCCCTGTCCACATCCACATTCTCCCTTTGAACATCATTCCTTACATTAGTACCATTACTTCATGGTACCTAACAAAGCAGGTACACTCACTGTTCATGCAGAGGTGGACCTTACAGACCCTGTAGACCACATTGGACCTGAGATTAATGACTCACTGTCCTCATTGTAACTGTTGCTGTCAATGTCTTGTGACATATGTGGAAATGACCAAAAACAGTCACTTGCCCAATAAAGGGTTAATAAAACTGGAGGCTGAATGAATGAATTGAATGCAAGGCCCAAAAACAATCCAAGAGAAGCAACTTTGGCTTGATTCTCTATTAGCCCGATATGAAACTTTTGAATCCCATTCTGTATGACTGATCAAACGGACTGAACACACCAATCAGTACAAATTTTAGGTATTTATTTTAACTTTTTTTTATCAGATCAAGTCCCATTGAGATTGAGCTCTCTTTTACAAGGGTGACCTGGCCAAGAGGTCACCAACACACACCATGATGAAAAAGAGCTTAAAAGATCAGTGACAGTAATAAATAACAAAATAAATAAAAAACATCATGTCATTTTGACATAAGATCTAATGCGTAATAACACCTGTTTCTAGAGGACTTCCTCCATCTTTGATCTTCTGCAGAAAATTACCATGTCTTGCTTATTCATGTTACATAAAATAAGTCACTTCCTTCCTCATGGACGTACGTTAGTCTCTGTACATCAACCTGTAATAGATTCACTCCCTCAAATCCAGTTAACACTTTTCTCTTCATTGTTTAAATAGATAATAAGTTGCACTTGTATCTTATGTTTATAGTTTACACTTTAGATTACCATCCTCCTGCCACTCTAATACTTTTATGATGCTGAATTACACCATTAGATCTGAGACGTGGAATACAAGGCTTCCATTATAACAGAAGAACCCTTGAGGGGCTTGTAATATGCATTATTTAAAAGGCAATGAGGTCCCTCTAAGTCTGTTTAAGATGCATATTAGCATCGTCAGGTGTTAATAAGATGCTTTGTGCATTAAAGTAGAGAAGAAACCTATGAAGTACAAGTGTCTTCTTCATAATTAAAAGCAAAATATGTAGCGCCCTAAAAAGATAGTATATAGACTCATAGAATATTAATCCTCTGCTTGTTTATTCTGTTTCCCTCCTTTGTGTGTGTGTGTGTGTGTGTGTGTGTGTGTGTGTGTGTGTGTGCATGTGTGTGACATTTATGACCATCAGCCTTTATTTCCATCCTCATGCAGTGTGTGCAGAGAGAAAGAAAAATGCAAACACAAGCAACAAATGTAAGATATTTTACTTGTAAAGATTTATTAACTTTAATACAGTAATGTTTATGATGTGGATCCAGTAGAGGCAGTATGGGTTCATCTTGATAAATGACCAAAAAACTTATTAAAGTTCAGCAGTGATGTACAGTGCTGTGCAGAACTCCAGGTTTGCTGTTTTACAGGGTTGAACCGAGCATACTTATTTATTTGTTTATTTCTCATTGTCTTTTCTTCAAATACAACAAGAAAATACAAGAAATATGTACAGGAAATAAAAGACACACAAAAAAGAGAACTAAAAGGGTTGTAGAGGTTAAACTCCCTATTTAGTGCGACTCTTGATCCCATCACAAGAAGCAGCACAAACAGAAACATCTGATGTGTTGAATAAAACCTGGTGTAAAACATCAAATGACTGCATTAATCTGATATTGTCTGTTAAGTACAAAGGTCACATTAAATACTACCATTTTGGTTTCTAGATGTTTTTCCCTTGAACTTTTGTTTTTTTTGCTGTACATACCTGGGTCTTTCCATGAAACTGGGTTTATTTTGGTATCCAGCACTTTTCCAGCTTTTTAGACCCAATAATAAAAGAGAAAGTTAGACATATATCCCCCCAGGATGTACCTAATGATGACCTCAGACAAATGCTAAAAAATTATACTCTTGCTCTGAGCCATCCCAAAATTAATTAATTTTTAATGAAATATTGGGGCCAAAAATAGGACCAAAGTTGGGACAGGAAAAACTACCTAGGTGTGAAAACAGACCATGAAATGGTCTTGTATACCACCGTAAATAAAGACACTGTGTTAAATTTGACGATCCTAGTGTTTTTTTGTAATCCAGACATTCAGGTTTTTCATGAATCAGCAGTCTCATTCCAGGTTTTGTGTGTAACCCATTGTGTCCACTCAGGTTACATGTGGAACCTGCCCATTTAAACACAAATAAATTGCGAGTGATTTTGCAACAGCAGTCGTTTTTGTGAAACACTCTGCCTTGCATATTTACTTTTATTCCCAAAATGTACCTGTGAGAAAATAAAGACATATTAGGAAAAATAGTAGCACGGAATTTTTCTGTCCTTTTTACCATGTTACATGCAGATTTTTGTATGCACATATCAAATAAAATGTGTTTTATCTGAAAAATAGTTTCTTTTATCTCAGGAAATATTTATTTTTAATAGACCCAAAGTGCTTCCAAACTTACTTCATATCAGTCTACATCTTTTTTTTTTTTTTTTTTTAATTTTTAGCCCCTTTGTCCTGTTTTTAGGGACCAGTTTCATAGAAGCATCCTCTTCACATATAACCTCTTAACTGCATATGTGTGGTTATTAAAACTTTAGTAATCCTGCAACCTAGAACTCTTGAACTGTACTGTCCATGAATGCAGCACTAAAATGAATCCAAAACATCGTGTATAATAGTAAAACACTGACAGGGATCACGTTACTGCACAGTAATATTACTGATACACATTTTGGTTTAAAAGCAAGGTTTTGAATGCACTACTTTTAGTTGTACTGGACTTCACTGTGTATTATTACTGTCACTGAAGGGAATGATCGGAACATTTGTAACAACATTTTAGGTAATCGGCTCAAAGTTTGGACATATTTTCAGTTTTTACTACAACCGCTGCTGCTGACAAACACTTATGTCGTACTCAGAGAAATGTTCGTCGGAAGTCTTGACCTTATATGTGCAAATGTCGTGACGTAACTAATTCAGGAATTGAAACGGGTTGTAGAAATCCACTCAGGTTTTACCAAAATGAATATAAAGATAGCTGTGCAGCACCTGGAGGGTTCAAATTCAAACTTTTTGAACTATTAGGGTCCAAATACACAAATAAATGAACCAAAGACTAATAAAAGTGGGTTTAGCAAAATATGACCCCTTTAAATGAACCTTAGTGTAAAAGGAGACCCAATGGAACTACTTCTGCCTTTTCAGTTTCCTTTGTGTATCAGCTGTTTGTGAGTTGTTAAAACCCAGGAGAGATCTACAGTTATATGACCTTATCATGCCTCAAAAGTGAAATGTCAAATACAAGCCCATTCTGTTCTATCTCACATACACTTCTTAGCAGCTGACGATTTTGCCACCAGAAACGTCTGCTCAAAATAATCCCAAATAAAACCCTTCTGGTAATGGAGAACATGTGTAATCTGCAGTGGTTCTGCTCCCAGTTATGCGCATCTGTTTCTTAAACCCCTCCTTATCGCCCACTGTGTCCCTGTGTATGTATTTAACGCACCTCTCCGATATCACCATCTCATATCTCTGTGTTTTTCTGTGCAGTTCATTCGTCCAGGGAACCCGGCTGGCTGGAAGGGACTCTGGACGGACGAACAGGACTGATACCAGAAAACTACGTGGAGTTTCTGTAGCACCAGGTCTAGGAAAAAAAAAGACCTGAACTGGACCGCTGTGGACCGGAACAGAGCAACTGGACCGGAGACGGCTAGATGTGACTGCACAGAACCTGGATGATGAAACGGGACTAGAACAGGGGGGAAACTGGACCCAAAAGGAGCGGATTTGATGGATTTGATGGAAGGAGGACTGAGGGGCTAGACCCCTGACTTGCACTGGAGAAAAAAAAAAAAAAAAAAAAAAAAAACAGCAACACCCGGCTGTGGTTCCGGTTGTTATTCGATTAGTGTGGATGGTTTCCAAAGTCCTGGTGAAGATGATGTGGTAATGAACCTGGAATGTGTGTGAAAAAGACAGAAACACACCAGAGGGGGCGGACGGAGAACACAAGAGTTAGTATCTGAGTTATTACTGTAGGCTTGTGATTTTAAACCTTTCCTTCCTTCCTTCTTTTTTTTTTTTTTTTTCTTCAAACTGCACTGTCTCTCGTTTGAGCCTCGTCTCTTTTTATCAGATAAAAGCAGAAAAGATGTTCCATGTCCATGAAAACAGCAAATATGAGTTGGATCTGTAACAGTGCTCACTCACCTTCTGAACGATTACAGATTTTTAAAGTTGTTTTAACCCATAAAGACCCAGTTCTACTTTTGTGATAGTTCCCAAATGATTTTTTTTCTCTATATGTAACATTTCTTAAGTGATTTGTCACCATTTATTATGAAATAATCCTCTATATTTCTCATTTTTATAGTGAAAATCTGATATTTTCCAATATTTAACCTCCTGACACCCAGGAAAGTACAAGTTTTGGCTTTTTTTCAGTTAAATAATTGCCTATATTGGAAGCATCATGATGCAACAGTTTTTTCAGATACATTTTTTAAAAATTTCATGGAATGTCCTTTGCAGTGGACAGTTTTTTGTTTTTCTTTTGTATAAAGCTGTGAAACTCTTGTCCACAAATGTGGACAGAAAACCCATAGCTGGGTCTCAGGAGGTTAATTTACTGATCATGTAGATGTTCATAAAAGCTCAGATAAAACTTGAGGGTTATTATACCAAAAAACAGAAAACTGAAGAAAAGTGACTCAGTCAAATTTATCATGAACTGAACATAAAACAAGTGTCTGTGACCGCTGTTATTTATCAAATTCCATGGGTTTTACTGGTGAATCAATGTTGTAGAAGATGACGGTGTTTCCCCGGTAACTACAGAGCCTCTGAACGTCCAAATGGGTCATATCTGATGACCACGAAAAGATGAAAAACTCCATTTTACACCCATTATTTACATGTACTGATAGGATTAGTGGATCAGAAGGTATTAAACCGTTTAGATCAGTAGATGCTTTTGGTCGCTGGTGGATGTTTGGGTCTTTATGGATTAAAGGACTGGCTTTGTTAGTTGTTGTTTTTTTGGGGGTTTTTTTTACGAGCACTTGCTGTGACAGTCCGATAATTCCACCAGGGCAAAACCCACCGAGAGCAGCAGCAGGAGCCCCGGGGCAGATCAGGCCACGATGAGGCCGCCTCCAAAACAGTTCGCCCAAAGGTCAGCGGCGCCGGGTCGGCCTGGGCTTATTTGTAAAAGCCTCTCCCTGCAGAACCCTCATGAAAAATGCCAAACATTTTCAACAGGTTCCAAGGTTTATAGAGAAGAGTAGGAGTAACGTCTGACTCCTGATGGTTAAAACGTCCAGCTGTGGCTGCAGCACAAACACGATAGGAGAAAATATTAATATATATTTACTATATAGAGAAGAGTTTTCACTGCTAATCCACTGTGAGGATCAAATGTTTCAAATCATCAGTTTTTATGTGTTATTCCACTGATTTCTACTCTGGTGTAAATGAGCCTGTTTAAGTCCGATAACTGGGAGTAATCGGACAATTGTAATAATTGCAACATGCACTTAAGAAATGCGATAATCAAAAAATCCTAGTTCAGACGCTCCAGTCCAGGAGTACGTACGTATGCAGTGATGTAGACTTAAACTTCCTGTTATGGTCTTCCACTCAGGTTTGACTACATAACTTGCATTCTCTACGGTTTTAATTGTTTTTCCACATGTGCAGACGTAAAAGAACGATAAATCAGATTAACCTGTATACACGCAGGAAGACATCGGAGTATGGGAAAGAAATCCAGGTGTGTTAATCCGATTTCTCATAATCAGATTACTGCTGTTATCTGATAAAACAGATCAGATTACACTGTCTGCATCATCACTTTTTAATCTGACAGCTCTAGAAATGGGATAATGATCGGAGTATAGGTGTGCATGTAAACGGGCTCATTAATATGTCACCAAAATTTGGTGTCAAACAGCTGAAAGGCGGCGTCTCCATGATCCTCCACATGAGTATTCTCTTTTCTCTTCTCACAGAAAGCCCAAAGATACAAATAATGACCCAAAGCAGATGAACATTTACATCTGAATCCAGTTCAGAGCCACAGCTTTAACTCAGATGGAAACAAGTGGTGCCAGGCACAACAAACCCCGC
This sequence comes from Sphaeramia orbicularis, assembly GCF_902148855.1. Classification (NCBI taxonomy): domain Eukaryota; kingdom Metazoa; phylum Chordata; class Actinopteri; order Kurtiformes; family Apogonidae; genus Sphaeramia; species Sphaeramia orbicularis. The sequence continues at coordinate 22,102,418 of NC_043970.1, read as the reverse complement.
CCCTCGCACATATTGTAGCAGATTTTGGCATCGATCCAGCTGATATCAGTTTGTGTGCTGATGTTAGCGTAGACAGACAGCTTAGACAAAGTTTTCCCATTATAAGTAATTATAAGTAAATGGGGAAAAAAAATGCAATGAGATCTATTCTAGGTCACTGGCAATCTATAAACCCAATTTGGTATGAATTCAACCAATAGTTTTGCTGCTTAAGTGTTAACGAACAAAGAAACAAACCGAACCCCAAAAAAAAAAAAAAGTAGTGCCAGGCCACAAATCCTGCCTCTTGCATGTATTGTCGCCTATGTTGGCATCGATCAACTCTTTCATCAATATTCAATATTGGTTAAATATAAAAATGATATATGTGCCGAGTGTGAAGTAAATTGAAACTAAACTGATGTTAATCTTCTCCCATTTATAAGTGAATGGGAGAAGAAGATTTAAAAATTTTACACAAAATTTCAAAAACTTGCTAGCACTTAGATATTTTTGTAGAGTTTTGTCTAAAACTAATCTCTGTATCTCTGCAAGGTTTTAAGTAAATTGAGTTAAAATTGACGTTTTTGCAGCGATTTTAAATTTTGCCCATTATAAGTAAATGGGGGGGGGGGGGGGTGTTTAAAAATCCATAACAAATTTGAACTTTGACCTACTTTTCCCAAAATGCAATGAGATCTATTCTGGGTCTCTGGCAATCTATAAACCAATTTGGTATGAATTCAACCAATAGTTTTGCTGTTGAAGTATTAATAAACAGAGAAAAAAGCAAACCAAACAAAAAACAATACCCCTTGCCTCAGTTTTGAGGAATGGGTGACAAGTGGTGCCAAGCACAACAAACCCCGCCCCTCGCACGTATTGTAGTTTATTTTGGTATCGACCCAGCTGATGTCAGCATGTGCCAAGTTTGAAGTAAATTGAAACAAAATTGATGTTTTTATAGACATTTGAAATTTTGCCCATTATAAGTAAATGGGGGGGGTGTTAAAAATTCATAAAAACATATGAACTTTGACCTACTTTTCCCAAAATGTAATCACATCTATTCTGGGTCAGTGTTCTGGCCACTGAAGTGTTAACAAACAAACAAAGAAACCTACTGAACCAAAAACAATACCCCTTGCCTCCCCTTTGGGGGGCGGTGTAATAAATGGAGATCAGAGATAATTCAGACATAATTGTTTAGGTTTTTCTAATCTGCTTGTATTACTGTAACTGTGATCTACTTCCGGGGCTCCTCTGACTTTTCCTTGGACTATACGCTGAACATTCTGTGTCTACTTTTAATTGGGACAAAAAGTCTTTGCCATGATCTTTATTCATTATCTTAAGACAAATTATTGAACGAACAGTTTAGCTTTGTAACAGCAAAATCAAATGGGAGATTAAGAAACAGTGAAATGTGAAATGAGACTACTTTGTTCATATGGAAACTTCTTATTTATGAGACTTTTTAAAAAGGCGCGATCCTGAACTGTGTTCTTTTTGAGGTGTTTTATTGACTTTGTAAATAAATACACAGCATTTGACAAGGTATAATTTTTTTAAGTATGAAATTTTTATATTTTATATTTTAGCATACTAACTTAATTCCATAATTCCTTCTCTGTTTCCCAGATGTTTGTATCATTTGAGTTTATCTGCAGCCTTAAGTTTTCTTTCAGATGTTTTGGTGAATTTGCAGAATTAAAGAAAATCAATGTTGCTGTAACGGGTGAAGCTGTTACGTTTGTTCTTTTCATGTGACTGCAGTGTTTCAAACTCACAAAGCGACACGGACTGTGTTAACATGCACAAATATACAGATTTTACCCTTATTAAGAAAAAACTAAATTCCTGATGAGCTGTTTACGTGGCTAATGAACATGAACCTTCCTCTAAACCCCTGTTTACATGCAGCTGTGAATACCTTGATCAGTTTTTCAGCCGTCAAAGATGTTCCACTCGGCGAACACAGCCTCCATCTTTGACTACTTAAAACCTTTTGGAAAGAAGGTTAGTTTATTCACAAACCATTTGTCATCTTTCATCATAAGTACTTTTTTCTCCCTCTGTGGACTCTTTATCGTAGAGGATCCATGTCTCCAGGACCAGAAATAATAGACACATTTTCTGGAAGTACTGCATACGTCTCCATAGCATCCCATTAAACCCAGAATAACCAGCATATCTTGCATGTCTGTATCTGTAAAAAGGTCTGGTTCAGAATATCCAAACAGAATTCTCCGTGTACATGATACTTGTCAGGTTCAGAATAAAAGTGGAATGATCTTGTGAATGTACATGGACGAAACGAAAACTGCAGCTAAAATCATATTTTTAGTCAAATGGCTGCTTTCATCTGCAACAGTGCAATTAACATTCCAAGAAGGTCGTATGGAATCGAAATCTGATGCACAACTATGTAGCGTATATGTACAAAAGTATTGGGACACGTTGAATTCAGGTGTTTCTTGGGTCTGGGATACAAAACAATAATGACAAATGCCATAATATAGTTTTAAATTGGGATTGGTTGGTTTTGTTTAAATATTTATCTTTGCTTCCAAAATGCCTCAGACAAGGTTTTTATTTAATTTCTCTCAATAGTGATTTTTTTTTTTCTTTTTTAAATCCATGACTATGATTTTAAATGTTCTACCTCTAAATTTCTAAAGTATTTTTTAGCACTTTGGCTGTAATAATAATTTTCTACCACAATTAACCATCTACTTCCTTCACATCTCCCTTAGGAAGAAAAATCTTCCATTAAACTTTAAGGAAATATTGATGTTTATATTCAAATCAGCATGAACAGGAGATCTTACAACTGTAGACATGATGTGTCCCAATATTTTTGTCTATATAGTTTATAAACATCAGTATTTCCAATGATTTTTTTTTTTCTAAATCAATGTTGAGAGAAATTAAGTAAAAACCATCTCTGAGGCACCGATACGATATTTATCCCAAAATAAAACTATATTATGACATTAGTCATTATTGTTTTGTATCCCAGACCACTGTTAGAAAAGAAACACCTGAATTCAACGTGTCCCAATACTTTTGTCTACATAGTGTAGCACGAACAAACATAGTGAAAAGGAAAAAAATCCAGCCATGACTTAGAAATAAAGGATTTAAAGACATAATTTAAAAGCAGAATTTAACAAACGATAACAAAAAATGACCAGCATGTGTTTCTACCACATTCTGTACTTCTTTATTACAGTTCTGTGTGTGTGTGTGTGTGTGTGTGTGTGTGCGTGTGTTATTTTGGGGAATTTAATTAAGGATATTGAATAACACATGCATCATAGTTTTCATTAGTGTTTAATAACAATAAATAGCATTCAGGTCAAGGTTTATATGTCCATGGTGAACGGACTTCTGCTTTTCCCGTTTCCTGGCAGATCCAGAGGAGCCACTTGTGAATCAAAACAAAAAAAAATCTGTGTAAAGATGCAGAAAAAACTGTTTAATGCCTTTGTTTTACAACTGGGTGGCTACCCTGGGAGAGGAAAATGTACGATTATCTGGTACATTAATTTAGCATTTTCATGAGAGCGAATCAGTGATCATGTGCATTTATGGTATTTATGGAACTACAGAGAAACAACAGTTAATTCATTGAATAATGGAGGCAATCATCCACTGCTGCGTGTAGGATTATTGAAAGACTACCAACATAAACTGCTGTTCAAGCAGAAGGATACAACACAGTGAAGGAGGCACGATTTGACTAATGAAACTAAAAAAGTTCGTATTCTGAATAGAAGATAAGCATTACACTGGTCAACAACAAATTTATTGTTTAAGTGTTTTGAGCTGATTTAGGATAATTGTGGTGTCCTGAATCCAAAAATCATATTCATTTTGCTCAGTCAGGTCAACTTTCTCAACTATGCTACATATTGGCTTTTTAACCCTTAATAGGTAACCTGGGGTCCCAGCAGACCCCACGTTTTTAATTTTTTATGTTTTCTATGTTTTTATTTGAAGCTCGTGCGTGTGACTTCATTTACCCTCCTAGTATAGGGATCTGAAAAGTAAATGGAACCAAAAAATTAACTCGTAGAATAATATAGGCAAGACAGACATTTTGGGGTCGCCTGTGACCCCAGGTTACCTTTAACGTATATTGATTTATTGTTTTTCCATTTCAGGTATTTCAGAATATGATCAATAATTGATATTATAAATTTCTAATAACGCTAACCTTCAGTGCTTTAATCTTTTTTGAGTAATTTTAACATCGTGTGAGGCCATGGCTAAGAGTGATGAAGATATTAGGATAGAGCTTGCAGATTTAGAAGTAGAATCTGAATCAGATGATGACCATTTATCAATTGATAGTGTTTATGACGTCAGTTTTCCTTCTGTGAAGACTGTTTGTGAGCACCTATTCGTACTACCCAATTGTGTAGTTAGTTTAGTTTTTAGAGAAACTTTATTGAAACTGTATTGCAAATGTGTTATAGCAATGTAGTGTGTTTAATTGTAACATGTGAAACTTTTTTGAAATTTTCTGTTAACTTTAGTGAAGGAAATACTTCACGCAGTAAAGGAGAATTTATTTGGAAAATAAAGCACAATTTTGTTATATTTTTTTCGTTTCATTGCTATCCTTTCATACTATAAGCAATAAAGTATTGTAACTGACTAAAAAAAACATTTTTAGATGTTTTTATCACCGTAGGTGACCTGGGGTCTAGCTGGACCCCAGGTTACCTGTAGCTGTGGGGGGCACCATGGTTACCTATTAAGGGTTAACATTTTTGCTTACATTTATGGGCATTTTCACATCATATGATACAAAATTCTTTCATATTTCTTGCAATAAACGAGTTCTGAAGATTTTACTTTTGCCAATTTATGATTGTTTTTTTTAATATTACAGGTGAATGAAATGGCTTCGACTAGAAAATCTCGCAAAAATAAGCCTGACGTATTCTGCTACATCTGCGGTGAATACACCATTGTACCTAACAGGAATCAAGTGATCAAATGATTTTTTTTCTCTTAAAACCTATTTTGGGTGAGAACTATATAAAACATCAACTGATGAAGTCACAAAAATATAATCAATTTTGTGAGATCAAATTTTTCAAAATCAAATTAGCAAAAAAACCTGACCTGATTGAGAAAAATAGATGTCATTTTTTGATTTAACGGTGCAAAATGGTCCTAATTCAGTTGAAAAAACGCAGACAACTTGCAAAAAACATTTTTTTGTAACCCAGTGTTATTATATACATTAGGACAGGGCACATATAGCTTAGAACTACTTTTGTGCAACTTCCAGATTAATTTATTTTCTATATTTAACCTTTACTAAGTGATTTGTCACCATTTAAAAAAAAAACGGTGTCTATATTATAAAAATTAAGTGGAAGTTTATGTGTGTGTGTGTGTGTGTGTGTGTGTGTGTGTGTGTGTATCGGATATCGCACAAAATCCAGAAAAGGGCTAACAGCTGAAGTTTGGCACACATATGTATTTGTGGTCAAGGAAGAGACTAGCGGAAATGGAAAGTTGATAGGACCAATATTTTGGGAGATATTAGTAATTTTAGAATACAATAGCCTTACAATCATGTTGCTATGGTCAGAACACTTTGGCGGTGCCTGCTGGACAAATGCGGTACAGCATGCACGGATACACAACAAATATCCGTGCTGAGGAACCGGGATGCTGCCCCCCAGGGTCGGAATGTGGATTTTAAAAATACCCCACCCCCCCACCCCACCCCTTTTTCACATCCCACTCTCAGTATTGACAATGATGAAGTGCAGGAGGTGGAGTTATAATCAAAATACATCAACTATCCTATGTAAAATAATAAATACAAGGATTTACAAACAATTTTTATGTCAGCGCTTATAAAATATATACTCAGATCTTTTCCCAAAGGTCAGCTCTCCCCAAAATAAAAACTACCACATCTAGAACCCATGGGTCTCCACAGGTCCACACATGGGGCGGCCATGGCTCAGATGGTAGAGCGGGTCGTCGGGGTTGGCGGTTCGAATCCCGCTCTGTCCATGTGCTGTTGTGTCCTTGGGCAAGACACTTCACCCCCCTTGCCTCCAGTGCTGCTGCTCACACTGGTGTATGAATGTGTATGAATGTTCGGTGGTGGTCGGGGGGGCTGCAGGCGCAGATTTGCAGCCATGCTTCTGTCAGTCTGCCCCAGGGCAGCTGTGGATACAGATGTAGTTCACCACCACCAGAGTGAGAATGTGAGAGCGAATGAATAATGGATCCACTGTACACACTTTGAGTATACGTTCATAGAAAAGTGCTGTATAAATCTAACTCATTATTATTATTATTAACACATGAGTTTTACTGTATTTAATTGTCTGACCATGTATATGTTCATGTGCTTAGACTAAACTCAAAGGTTATTATATGAGAACAGAAAAAAACGAAGAAAACGTGGACTTGAAACGGACATCAATTTTTTAAGCTTTACACAAACATCCAAAACATGCAGTTCTCAACAGAAACTGATATCAAGTAGGACAAAACCTTTTAGATATTATGTACAACTATGCTGAAAAGAAATTTTGGAGTAAAATATAGAAAAGTCTGTTTTAGTGACATGAGAATGTGGTAACACGTGGACAGGTTGCCATAGTAACACATGAACGACGCTTTACCATTGTATGTATCACCTAAAATGCATCAAAAGATAATGACTTTCTGAAAGTTTCACTGAAATATCTGAATTATAAGTAACTTTAAAATTAAAAATTGGTATTTTTGTGGTAACACTTGGACAGGGCCTTTTAAGCAACTCACAAATGTTCAAACTAATAAATATCAATAATATTCACAAAATAATGAAAATCTAATACTTGAACCTCAACAAAAATCTATAATCAACAGAATGAATACATTTTCAATTTTTTTAGATATAATTTTTAGCATCAAATTCGAGCTATGGCTATGGTGTAAAAAGTCCAATCAATAAAATTGGCTGGACTTTTTTTTCTACAAGTGGTATTTTAAAAAAGATAACAGTTCTATAAAATAGAGATCTTTAACTAAAAAATGAGCCCACTTGATAAATGATGTGTGCAAATTTACTTTTCAGCTAAAATTTACTTAGGGGGTCAAATGAGTGACCATTTTTGTAAAAAAAAAAAAAAAAAAAAAGTTGTAAGAAATGCATAGAACTGTGTTGAAATAATGCTAATACATTTGTGCACAGACTACTGATATTATTTGACAGTGGAAGCTGTATTTTCAGAAATATTGAATTCTGAATAGCACGTGTGTGTGAAAACTTTTGCTGGTGGACGGACGTGACATTACCCATGATGATCTGGTCAGTACCAGTACTTTATTAGTAATAAACTTATAGACTTACTATTGCTAATTCTCCTCTTATTCATAAATGTTAGTATTGTGGATCTAAAACAATAACAGCTGACACAAAAACACAAAATGTGGCAGTGGACGGATGTGACATGGTTGTTACAGATCCCATCATACTGATGCTCGGCAGCCATGTCACCGTTTCCACAAATGATCCCTGTGCAAAATCTAGGATCAGAATTATTTATTGTATAGTTTATCATCATACTAAAGAGTAAATAACAATATAGAATTGTTATTTCTTCATAAAAATGCTTATTATTAGAAAACTGTTGATTTAAAAAGTGACGTGTGACATTGTTAATGTATTGGTGTAACATAAGCAGGATGGATCAGCACCATACTCCATATTGCAACCTGTAAAAATAAAACATGTGATATGTAGTATATAATCTTGTAAGAAAAACTGGGGAATCTAAAAGAATAGAATATTTGTTTTTCAGGTAAATTCAGTTAAAATATAACTTGGCCATTTGTGACATGAAAATATAGCATTAATTGTGATGAAACTGGACATTTTTGACCTGAAAACATAGTTCATATGACCATCAACATGTTGCAACAGAACTGAAATCCTGTAAATTTGCATAACTTGCATTTACCAACACAAAGTTCCTTTGGGGATTCACTTATATTGATTTCTTATGCACAAAGACAGAAATAAGACCTCTAAGCAAATTTTAGCTGTTTTTCACGTTGATATTCACTTTTGCTTGATCGGACCCTCTTATTTTACTGGTCCGGCCCATTTGAGGTCAGCTTGGGCCCATTTATGTGAAGTAAAATGAATTCGATGATGATGATGACAGCAAATATAAAAAAAATACTATTATTCATTTCAGTGTGTTCCTTCCTGTGATTTTTTAGACCTGAATGAACCAGAGATACGACCATTAAAAACCTCAGAGATGAAGCCTGTTCTCTTGTGTTTCAGTTTCCGATATAGAGGAGGGTGAGGCCAGGGCTTTTTAAACCGACCACTAGATGGCGCTGTGTTTGCACACTGACCTCATACTGCACCTTAACTGTGTGTGCTGTGACATCTTTTCGGCATCATCTCTCGTCTGCTCTTTGTACATTGATCGATAGATGTCGGACACTGGTATGTACAATACCTTTGACTAAAGTAAACCAACACTGTTCTATTTGTTGAAGTTGAAGCTGCAGCAGGATCACAGTCACATCTACTCACACAACTGAACATGTCAAACATTCACTTCAGGTCAGATTGAGAAAGATTTAAATTAAAAAAACAAAAAAAAACACGTCACTGGAGCTGATCGTTGAAAAACGGGAAACTTTATTGTGTAAGATGTTTGAACTAAAGAGAAATCAGTTCTGCAGAATTTCCACTTTCAGCCAGTGATGACAAAAAAAACAAACAAAAAAAAAACATTGTCCAAATTGTTACCGACACAATGCTAATTCCAATATCAAAGAACAACACAGATAGCTTAATTCAACATTTAATCAAATAGGTGAAAATATCGACAATGACTACAGAAGGGGTGTAATACAGAAGTAGTACAAACTATTGTCTTTTTTTTTTTTTTAAACAAATATTTTATACTTTTTTGTCTTTACATCAGATTACATTTACATAACTGAAATACGAACAAAACGGACTTCAGTGAAAGCCATAGCCATATATACCAGTGAAATATGATCTGCCCTTAATCTTTAAAGATAATATTTGCATGTATTTTATACAAAATAGACTTTATCAACCAGTGTGAGGGTAGTGCAATTCCGTCAGGCTCTGGTAGATTTACTTTCACGCAAAGATTCAACTTTTTTTTTTTTTTTTTTTTTTTTTCCATCATTTTATATTTTAAAGTGACCAGTAAATCCTCACAGCAATATACATAGGTTCCAAAGCCTATACCTTTATAAAAGATACCTTTCAAATAAAATAAGAAGTACTAGAAGCTGGATAATAAGTGCTACTGAAGATGTAACTGCTTGAATACTTCTTTATGCTTTTTTTTTTTCTTTTTAATTTCTTTTCTCCTCTGCTTTGGTCACTCTGATAAAAATTTCCTCCAGTCCATCCGACCTTCCCTCCATCCCTCCTTCCCTCCCCCTGTTTCCTCATAGCTTTAAAAACACAGTGAGCATTTGTGTAGACTTTCCCATTTAGGATTTACATTGACTTCACGAGTTGTTTCAACACTTCCTATTCAACACGTCTAAACCTCTTTATGAAACACAAACCAACAAAAACAGAAAAATATTGACTTTCTTTACTTGTTCAATGTACAAAAAGGATTAAGTAAAATTATTCATATCAAAGAGGATCAAGCTGATGTATTCAAAGTTGCAGAAAATATTTACTTTTACAAGAAATCAATCTCCAAAAGCGTGGATATCTGTTATGGGTTTTATCTATTTCCTGATTTGAGATTATTTCTATGGCTCTCGGTCTCCCTTTCGCAAGGCCTTTAGTTAAACATACATTTGTAAGGTAAAGAGAAAAGGTACAGGAGTATAGAGGTTCTGTCCATGTAAAAATATTTTGTATTAATAGACATGTTAACATTGCACTGGATATGTCCGCGCTGCTATATACACCTATGGCCATTTAGAAATAAGTAGGGATATGGTTCCATCTGAAGGTTAAAGCTGGTTTTCTGAAGCACCACCACCTGGAAAACCACGGTAATACTGTAGGTCAGGAGTGGGTGTCCAACATGAGGCCCCTGGGCCAAAAGCGGCCCGTGGGATGAAATTGCAAAAATTACACTGAATATATTCAGTGAAGACAGTCAAGAATGAAAAAATCATTTCAGCTCAGGTTCCACATAAAAACCAATGTGACCTAAAGGTGGCTGGATCAGTAAAAACTATCATAATAACCTATAAATAATGATAACTCCAATTGTTTTCTTTGTTTTAGTCCAGTGTTTTTCAGCCTTGGGGTTGGGGTAATTGATAAAAAAAAATTAATTTAAAAAAATATTAATAAAAAAATATATGGCGAGTTGAGAGAAACAATCCCAATCCATAAAAGACATGAAAAACTCTGAAGCTGAAACTGAAGCACTGTGGTACTGTTTATCTTTCAAATGTTCATTGTGGTCAGTTTCAGATGCTGCAGCTCTTTCATAATTCAGAGTTTGAGTTCTTGTTTGTTCAGTATTAATTGTCAGCCTTGTAAATCCAAGCTGGACTGACTGTACATATCCTGACCAAGGAAAATCAAATTCTCACTTTGTGCAGTAATCTACACCTGGCTTTTCTGCCTCCGTCCATAATAATATAAATTATATAGACTAAATGTCATCTAAAATTAATGTTTATTTGCAACACAGTACAGCAAACTATTACATGATCAAAAACAAATTAATTTTAGCAAAAAAAGTCTTTGTTTTGTATGTGTGGTGTCGCTAGAACTTTGTGATGTTAAAATGGAGTCACGAGACAAAAAAGGTTGGGAACCACTGTTTTAGTCTAAAAAAAAAACCAAATTATATGAAAATGTTTAGATTTACAAACTGTTCTTTCACAAAAAATGTGAAAAACCTGAAATATCGTAAGGGGAACTGGATCAATATTCTGTCCGTTACTAAATGTTTTGAAACTTTCTAGATCCAGTGAGTTGTAATGTACATGTGTAAATAAATAAACTGAGACATGATATTGTTAAAATAGTTTTTCATGGTTCATATTATTCATGTTTGTAGACGTAAATATTTTTATTATGTAATTTTGCTTTTTTCACTGTAAAACAGAGAGAAATGTTTGGAGTTGACATTATTTATAGGTTAGTATGTTAGTATTTTACTGGTCCGGCCCAGTTGAGATAATATTGGGCTGAATGTGGAACCTGGACTAAAATGAGTTTGACACCCCAGCTGTAGGTCAGTTACCCACCCTCCCTTCCCCTGCCCCTGCCCCTCCCCTGCCCCTCCCCTTCCCATGCCCTGCAGTCAAATCAAACAGAATCAGATCCCATGTTCTTCAATGTACACAAAACCAAACCCCGCCCTCTCGGACTGATTTCAGATACACTCCGACTGAACGGTGGTTGTATATGAGTCTGAGAGTCTGCTCAAATGACCAGTCTCCATGGCAACCTGCTACCTGCCATTCTGACACAAGTACCATTCAGAGTAAACAGATGAAAATGTACACATTTGCCGTTTGGGGGTAAAGGGGTTGGCGGTTATGAGTTTCATCTCCGGTGCGTTTGTGCTTCCGATGTTTGACTGCGCTATGAATGGGATTCGCTTTGGCCATCGCAGAAGCTGGTGAGAACATGTTAACGATTGAAAACTCCATCTTTTACCTGCTTGAAAGCAGAACAAAATGCTGCTCGTGTTACAACTCGAAAAATATATTGTGCGCATGTGAACGAAGCCTATCACACATGTGGAAAGTACTGACGCCTTCAGTACTGTCAAAGAGCTGGTGTAGATGTGACACTCAACCAAGATGAGCACCCTGAAGAAAACGTCCACATCATCACAGAATAACCACTCCTTCGGGAAAAAAAAACAAACAAAAAAAAACTTTATAAACCTGCTTTGACTTTTGGCACTGGTGGAACACATTCAGATGTACTCACTCGGAGCCTGAGCTTTAATTTAAAAGTTATTTGGACTAAACTGCTCCTTCTACTCAAAGTTTAACTGCGATATCTTTGTTCAGAGTAGCTGAGTTCGTGATTTTTCTCTGCATTTTCCACAAGATTCAGATAAGTCACATGTTGTGTTCTTTATATTTTTTCACAAGTTTTAATACATTGTTTAGTACGTTTTTTTTTTTGTGATGTTGAGGCTAAGATAAAGTCGCCTACCGATGTCGTACTGAGAGCTGGGTACTGAACTTTAACCTGTAACACCGATAGAAATGCTTAGATACCTGGTGTCAGCGTCAATGTAGAAATAAGTGGAAAACTGCTTTAACGAAAATTAGCCATAAAATTCTAAATTTTGGGGGGAATTGAGATGTTTATTAGACATTTTAACACTATCCAAACAGAACATTTTGCCATATCATTTTGTTTATGATATATTTTTTGTATCACATTTGATACATTGGGCATTTTTATAAAGTACCTTATATATCTATAGTATCAAATTTGATACAAACATTTTTAAGACAATTTAACTATACGATAAAGAATCAATTATCAAGTAACTATGCATTGTTTCAATACATGATTTACTTATTTAAAAAAAACAATATATATGTTGTTCTTAATGTAACTTTTTTTGAAAATTATCACAGACTTTCCTGCAAAAAGTGACTGGATGATTAAACGATAGCGGCCACATTGAAAAAAGGCAAAAAAAAAAAAAGCCCTTCCACCAGGGAGAAGAAAACATGTATTGGGTCATATTCAACAGGTTTTTAAGGAAAGTATTGATCTTGATGATGAGATAAAAGTCTCAGAACCTAGTGTAGCAAATATGATACAAATGGTTTTATAGGGTTAAAAGGGGCTGAGAAATCAAATTATATATTTGTACCATAATGTGCCATTTTCTTTTTGATAAAAAGTGAAAAAAGTATCATTTTGAATTTTGAAGCTAAATTTCTACTGAAACCGTTGTTGATACCCAGCACTAGTACTAGTACTCATTTATGCAGTATTTCCATGAGTATGTGACTTTACAGTGACTTTCAGTGGAAGGAGCATACGACCTGTTGAGGTTCTTAAACCAACATTAAAAAACAGTATGAAAACAGTTACAAATCAACGCGGCTGAAAACAATAGGATGGTTCAGTTTTGCTTGAATGACATATGGCTATTTACCATCACATGACCTCTGTCGGATGTTTGTAGGCTATATATTTCTATTTAAGACTCTTTTACACGGTTGTGTCTGGCTCAACAAAGACATTTCAATCCTAGTGATGCATCCTGGATCTAACCTCTAAACTGCAACCACAGTTTGAGTCAGTATGTCACTAGATATTAAAATAACTACTCATCATGTTCATTTAGGACAAAGAGTGGGTTTAGTTTTCAGCAGCTAGTAAAACATTTGGATGTTATAAAGTTATGTGATACTACAACATACACATGGAATATGTTTCAGGGCTGTAAGGACATATTGGGACATATTTCCTGATTTTTAAGCTTGATTCTCAAGACAATTTTTATGACTACATTAACATTAACATTAGCGCTATGTGCATCTAATCTGTACCATCGGCTGTCCTCTTTACAGTCACATCCGGGGACCAGAACAGAGACAGCTGCCCACATTAATAACACACAAAATAAGATCATAAAAATGGCAGCTTAGAAAGAAATCAGAAATTGCCAGGGTGGAAAAAGGTAAAACAGACAAAAAAAAAAAAAAAAGGAAGTATGTCAAGGTTTGAGTCTTTTGCAAAAACAGCTTAGAGTGGATGGCTATGAAAAGCTTAAAAAGCTAAAAGGCACTGGTTTTCCCTTCTCAGATACATCCTGTGTAAACATTAGGCTGAACTTGTGTGTGTCTGTGTATGTTTGTCAGTGTGGGCATGACTGATGTGTGTGAGTAAATCTTCCTCTCACCTTTTCTATTCAAATGGGTCTGGTTTATAATGTGATTCCTTTCATGATTCATAGCTGACAGCGGTTTGTCCACCAGGTCTGAAAAATTGTCAGTGATTGTGTTTCTAATTCTTCTGTGTTTTGATGTTTATCCCCTTCATTGCCGATAGTCCTCAGGAAACCAGAACCAGGTCAAATACTCAGTACATTTTCTCTGTGTGGTGGAGCTAGGGAGGGCGAACGGAGACGAGGCAGCGGGCGAGTGGAGGAAGCGGAGGCTGGAACCGCCTTCGACAGACTGCTATGGGATGAGGCGGACAGGATGGTAGATCGTATGTAGAGAATTATGGGTTGATTCGTCCATGAAAACTGCAGTGAGACACTATAAGAGGCAGTTAGGCGCTAAAAGGAACAGCATCTGAGGCTGTGGACGGAGAAGATAAGAGGGTTGAGGGGCTTTAAAAACGAAAGATCATCCAAAATCCAGAGTCATCCTGCCCCAAAGACATTCAGAGCGTTTCCCCCAGAGGCCGAATTTGTCTTCCCAGGAGAGGGGGCTACAGATCGGTGTTGTGCCTAAACCTGGAAGCAGATTCAAATGCGTGGCGGCCGCAGTTCTTGTGCTCCTAGATTAGGCTTGAATGGCTGAAGCCTGGGGAGGTGTGGCAGGATTCCCAAAGGGAGGGGGGGACCAAATCAGACAGATGTTAAGAGGTGGGATCAGCAAAGGCTTAGGGTTCAGGGTGAAAGCTGAGGGGAGGAGGAGGAGGAGGAGGAGGAGGAGGAGGAGGGGGGGGTGTTCAAGGTACAGGGGTAGGGCAGGATTTAAGGCATTGCTTCACAGTTTAAGGCAGTCATTTCTGATGAAACAGCAGAGGCTTGACACTCCCGTCTTTGAATTTTGGTATCTGGTTGGTGATAATCTCCGCTAGCATCTCCGGGAATTCCACACTCAGGGTTTTATTCACAAACGTGTAGAAGCAGATCTGGAGGAGACCCTCGACCATCTGTGGGAAACATCGAGGAGGGGGGGGGGACACAAGACAGACCGTTATTACTGGTGTTATTAGGATTTCAATAAGTGAGATTATCTTCAACTTTTCCTCTAGAAGCAGTTTATCTGGAATAAAGAGGCTTTAGAGCACAGGTGTCAAACATGCGGCCCGGGGGCCAAATCCGGCCTGCCAAAGGGTCCAGTCCAGCCCCTGGGATGAATTTGTGAAATGCAAAAATTACACTAAGATATTAATCATTTTAGTTCAGGTTCCACATTCAGACCAATTTAATCTCAAGTGGGTCGGGTCAGTAAAACACTATCCTAATAACCCATAAATACTCACTACTCCAAATTTTTCTCTTTGTAAATGTAAACATTTTCATGTCATTTTACTGTATTTACACTAAAACAAACTAACATTTCACAAAAACACGAATAGCCTCAACAAATATAAACATTTTGAAATGTCTGAAGTGTAATTTTAACAATATTCTGCCTGTTATTAAATGTTTTGTGTATTTGTAGATCCACTGTGATCTGTACGTTGTAATTTACACGTTTAAATGATAAACTGAGACAGAATATTGTTAAAATTGCACTTAGTTTTCTTAAGAAATTTCAGTTTGTTCATGTTATTCAGATTGTTTCAAAGGATAGTTTGTAGATGGAAACATTTTCATCACATAATTTTACTTTTTTTGCTCTAAAACATAAAAGAAAGATTGGAGTGTACATTATTTATATATTATTATGTTATTATTTTACTGGTTCAGCCCACTTCAGATGTAATTTGGCTGAATGTGGCCCCTGAACTAAAATGAGTTTGACACCCCTGCTTTAGAGGTAAAGCAGACGCACTGGAACATAATAGACTTAAAGGGATCGGGGAGTGTATTCTTCAGGGTTTTCCACTGATCAGAATTACACAGGCAGCTCAGCAACTTATTGATCGTAGCAAATCCTACATTAACAAAAATGAAAAACATAAAACGTGGTATTTGTCTGTGTGTGTGTGTGTGTGCTGTGGGTGGGCCGTATATTGACTTTTTAATGTATACAGATATATTTTAAAATACAATACAGAATGAGACAGTGGAGTTTATAGATAGAGTTTGATATTATGTTCCAGAACCTGTTTCTTCTGAGAATCCAGTGCCAGTGTTTGTATTTCTACTCTAATCCCACCACAGTTCCATAATGAACCCAAAATATTTTCACACTTCTCAAAACCACACACAAAATCTCTAACATTGTGTGTATTTTTTTTTAAAACTATATCTGTGTTACTGTAGTAAAGTGATTTGAAAATGTCTAACTTTATTTATTTTATTTCCTCAGTGGCCGAGAAAACATGCTGGAGGAACTGCAGCAGGTTAAAGGTTCAATGTGTAACACTCACACATTACGTGTGTGGGGACATGATGTTTGTGTTGGAGTTATGCTGGGAACCAGGGGTTTGTTGACGTTAGCTAACCTGGTTTCTAAGCTAACAGTAGGAGAGAGAACTGTAGACATAAGGGTCCACACAGAGAAAATAGACCAGCGTCCTCTATGTAGAAATCAGTGAAGCCGCTGTTATCATGGATGTAAATACCAAAACAGTCCTTCACTCAGTCATGGAGTTTATTAATGTCAACAAAGGACCAGGTCAAAACAGACTCCAACACAAACTCTTGGTAGAAACACAAGCACCTGCTACATTTACATAAAAACTATCTATGGCAGTAGGAATAGTCGTCTGTGTTTGTGATGCCTGACGTCAGCTGGGAGAGGCTACAGAGTTACAAAAGATGAATGAATGAACTACAGGAAGTGGAAAGTTTGGAACACACACTGCAAAAATCTGAATCTTACTAAGTGTATTGTTCTAATTTCTAGTCAAATTATCTCATCACACTTACAATAAGACATAATCACCTAAAGAGTAAGTTTTCAGTGAGATATAAGAACTTATTTTTAACCTCCTAA
Organism: Sphaeramia orbicularis; assembly: GCF_902148855.1. Classification (NCBI taxonomy): domain Eukaryota; kingdom Metazoa; phylum Chordata; class Actinopteri; order Kurtiformes; family Apogonidae; genus Sphaeramia; species Sphaeramia orbicularis. Next base: position 22,085,594 of record NC_043970.1, on the reverse strand, counting down.
GACCCAGGAAATGTCAGCAAAGTACAAACTTTTTTGTTTTTTTTTATTAAATAAGTGCCTATATTGGAAACATCATGATGCAACAGTTTTTTTAGACAACAGATCTTGAAAATTTTATTTCAAGAAATCTTACCAAGATAATTTTTACTTGTTCCATTGGCAGATTTTTTTGCTTGAATTAAGTAAAAAAAAAAAATCTTGAATTAAGGGGCAGGATGTTTGCCCCACCCCCCGATCGGCCCGATCTTGTGACTAAATACAATTCAATCTTCTAAAAAATGCCAGATCGGCAGCTGATACAATCTGTAGATCGGATCGGGACATCCCTACTTTTTACACATTTTGTTATTCCCGTCACAACTAAGTTATTCTGATGTTATGCAGATGTGAAAATGTAAAAAATAGTAGTAGTAGTAATAGGAGTAAAAGTACACTACTCTTCATTTTATGATACTGATGGTATTCATGTGTATTCTTCATTGCAAAGAAAGCCTTCACATACCAGTCCACAATAATAACAAATGTCACCATTTTGTCTAGAGTACTTCTGTCATTTCTTTGTATTTCTGTAAATGCACCAAAACTTTGATTTATTCTCACCGTATTCCATACAAACCAATCCCAAACAGCTTCTTAAACAGTCACCACTTTGAGGTAAAACATACCATGAGGATATCTTTTGGCCCCAGACAGCTTTGTTTTTCTATTTTAGTGGTCAAATGGCTCTTTAGAATACAAACGTTGCTGACCCACAGTGTAGAGTGTGTTGGTGTGTGTCTAACCTCCTGCATGGAGTCTAGTAGCTTTGTGAGCTGGTAGAAACGCTGCCAGTTCTGACTGGAGTTCTCCTCTCTCTTGACAATGGCCTTCCCCAGCTCCTTGATGTACGTCATCCGGATCTCGTCGAACACCGCCTGGCTTTTCAGGCCGTCTTTAGGTACTAGAGACGCAAAAACACACACAGACAACGCAAGACACATCATTTCACTGGGTCCTCAATTATAGTCTACATTACCAATGTGGAATCTCAGTGACGAACAGCAGAAGTGAAGGTGTTTGAACTCAAAGCACACAGGGATTTTCCAGAACAGACTTGAGTTTCTGAATGTTTAGAAGGAGTAATCTTCACAGACTGGAACTATTCTAACAATATCACAGATACATCACCAGTCAAATGATGACTATTAGGATTAGGTTACTTCTTACATAAATTGTCCCTTTACAATTTAAAACTTCATTACAAAAGCAATTGATGTTAATATGTTAATTAGATTTGTTCTATCTACTCAGAGGTTAGCAGCGTTTTTAACATAGTATTGGTCCATTTGTCTTCAAATGCTGCAAATGTTGAGCTTGACCTTTTGATTGAATGTGTCACTACAACTGGATGACCTTCAACCAACCATCATTTTCCAGGTAGATGGTGCACCACCACATTGGGGACTGCATGTTGGTGGGTTCCTAAATCAAACATTTCCAGACCGGTGGATTGGAAGGGATGGTCCAATCCCCTGGACACCTTGTTCACCAGATATCACTGCCCTGGATTTATTACTATGGGGTTATGTTAAAGATATCGTGTATCGAACAAAGATATGGACATCAACGACCTGAAGTAAAAGATCACTGATGTCATTTCCACCATTTATGAGTCTATGCTCCAGCCAACATGGAAACAAATCCAGTACCGTCTGGATGTGCTTCATACAACTAATGGTGTCCATGTAGAGGTGGATTAAATATCTACAATTCAAATCTTCAATATCTACTTTTCATTTTGTATAACTTCCACAGATATGTCTATTAATTTGCTTTTGTAATACATTTGTTAAATTGTAAAGAGACTTTATACAGGGTTTCTGCAGGTATCTGCAGCTTTTTAATGCCCTTTTTAATGCCACTTTAAACAAATTTAATGCCCATGTCCAACTGCACATACAGTTTTATATTTTTATGACAGTTTACCGTCGACAGGTTCTGAATAGTTCCTCCTCCAACCACTTCTGCTGAAACTTACATTTTCCCATGTTTCTAACATTTGCAAATATTCCCTCCACTCTTTTGCCACAGCATGAGCACGCTCACAGCACGTTGCATTCCAAGCATCCAGTGTTATGACTTTGTGTATCGGCCATAAACAATAGCCAATTAAAGAGTTCTGCTTGTCAATCATCACACTATACTTCCGATCAAAATGATTAAATGTTTATATAATCGAAATTAATCGTGAATAGCCATGTTTTTTTTCATCAACTGTATTTAATTTCTTAATGCCTCTGGACATCGAATTAAATGCTTTTTAATGCCGTTTAAAATTTTCACAAAACCTATTTAATATCTTTTAATGCTTTTTAATGGCCCACAGAAACCCTGTTCTGGACACCCTGTATATTGAGTGATGCTCAAGCTTTCATTTATGTTTTTGTCTTATGTCATTATTTAACAGAGACCCCGCCCCCCACCCCCCAAGAAATCCAACAACCTCTTCCACAACAGTACCCTTAGAGTTTTCACCAGAGCTCCCAAATATGAACACATTTTCCCACTGTTTTCATCTCATCGCAGAGACTAGCAGTGACTTTCTTGCTTTCAGATAAATGAGTGGCCTTGACCCAGGTTGGAATTACTGAACTTCTAACCCTCTGCTCCTTCACTGGAGCTCCAACATCTGCAAAGCAGTTATTGCTCTCTGGCATTTAGAGTTAAAAGGCTTTTCACTGTGTCCTTCGAAAGTTTATTTTTCTGGCCTTTTTATCTACATTTCCATTGCTTTTCCTGTACTTACAATTGTGAGGCACTTTGTTGTAGAACTAGAGACTGAACTCAGGTCTACATTGCGAAGGTCTCATGGTCCAATCCCAGTCTCCAGTGTGAGCCCTGGTCACTAAAACCTCCCTCCCTCTCGGCTGATAAGCGACTAAATGTGACATGTTTTAAGGGCTCAAAGTGGTAAAAAATTAAATGGGGCAGCATTTTGTCACATATCATGACCAGGGGTGTGTATTGACAAGAATCTGGTGATACAATACAAATCACAATACTAGGATCATGATACGAAATATAGCGATATATCATGATACTGTTAAAAAAGCAATTTTTTGTTTGTTTCCTTTTTCAAATGATTATTTCCTTGAAGAATTCTATTACACCAGAAATATGCCCAATTACTAAACCCATTTTTATTTGATCAGAACAGGATCTAATGGTATATCACACCATTTTTCTGTGTTAAAACTTAAATTATGTTTTACAGACATTACAGTTTAAGATACTGTTCAAATGTTCATATTCTATTAGTTCATAACTAACATCATAACATTATTTTTGTGCAAACCCATCAAAGGAACTAACATTATTTAATAAAACAGTGTTAAATAATAATACATAAAATATAATAATAAATAATAATAATACATTTTATTTATAGGCGCCTTTCAGGACACTCAAGGTCACCGTAAAAAGTTGTTAAAATAAATAAAACACAATTAAAATATAAACAAAAAACAAAAACAAAAAACAAAAATGAACCTCCACAATATCTGCATTTTAATAAATACCTAAAAATATTGACAGTACTTTTTAATATCGATGCGGTATTGTGAAATAAAATATTGCAATACATTGCAGAACCGATATTTTCTTACACCCCTAATCATGATGACGCAAACACATGCTTCAAACTTGTGATTTTGCACTTTTTGTTTCATTTTTTCTTTTTTATTGAATTTACTGACTACCTAAATGAGAGGTCAAATAATCAGAAGTCCTATTCACTTTAGTAAAAAAACATAATCATAAAGCAAACAAAGTAAAGCGAAGTAAACTAGAGACAAATGGTCAATGTTGTAACTGTGTATATTCATATCCTTTCTCTCATCTGATTTGATTTTCCTTTAGGAATGATCTTAAATCCTCAATCACTGTTAATGTTGCGATTCTTTGTTCCCCTGGTAAACCCCAGTTTAACCCTTTCATGCATACTGGTCACTACAGTGGACAGTTATTCTCCAGCTGTTCTCTTGTATATTCATGGGTTTTGTTGTTTTAGTTCCATATCAGCCAACACAGTGGACGCTTATGCACCATCCCAAACACTGCAATTCATACCATTACTAGAACTTTGCTTTTCTAGATAAAACCGGATCTGCAGTAATATGTTTTAAGTAAATCAATTGCTAATTGTTATTAGACTGTAATTAACAGTTTTCTTAATCAAAAAGCTTTTTTTTTTTTGCATGTTATCTCCATGAATTGAGTAACAACTAGTATTAGAGCATGTTCAAAGGTGAGAAAACAGCAATGGTGGCATTAACCCTTTCATGCATGAATCATGAGAACCTTAATCAAGACTTTTTTTTCCCCCAGAGTAATTCTTATTCCTCTTTGGGCATTAAAAAAAAACAAAAAACAAACATTTCAAAACAAAAAAACAATGCAACTGAATTTTTTATGAACCTATTTTTCATGGAGTTACAAAAATGTCCACTCACCTGGACACCATGCATTTAATTTTAGAAGCAAAAAAAAAACATGCATTTACTGATATACTGTGTGAAAACTATGAAATAAAAACATGTTTAATGCTGCTAATCTGATGTTTTCTCACATTTTAACACACTCTAATACTAGTTATTACTCACTTCATGGAGATAAGATGCAAAAAAACAACTTTTTGTTTAAAAAGCAACAGGAAAAAAAACCCCTGTTAATTACAGTTTAATAACAATTAGCAATTTTTTTTTTTACACTCAAACATGTTACTGCAGATCAGGTTTATCAAAAACAGGAATGTTACAGTAATGGTATGAATTGCAGCATATGAGATGATGCATAAGTGTCCACTGTGTTGGCTGATTTGGAACTAAAACAACAAAATCCATGAATATACAAGTGAACACCTTTGAACAGCTGTCCACTGTGGTGACCACTATGCATGAAAGGGTTAACATCACAACACTACACCACACTATGAATTGTGGGTAAATCTCTCAGTTAGGGCATAAAGGGCATAAAAGGTTCAACATGTTTGTGACAGAGTCCTCCACCTTGAAGTTCTATCTGAAGAAGGAGGCTTTATGACAAAACAGGTTCCCTCGTTTCATCAAAAGACTACCGACTGCGGCTTTTTCAGGATGTCGTTATATAAGTTTTGCTATTAAAATAGAAGCACCCAAAGGTTTTCACATGAAGGACTTCAAAGAGCATCATGAGATCATGAAAGATATGATTTCATCTCACTGATTCCTGTCTGAAGGGAGGATATTTCTGTCTATCTGTGAATCTATACCTCATGTGGTGCTGATGGAGAGGTAACCCTGAATGGAGTATGTTCTGAATGCGTATTATGTACAGAACTGTTTTGGTATTTTAACTCACTGACTGAAAAGCTGCCACTCATGCTGCTACTTGTCTTAGTCTATTCTTTATCCTGTTTTCTGCTGTAACAAAGAGCACAAAGGACAGAAATGTCATTAAACTTAACTCTGTGGGACCCTAACAAGGACCCTCAGGAGACAGTGGGTGAATACACTCTAATGCGTGCATACACAAGTGAACTGAAATGCTTTGAGGCAGTGGAAAATATGCAAAAGTGGAAGTAACATCAGTACATCCTCTGTAATATGTTCCCAAACTAAAGCATCCAGGAAGAATCCAAAAGGAGCAGCAAATAGTTGGACGTTTACATCAGCAAAAAAAACCAAATCATACATTTGGAATGTAAAATGTAACCTAAAGAAAAGGGTTTATTTATGGCACTAGTCACAGCTAAACCACTGAAAAAACACACAAATAAACACAACAGTGCAGTTGCCGTAACAACTGTGATAACATATCATGGAGCTGTTGTCAGTCTGGAGTCTGGCGTCGAGCCCAGGCAAAGCCATAGTCACTGGACCAGAGATTATGCAAAGCCACACAGGGCAGCATCAGGGTAAAATACTGTCCCATTTCCATAATCAGATAAACGGCTACACAGCGCTATCGGGACTCTACATTAGACATTTGCAGATTTGGCAGGAAGACCATTTTAGCGAGAGTGAAAACAGACAACCTCTACTGCTCGCCCTCATTCTGGGATTATTTACTGTCAAATGTTTGATTTAACAGAGCTTTGGATCATGCCAAGACCACTATTACAGAGTCAGATTTTTACACCCAGCAGTCATGTTAAAAATCAATATTTCCATGGGGTGAGCACTGACACATATGCGTTGGTGCATGAGAAATTAAAAACAGTTTAGACTGAAGTCACGCTGACCTGATGGGTTTCCTCATACTTGAAGGGAAGCAGCTGGTTAATGTACTCAGGTATGAAGTGATATTCACTCTGCTGACGGAGCAAACGGTCCCCAAGGAGCATCACTTCACTCGCAATTCACAGATAATAATGAAAAAAAGTAGGATTTAAATAGACTTTTTTTTCATTCTGTTCTGTGTGTTCTAGTTATCTTAAGTGCACTGATCACACTTTGATAATTGATAATATTTGTCTAGTACATGTATAAATTGCTGTTCAAATTGTGTTTTAATATGTATATTCAAGTGTGTATATCGGCTAAAACTTACTTAGGGGGTCAATTGAGTGGCCATTTTTGTCAAAAAAAAAAGTTGTAAGAAATGCATAGAACTGTGTTGAAATAATGCTAATACATTTGTGCACAGACTACCGATATTATTTGACAGTGGAAGCTCTATTTTCAGAAATATTGGATTTTGAATAGCACGTATATGTGAAAACTTTTGCTGGTGGACGGACGTGACATTACCCATGATGCTCTGGTCAGTACCAGTACTTTATTAGTAATAAACTTATATACTTACTATTGCTAATTCTCCTCTTATTCATAAATGTTAGTATTGTGGATCTAAAACAATAACAGCTGACACAAAAACACAAAATGTGGCAGTGGACGGATGTGACATGGTTGTTCCAGATCCCATCATACTGATGCTCGGCAGCCATGTCACCGTTTCCACAAATGATCCCTGTGCAAAAACTAGTACCATAATTATTTATTGTATAGTTTATCATCATACTAAAGAGTAAATAACAATATAGAACTGTTATTTCTTTATAAAAACGCTTATTATTAGAAAGCTGCTGATTTAAAAAGTGACGTGTGACATTCTTAATGTATGTATTGGCGTAACATAAGCAGGATGGATCAGCACCATACTCCATATTGCAACCTGTAAAACTAAAACATGTGATATGTAGTATATAATCTTGTAAGAAAAATTGGGGAATCTAAAAGAATAGAATATTTGTTTTTCAGGTAAATTCAGTTAAAACAGAACTTAACCATTTGTGACATGAAAATATAGCATTAATTGTGACAAAACTGGACAATTTTGACCTGAAAACATATCTCAGCAAGTTGATAGGACCAATATTTTGGGAGATATTAGTAATTTTTGGAATACGATAGCCTTACAATCACATAGCTTGGTTGACTGGAAGCGCAGTACTATGCTGCATGATGGGAAATAAGTTAAAAACAGGAACAACGCGTTTACTAATGTGGTATTAATATGAGCTGTGGTTCCAAACAGGTCAGCGTGCTAGTAAATTGCATATTGCACATTGTGTTTTAAAGGGATCACTACAATAACTGAATGTATGCTCTGTATTTTACCTAAAACCCATTCATTTTAGCTGCTTTTCTTCATATTTTTCCTGTAGGTTTTATACATGATGTACAGACTGGATGGCACTTTTAATTCCGTTGTACTTGTTACAAAGACAATAAAGACATTCGATTCTATTCACTTAATTTCGAACTTGTTAAAGGAGTTGAACATGAACATACTAGAAGTATCCATGCTAAGTCAAACTTCCAATCAAGAAACCCAAATTTGTTAAAGGCTGTCCTCCTGTATTAGCTTTTTCTGTTCTGTGTTCTTATTTGGGAACATTTGCAATAGTACTTACTTCATAATGAGCCAAAACGTTGCCTTTAATTCTCTGAGATATGAAACAGAACGTTGAACTCATGTTACCCTTATCCAACCTCATATGTTTTAAAACAGCGGTGTGTGTTTATGGAGGGGATAAAAAGCCCTCTACAGAGACCCAGAACCTGCTGGACACTAGAAACTCAATCTGAGAGGGTAACCACATAAGAACCACACAGAGAAAGAAGGTAACATTCTCAATAAAGCCACAAAATACAGTTGGTGCTGCAGTCTGGTCTATGGAGTATTCTTTTTATTAATGTCACTGACTCTTTTATAAACAAAGATCCTCTGTGTGATTGTTTCCATCCTTAGGGGCTAACACCGAAACCGTATGACTTTTATCCTTCTATAAGCCTTTGTAGTTCAACATTATTTCGCTAAACTTTAGTAACAAAGACATGTCAGATGAAAGGGTTCCATCAAAGTAAACGGATTAACCCTTAAATATCAGGTCAAATTTGACTTGATATGACATTTAACAGCAGTAAAAACCTCCAAAATACCAGTTTTTTAGCTTGATAGTTTTCATTCAAGTGACGTGAAAGTCACAAAAAAAAAAAAAATTAAAAAAAATTGTATGATGAAGCTGGTGTAGGTCAAATTTGACTTGTGTCTGTTGAGATTTTAGACCCACTAGAGTGAATCCTATCAAGAATAAAATGTGGTTTTGGATGTTAGAAACTGGCAAAATGTGAAAATGTGCATCACTTCTGTTCTTCTAAATGCTTTTGAACATGGACTCTTATTGGAATAATTTACTTGTGTTTTTAGTAATAAATAATACTGATAATATATTGGCTTTTATTAGGCTTACATGTATACTGTATATTACTGTGAAATAATATTTGGGGCAAATTCAGAATAATTGCTAGAAACTTAAATTAACCACACACTTGGGATGTTTTAATTTTCTGTTTACTCTAAACAAATGCAGATTATCTATTTACAGGGTGGGGAAGCAAAATTTACAATATTTTGAGGCAGGGATTGAAAGACAGTGTATGACCAATTAGTTTATTGAAAGTCATGAGAATTTATTTGCCACAAGAAAATTTACATAAGAGAAAATGTTTTTATTCTATGTGTCCTCCTTCTTTCTCAATAACTGCCTTCACACACTTCCTGAAACTTGCGCAAGTGTTCCTCAAATATTCGGGTGACAACTTCTCCCATTCTTCTTTAATAGTATCTTCCAGACTTTCTCGTAATAGTTTTGCTCATAGTCATTCTCTTCTTTACATTATAAACAGTCTTTATGGACACTCCAACTATTTTTGAAATCTCCTTTGGTGTGACGAGTGCATTCAGCAAATCACACACTCTTTGACGTTTGCTTTCCTGATTACTCATATGGGCAAAAGTTTCTGAAAAGGTATGGATAATAGTGTTAGGTATGATTATGACATCAATATATGTTTGGTTTCAAAACAATTGACGTAGTGCCTGCTGAGAAAAAACAACTAAATGTTCATTGTAAATTTTGCTTCCCCACCCTGTACAGTCTTAATAATAGGGGGGTAATAACAACAGATTTAAACCATTTTTGATGGCTGTAAATGAGCTGAATGATTATATACACAGATAGACCCTTAAGTTCAGAGCGTTTTTATCATTTGCGCCACTGTAGTCACTACTATATACCCCTACAACTGCCAAATAGGTCACATTTACCCCTGAACAAGCTCTAGTCCACAAAAATAACCAGTCCTCATCTTCACTGAGGTATGTTATAATCAGTAACATCTGTTTGTTTAGTCGCTGCCTGTGTTTTGGTCTGGTTTTATAATTAAAGATCCTTTAAGACCACTAATAATTATTTGTTTGGTCCATAAATCTGTCTTTTTCATTTCTAATCTCACAAATCTATTAGTTCATACAGTAACAAATGCTGTTGTCTAGAAATTATTTCTACAGTAGTACATTTGACGGAGTTTTGATGGAGTTTCAGGGTATAAATCCATGTGTTTTTCATTCTTAAATTTATCTTGACTATATTTCACAGTAGTTAAAAAACTGAGGATCTTATCAAAACACGGTAATGTGTGACTGAAAAATAAGACTTGTTCGGTTAAATATTGTCTTATAGTTGATGATTTCTCCTTCATAGATGAGTTGGGTAAAACCTAAAAGCCCGCTTTATGAAACATTAAATAAAGGTAAATCATTTTAAAGAAATATATGGTTCAATATTTGTTTTAGTCACCTGTTTCCTTAGTCAAAATTGAACTGGAACATACTGTGAAGATGTAAAATTACAGACAAATAAATAGAAAAAATAAAATAGAAGCAGTTAGCATAAAGACCCAAACATCCACCAGCGACCAAAATCATCTACTGATATAAACTGTTTAATAATCCTATCAATCCATGTAAATAATTGGTGTAAAAAATAGTTTGTCATCTTTTCATGGTCATCAGATATGACCCATTTGGACGTGAAGAGGCTCCGTAGTGAACATGGAAACACCGTCATCTTCTACAACATTGATTCACCAGTAACACCCATGGAGTTGGATGAATAACAGTGGTCGTAGACGTTTGTTTGATGTTCAGTTAATGATAGATTTTACTGAAAAAGTCAATTTTTCTTCAGTTTTCTCTGTTTTTTGGTATAAGTTTTATCTGAGCTTTTATGTGGAAAAACAGTGTCATCTTCTACAACTTTGATTCACCAGTAAAAGCCCATGGAGTTTGATGAATGACAGTGGATGGAGTCACTTGTTTTATGTTCAATTAACCTCCTAAGTCCCAGCTATGGGTTTTCTGTCCACATTTGTGGACAAGAGTTTCACAACTTTATACAAAAAAAAAAAAAAAAAAAGGAAAGAAAACTGTCCACCACAAAGGACATTCCATAAAAAATTTAAAAACTGCATCTGAATAGACTGTTGTTGTGATGTTTCCAATATAGGTACTTATTTAATAAAAAAAAAAAAAAAGCTGGTACTTTGCTGATATTTCCTGGGTCTTAGGAGGTTAATGATATATTTGCTTAGACAATCACATTTTGTTCCGTTTTCTCTGCTTCTGATATAATAACCCTCAACTTAGAAGGTATGGAAGCTACTAACATATCTGTGTAACTTAAGTATTTGTGTACCTTTTAGCTTTGTCATATTTATTTATTTTTACTTTATTTTTTAATAGTCTTTCCCCTTATTTATTTATTTAAATGTATGTGAACTCACACGTATGCACATGTGTACATATATGTATGTATGTGTGTGTATATATGTGTCTCTACATGTATGTGTTTGAAGGGGGTTTACATTTTTCTTTATGTAAGTGTATTATGTCTGGCTGTAGATAAATTTATCCAAGGTCCAGTACTTGGGGTGGGTGGGGTGGGTGGGGTGGGTGGGAGGGCAGGTGGATGGGAATTGAATATAACAATTTCATGTTAAAGTTGTATGTTTCTTTTTGCTGACTTGAAAACTGAAAATAAAAAAAGACCGTGATCAAAAAATAATAACCCTCAACTTTAATCAGAGCTTTAATGAAAATCTGCACGATCAGTGAATTAAATGTAGGAAAAAATGTGATTTTCACTGAAAAAACACAAAATACAGAGGATAATACTATAATAAATGCTATGGGTCTTTTTGCTAACAGTCATCCCATTATATTATTATGATGTGAAATTCAGTTAGCTTTGCACAGAAGCTGTTGATAGAAATGTCCATGTTTTGCTTTTCAGTACATTCCAGAGCCTGTATTCCATTTGAATCAGTACTTCTTTATAAGTATCTGAAGTAGAAAATGTGTGTACTTTTGCTGCCTATGATTCTCAGCTTTTCAAAGGAAAAGAATTTGAGCTGTAGCGATGCTTGGGAAAAAATAAAAAAAATACTAAAAGTGCGCTGCTGTGATTCGGTGTGATGTGTGTTCCATTACCTGTGCTGAGCAGTAACAGGACCTTCATGCACAGGTACTCATCGTAGGACACCTGCAGCCTGACAAACTCATTACAGATCTTCAGCATCTGCTCACACTGGTCATTCATGAAGGGCAGCTTCATACGCTCTCTGAAAAAGAGGGAGTGGGAAACGGGTAGGGGAGGAGGGACGACACAGGAGAAAGAGACACACAGATTTAACTTTAAGCTTTTTCACTCTTCCTGTTATTCAATTCTCAGTAAACAACCCCAGCAGGGATGCAGTACAACCCCGCAGGAGAAAACTGAACTGTGAAATCTGCGCTGATGGATTTTCACACCTCACTTCCACTAACACACAGCCGACATTACTTCCAACCTCTAAAATCAATACAGTCCATTCTCCAGACAGCCTAAGGTTCAGAGCTGTCTATTCATTCTGAGCGACTGCGGTGCTGCCGGCCGTGACTTCTTCACCTTTCATATCTATTTTTTCCTCCCCTCTTCCTGAGTTTATGAGTCCGTTGGGAACAACACTTTACAGCTCACGCCTCTATTTCTAAATATTTCCAGTGAAGAGGGTGAGCGGTTTGTAGGTTCTCAAGTGTTCAGTGTTTGGAGTGTTTTTGCCCTGGAATAAAGAAAAGAAAAAAAAGTAAAAAAAAAAAAAAAAAAAAAGTGTGTGGCACTTTATTCTGTAATGGCACCTTAAAGTCAGCATTCAACTACAAAAACCTTGACCACACCAGCTATTTAAAGCAGCAGAAGAAAGAAGAGCGCATTAATGTGCTGGATTTTTAGGTGGATATTTACATGAATCCTTTATTTTATTTTTTTTTAAATTAGTGATAGTTAACAAGACACTGTGGACAGAAAAACAACACATAAACAAAGGGAAAATCAAACAAAAACAAACCAAAAACAACAACAACAGAGTAATGACAAACAACAACAATGACAACAACATATTACAATGAAAAAGATAATAAATGTAAAGAGCAACTAAACAATATAGCTTGGTTAGGGGTGACAGGGAAAAGGGGAAGAGGGGAGCGTGAATGAAAGGGAGAAAGAGAGAGAGGGGAGTGAGGGGAAAAATAATAATTGTTGTAATAATACAAAAATATATAATAATAATAATATGAGTAGTGTAATTTGCTAGTATTATTGTGGTGGCGGTAGCGGCGGAGGCAGCCACAATACAACAATGAGTTAAATAATTTAATATCTGTAATAATGTATTTGTATCGGTTACAATCCGTTTGAGTTTATATGAAGTAATTTACATTAATATGGCTATGGGGGGGGGTATACATGAATTGTGATTCTTAAACTGTCATTCTACCTTGTATTGTTCTTTAAAATGTGTTACAGAGAGTACAAAGTTGGACGAGGAAGGTAATATTTAGAGATTAAACTAGTGAGACCAAATATCCTTCATTCAAGCAGTACATTTACATTTACAAGGAAAATGTCTGATATACTCTGAGTGTACAGTGGTTGGAAAAAAACACTCATTTACATAAAAACTCATACATTTGTAAGGAGAAAATGATTAGGTAAACAGGATTGTTTATTTTATTTTTCAGAAATTTGCCTCTTGCATCCACATATTTTGACCTTTATTCTCTACAAGTATTCACTTTTTCATGTACACTTGAGTTTTTCTTCCTTATAAATGTAACAAAATTTTGAGTTTTCTTTTTTTTTTTCTTTTTTTTTTTTTAGAAAACATTTGATTTTTTTCTATTAACTTTAAAACTTTATTCTCCAAGAATATCAAACTTTGTGCTGTGTAAATGAATAACTTTGGAAAATTTAAAGTTTTTCATGAATTATAACTCCTTCATCCTGCTCAAAAATGTGCATTCTTATACAACAGACAATTTTTTAATCCAAAAAAAGGTGGTTGTTGTTGTTTTTTTTTTTGTGTTTTTTTTAAACAACATTCCTCTTGTCCTCTCTTTCCTGTTGCATAGTTACAGCACACATTTTTTTGTCATAAATAACTTATACATACAAATACAATTTCTGAGTTACTTATGGGATCTGACATAAGAATTTAGGGTAGGTAGAAGGATGGGGTAAGGGGGTAGGAAATTATAAGTTAAACTTCATCCCGCTCCTTTTCAAATGTTTTCTTTTCCTTTTATATAAATCTTTTTGGGATTTTAATGTGATATTCAAAGGAAACAAACAAACAAACAAACAAACAATGTTGAACAACATAACTTTCGTAAAAATAAATGCAGTTCTTCTTTGGTACTATTTCTTGCTTTTACATCACACTTGGCCACAAGTCCATAAATCCAGCAAAAGCCAAGTACACGGGACTGCAATGCCTTCAGGAAATGTGCGCATGTCTAGTTAAAAATATTATTTCACCACTGATGCGGTTATAACTTATTATAACTTACATAATAAAGTTTCAAGGCTTGTTTTTGTTCCTGATTTTCTGTCATCGATCAGGAATCCTTGACTTCACATATAAGAAGAGAGGAACTGCATTATTTATTTATTTTTTTTTTTTTTCCCCCACTAAACCTTTATTGAAGCAACACCAAGTGACAAAGAGATTTATGTACAATATTATACGATATTTACATTTAATCATCATAATGTGGGGGAAGGTGTGTGTGTGTGTGTGGGGGGGGGGTTCAGATATATGGCATGTAATATACAAATGAAACAAAATGTCAGTCAGTAATAAGAATCAATGTCCTGTCTTGTTTGTGTAAATGTTTTGTGTGTGGTGGAGTGTGTAAGATGTGTATGTGGTGTGACTGATGAGATGTGGGCTGTTAAAAAAAATAAAAATAAATTAATTAATAATAACTAGAAGCACTCAGAGAGCGCAGACCTCCGCCAAGGCAGATCAGTGCCACAGATTTGGATGAAAATGTCAGTAAATGTTGATACCGGCACATGGAACAAATGATTAAATTTTGGTGGTGATGGGGGGTGGGGGCATGGGGGCCCACTGATTTGCTTTGGCGGAGGTCTGCGCTGTCACTTCTAGAAAAGCACTCGTTGAGCGCACACCTCCGCCAAGGCAGATCAGTGCCCCCCCCCCCCCACACACACACACACATCACCACCAAAATTTAATCATTTGTTCCTTGTGCCAGTATCAACATTTACTGACATTTTCATCCAAATCCGTCTATAACTTCTTGAGTTATCTTGCACACAGACAGACACACAAACCAACGCTGACAAAAACATAAGCTCCTTGGCAGAGGTAATAATAAAATACATAATAAAAGAGGAACTGCATTATTTCTAGTATATTGTAAATACATGCTACACTGCACTGGGAGGTGAAGCCTGAGCCATCTCCTGTCCTCCCGTCCTCTGGGACCGACTCTTAAAAAGACTGCAGTAAGCACAGATACTTCGAAGCACAATCAATTCCAGAACTGGCTGTTCCTTAAGTAATGAGGCTCTCTAATTAACACACTGCGGTGGTACCTGTGCATTTCCACTGTGGCTTCCAAGTAGCACAGGCAGTTATTTACTCTAGAATTAAGGCGGCAGTTGCTTCAGGGGTTTTTTCCCATTCACATGTATCTGGTGTTCTGACAAATATTACACTTACTTGAACAAAATATCCAGGTTTTTGCCTTAATACTAAGACAACATCCATAATGAACCATTTACACGACTAATGAAAATGAATAGCCCACTAATATTCCTGTTTACGTGTGTTGGTACGTATGGTTTATCAAAGTTATAGACTTTCCTCTGGATCAACACGTCCTCCCTCTTTTATTCCTCTAGCTCAGTGGTTCCTAACCTTTTTCAGCTCATGACCCCATTTTAACATCACAAATTTCTGGCAACTCCAGACATTCAAAATGAAGATGTTTTTTTTTTTTTTTTTTGGCTAAAGTTAATTTGTTTTTGATCATGTAATAGTTTGTTACACTATGTTGCAAATAAACATTAATTTTAGACGACATTTAGTCTATATAATGCATATTATTATGGATGGAGGCAGAAAAGCCAGGTGTAGATTACTACACAAAGTGAGAATTTGATTTTCCTTGGTCAGGCTATGTACAGTCAGTCCAGCTTGGATTTGCAAGGCTGACAATTAATACTGAACAAACAAGAACTCATAGTTTGAGTTATTGTTTGTTCAGTATCAATTGTCAAATTTTGATACATTACAGTCTTTTTGTTTGTTTTTTTTAAATAGGATAAATATGCTTGATATATTTGGCCACTCTGCAAAATGCAAGGTGTTAAAAGCATTAGACTAATATACATTGCCCTGCCAAAAAAAAAGTCGCACATGCAATATGCAACAGATCCTTCCATGTATAAGTACTGCAGTGGTTAATAATGTTTCAGCTGTAGCAGGTCATTTAACTCTAACTGCAGTAAGTGTCCTCTCATGTCTTTAACGCAGTGGTTCCCAACCTTTTTTGTCTCATGACCCCATTTTAACATCACAAATTTTGGGCAACCCCAGACATTCAAAACGGAGACATTTTTTCGCTAAAATTAATTTGTTTTTTTTTGATCATGTCATAGTTTGCTATACTATGTTGCAAATAAACATTAATTTTAGACGACATTTAGTCTATATAATGTATATTATTATGGATGGAGGCAGAAAAGCCAGGTGTAGATTACTGCACAAAATGAGAATTTGATTTTCCTTGGTCAGGATATGTACAGTCAGTCCAGCTTGGATTTACAAGGCTGACAATTAATACTAAACAAACAACAACTCTAACTATGAATTATAAAAGAGCTGCAGCATCTGAAACCGACCACAATGAACATTTGAAAGATAAACAGTACCACAGTGCTTCAGTTTCAGACTCACAGTTTGTCATGTCTTTTATGGATTGTGATTGTCTCTGTCAACTCACATTATATTTTTTATTAGTACGTTTTTTTTTGTTTTTTTTTTTTACATTTTTATCAATTACTAGTAATTTCAGGCGACCCCATTTGAATTCCAGGTGACCCCACATGAGGTCCTGACCCCAAGGTTGAAAAACACTGCTCTAGCTGTTGTTATCCTATTTCCTAATGTTTAACAGTAGGTGTGAGAGGATTTTTGTTTCTATCCCAGATGGATGTAGACGAAAGCTGTGCGTCGCAACCTGCTGTAAAACTGTCAAATGAGACACAAATACATTACACACATGTCCAAAGAATCCTCATCAAACTGGGATAACATCAGCATGTATTAGTAGGAAAACACTCCATTAGGAAAAAGGCCTGATTCAGAATATCTAAACACGACACATGCCAAATTCAGATTATTGTCATATTTGGAGTAATAGTGGCCTATTAGTGTGACGGTGCCACTGTTACCCTTAGGTGCATTGATAATGGATGATAGTAAATGTAAAATCAGGTACAGTCGCAGTAAAAGTTTCCATACACAAATGTCACAGTAATGTTAGATTTCTTTAAACTGTTCTCTTTCCAGGACAAAGTGGACATACAAAGATCACTGAATAGGTGTACTGCAAATATTGAAGTAAGTAAGAATTTGTCGAGTTCAGTTCATTGGCACTAAGTAATTCATTGAAATCCCAATATTACCACGAATGATATAAAAAGGACAAGGACCCCAAATGCACATGTGCAGCAGGTTAACATTAACTCTGTGGAATGGCCTTCATGGTGTCCTGACCTCAACCTTACTCTGAATATGTGGGCTGTGTGCAAAGTCAAGTCTGTGCCAAGAAAAAACAGAGTTCAGTGCTACACTTTACAAACTGTGCAGAGAAGAGACGCAACTTGATGTGGGACATTTTTGTCAAATATGACATGTGCTTAATATGTGTATTATTTGACTGTTTTACTAACTAGAAAAGCACTCGGAGAGCACAGACCTGCGCCAGATCAGCAGATCAGCCCATCCCCCTGATCACCACCAAAATTTAATCATTTGTTCCTTGTGCCAGTACCAACATTTCCTGACAATTCCATCAAAACCCGCCCTTAACTTTCTGAGTTATCTTCCTAAAAGACAAACAAACAAACAAACCCAGATGAAAACATAACCTCTGCCATCCTTGGCGGGGGTTATAATTAGTGTCTCCTAGATCGTTCATTAACATTTTTTCATTTTCAGTTTAATTTAGATTAGTATGTATTTTTACTTATGATACTTATCGGCATCATAGTGACTAGATTTTACACCGAACTGTAGAATTATGGACAATAAAAACAGTGGCTCATAGTACATATACAAGTTCATTACAAAGACTTTTTATATTGCAAAAAAGAGCAATAAGAATCGTTCACAATGTTGGTTTTTGTGAACACACAAATCCACTATTTTTACAATCTAAAACTTTAAAACTCATTGACCTTGTGGAATTCAAAACTATTCAAATACTGTATAAAGCAAAGAATAATTTACTGCCGGGCAATATTCAAGAAATGTTTTGTGAAAGAGAGGGAGGCTATGATTTAAGAGGAAAGTTAAATTCGCACTATGTTAAAAAGTTTCTGTATCACCATCTGTGGGGTAAAATTGTGGAACAAATTGTGTGTGGAGATAAAACAAATATCAAACATAATTCAGTTTAAAAAAAGATATGAAAAAATGATTCTTGAGAGGTACAGTATTTAATAATGACAATGAGGCCTGTTTGTTTATGGATGATGTTGTACTGATAAATCTGCTGTAATTATTGTAGATAATGGTTGAATTGTTGAGTCTGTTTGTATGACTGCACTGCCATGATCATATTGTTGTGTGTAATTCAATTACTGCATTATGTATTTGTTGTGGTTCGAAGCTAAAATTAGGAAATTAGTATTGTTTGATTCTCGTATCAAGTTAATGATAAAGGTGTAAAAGCACTTGAGGTAGGATTAAATAAGTTTATACTTCTTTCTACTCCTTTTCGACCATGCAAAATTCAGACTTGCATGTGCTTGGACATTCTGTCCATTTAGATGTTTTATTTTGTTTTTATTTAGTTTTATTTTGTTTCTTTGCATGTTTGAAATAAATAAATAAATTAAATCAAATAAATCAAATCAAATAGTCATGTTTTCATTGATCCGAATCTGTCCTGTCACTGTTACTGCAGGAATCGACTGATCCATATTGTTTTCTCCTACATTCTTATTCAATTATTTCATACAGTCCATTACGCATCAGTCATCAGTTGCTCTTTTCACCTCACCCAACATCTTAACACACACTGACAAACATCAGACATGATGTAGGTGTGTCGCGTCCATTACCCGCCTCCTAACCTGACTTCTATTTCAGTCCAGCTGAGTCATGAACAGATGGATGGGGAGTGCGTGCAAGCCCGATGATGAACCGACTGGCAGCTTGAAATGAGCAAGACGGAGTGACACAATATGATGAAAGACAGACAAGAAGAAAACGGGCGCCGGTACGTACTTATTGATGACGAGGTCAGGGGCGAAACAGAGCATGCTGCCGTTGCACTGCTCGTACGACCTCCAGCCCAGACTGAAGGACATGAGGAAGAGCCAGGAGCACTGCAGCAAAGTCATCTGATCGTCCAGGTGCAGGTTACGGAAGCCTGGGAGGGTCAGATAAAGTGGGTTAGAACACAAATACAGACGAGCAAATGGACACAGTCGTGGAAAAAATTATTAGACCACCCCTTGTTTTCTTCAATTTCTTGTTCATTTGAATGTCTGGTACAACTAAAGGCATATTTGTTTGTACAAATATAATGATAACAACAAAAACAGCTCATAAAAGTTTAATCTAAGAGCTGATGATAATATGATAATAACCAAAATCACTTCAGTTCTTCAACAGCTGTGGCATTGTACTGCCAAAAACACTGATTTTAGGCATTCCATGTTTTCTTTTCTGTCTGTTTTAGTCACATGATACACACAGGAGTTAGTACTTGATTGCTTAACCATTGCTTTTGATGACTTTTGATGGTCTAATCATTTTTTCTGCGACAGTACACACTCTCAGACACAGATTTAAACTGGATTTCTCATCAAAGCACCAGCCCAAATTCCATGTTTTTCCAATTATAGCAGAAATGTTCAGGGTTTAGGTTTCATGGAGTGATACAAAAAGTATTCTGACTGCCTTTTAAGTAAATAAAAATACTAATAATAACAACATGGTGTCCTGATTTCAAAGGATGCAGATCAAATGTTGATGTAAACAAAGAAAATAAAGCAAAATGATTACATGCATCATTGATATCCAATTACAAAGCCGACATACTGTACATAAAAACACGCAAGGGGGGTACAGTTCACTGTACACGCATTATCAAATATCAAATCGGACTTAAATTACAGTTCAGCTGTTTCCACACTGTCACAACTGCACATTAAAAGTCCTCTTATATTACAACACGTTGAAACCACAGCTCTATTATGTAAGACTCTCCCTCCAAAAACATTTCCTCACTATCGCCTTGGCAGGAGGCCTGCATCAAGACTGCAGCCTGATTTACCCCTGATCACACTGTCACATACAAAGAAAACACAGTAGAACACTTTTGCCGGGAGGTTCTTGCTGAGAAATGTGATCTTAAGTCTCTGGTGTGACCAACGGCTACAACTGGGACGAGAGGAGAAAATCTCCGAGCAAATACTTGGAGCGATTACTGAGTCATGTGCTTTGTTTCTCATGATTACAAACTAGCACAGATGGTTAAAATTCCAAACTCTTTGTGTTTCCATTTTTATTTTTGTGGATGAGAAACTGGGCTTCATCGTGAACCCAGCAATTATTGTTTCTCTTGATGTTTTATAATGTGAATTTAAGTTGTTTGAGCCCGCTATAAAATACGAATATACCCTGTCGTTAAATGAATCCTGAATTGTTTTGTCTGAGTAGAAATAATGATAAAATGTGCCTCATGGACGTCAGGACTAATTATTCCAATTTTCATTTTGCATACATCTCCGCTTCCATGTCTGTGTGACTGATGCTATCGGCATGTCGTGATTAATGCCACAGACGGGAAGCTTTCAGCGACACTCTACATGCAAATCATGCACTTTGATCATCAAAAAGCATTTTGGTGCAGTCCATTTTCTCCAAAGCAAAAACCATTTGTGTGTATTCAAGATAAAAATCATGCACACTCACATCTCTGTTTGGTACTATTACATAGTAAGACTTTATCTCCAGTCTGATATCATTACTATTTATGAAATTAAATTAAAAACCTGAATTAATACATACAAATCTTTTTTTTTCTCACATACATTACATTTATATCTGCAGACACTGAATCCAATAATTGACGCAGCTCAAATGGAAGCAGATAATTACTGCTGACCATAATAACTTTTCAGACAGATAATGATTTTTTTTATTTTTCAACTTAGTTTTGATTAGATTTTCTTTTTTTTTTAGTACAATACAATGTATACATATAAATACAGGTCAATTAGTTTCCTTTCCTCTTTCACAGTTGCGTGTGCATTCCCACAAACCTCCACAGGCAACGTAGGATGGAAATTAAAGAAAACAATAACAAATACAGCAAGCAAATAATGTCCACTTCCAAACCTAAGGCTGTAGATATAAAACCCTCATCAGAGGCAGGATGACAACTTCTTGAATAACAACATGGAGTTTTGCATCACCGATAAATATTATCGCAGCAACATAGGTAACATAGGTTCCCATCTTTTAGTAAAGGTGGTTTTCTGAAGCTTTAGTAAGAATGTGATCTGCTCCATTTGGTAAATATCCCAAACTTTCTGAACCCATGTAGTATATGAGGGAGGCTCTGGTTTCATCCATCTGATGGTTATAGACTTTAAGGCAGCAGTGAATAATATATTCAAAGTGTATTTATCTGCCTTTTTACCCAGACCTACAGGTATTACTCCCAGTACTGCCACTATGAAGTTTTGTGGGATGTTCATTTTAAAAACCTCCTTCAGGGCGTTGAAAACCTCCCTCCAAAACACACTTAAAGGTGGGGTCTGAGATGTTTTCCTGGAGCAGTTTTTTTTAACTATATTCCTTAAAATCCCCTTCACACGCCGATTACAACTAATTAATTAAATGCATTAACACAAAAATTTAAAAAATTAGTCACCTGTGGAACGGACAGGACTGAAAAAACACCATCCAATCATTTTGAGCGCCCACTCAAAATGATTGAACAGTGATATATGTCTATCAAACTCAACTGCCATGTGCTCCTCCCCCCTCTGTGCATACCCCTCTTCGAGCATGAATTGCACGTTCCCAGAAGCTGGAAGTGCTTGTACAGGAAGCGGAGCCAGAACCTGGCTATATTAGTTATATTAGGATGGAAAGTTCACCAGCAAACTGTTTAGTCACTAACATAAATCACTAGGAAATGTAGCGTTAGTCAGATAGGTCTGAACTGGGGCTGTTCTGGAAGAGCAGGGGGGTTGGAGGAGACTGAATGAGGTATGTATGGATACGTGAGCTGGAGGTTCAGTAAGGGCCATAGTCAGCGTCGGAGCCCGAGACGGGGCCATATGGGACCGGAGCTGTAGTCAGAGCCTCAGCCGGTGTCAGAGACGGAGCTGGGGCCGGGTCGGACCGTAGACAGCGTCAAAGCCTAAGCCGGGGCTGGAGCCGGGGACGGAGCAGAGCCTCAGCCAGCGAATTGTTGCTGTGCAGCGCTCGTGAACCCTCGGGAACAAGCATTGCGTGTGCCAGTACTCTGGAGGCATGGCTTCGGAGGGACGTCTGAAGAAAGGGGTTTGGACTTTTGAATTGAGTATTTTCAAAATGTAGCTAGCTCGAACCGTTTTTCTAACATCTCATACCCCACCTTTAACATAGGACAAAGCCCAAATACGTGGGTGTGATTAGCTATATGGGCTCCGCAGTTCCTCCAGCATGAACTGGAAATGTTGAAGACCCATCTCTGACACTATTTCTGCTGTTCTGAAATATCTAGTAATTATTTTCCATTTGGATTCTCTCCATGTATTACAATTTGTAACCAGATGTGCCTCAGTGCATATATTGCTCCAATCATCCCGAGACATATCCACGTTCGCCTCCGCTTCCCATCTCCCCCTTATCTGTGAGGAGTTATTTTGATTCATAGATAAGAGTATATTGTAAAGTTTAGAAATTATTTTCTTTTCTCCGTCTCCAGTTTGTAACTCTATCAGATAACTTTCTAGGGGTGTAGGTTTTGTGAATTTATCCTATTCCTTGTGAGTCGTCAGAAAGGTTCTAGTTGCAAATACCTAAAAAAAAATTTGCACTAGGGAGATGAAAATCATTTTTCAGCTACTCAAATCTCTTAACCCCTAGAGGTCTGAGCCTGTTTTGGCTGTTTTGAGTACTTTTGATTTTGCCTTTATATACTACTCAAAGAAATGTTTATTATACCCATGTCTTTTTATTTTTCAGCACAACTTCATCTATCTCATCTGCCTATTATTTTTTTCTACTTATTTTTGTCCTTTATTATATCATTTTTTCTACTATATCAACACAAAAGGACAAAAAACACACAAAAAATATATAATCTGATTTGAAAAATGTATATAATTTACATAAATATATAATCCATAATTTATTGCATAAATGATACAAAGATGCTTAACGAACCTTTTCAGAGACTTTAAAAGTGAATATTGGTTCCAAATATTAGGTCTATAAAATCAAAATTGTATTAAATTAAAACTATACTCAAAATGTCAAATATTTGACATAAAAGTTATCTTTACATAGGTGTTTTCTCTCCCCCCCCCCCCCCCGGTCCTCCCAGGTTCCACATCCGGTTCAGGCAGGGATCGTCTTCACCCTTACCTGCAATGCTAATGCAGTTTGTGAATTAAAATCCGCAGATTTGGCCAGTTTTTTTCCATTGCGATTAAAGGACAAAGATATGGTCAGAAATATAATGCTTGCTTTATATCACTATAACGCTATAATAACACTATATTGCTTATTTGCTGCGGGTTCAAACGGTCATATCTCTGGTTGTATTTGCTCTATCAACATCAAATAAAAAGTGGGAGAGTGTTTCACGTCCACACTTTCAAATGCAATTATCTGCAGTGGTCTATGTGAGCGACTTCTGATGCTACGACGTGTTCAATATGTCACATGATTCAATCACGGGCCCCATCAAACAGCTGATGCAAGTAAATCAATCCCTTTTCTGACCATTTTTTAAAGCTGTTATCCATATTATTGGGTGTAAAAGACTTCATATAGCCAACATTTATCAAAGGTGAAATTAACTTTGGTAGCTGAAGAGCACACTTTATTTTACTCCATATTTTAAGAGTGACCTTGGTCCAGTCCGACATCTCTCCAGTGCGTCTAGAAAAAGCATGCTGTGGAAGGGATCCTGGCATTGTTGTTTTTCAATATTAACCCATCGCGTGCTCGTGTTATCCTGAATCCATCCTATCAGGGGTTTCATTTGTGCAGCCTGGGAGTAGAATTTCAAATTTGGTAGATTGTGGCCTCCATTGGATGTAGATAATTGTAGGGTTTTAAGTCTAATTCTAGGACGCTTGTTTTGCCATATGAATTTTGACAACATTTTATCCAAATTGTCAAGAGCAAGCTTCGGAATATCTATGGGTAGCATTTGGAATAAATAGAGAAGTCGGGGCAGGTCACCTTTTATGCACAGAATTATTTTGGTATAATTAACGTCATACAGGATACAGATAATGATTTTATCACATTATGGGACACATCGTCTCTATTCACATTCAACATTCATCATGATATTATGAGAATGTAAGTGCTTTAGATCAACTAGTGAACGGTGATGTGTGTAAGCCATCATTATTCTTTAGTCTGTGGTTCAGCCTACAGATGTGTCACACTGTTTAACTTACCATACAGTCATAGAGGCCATGTTCTATTACTTCCACTTGAAATATCCTACTATTGATGCTTTTTCTCGAGGGTTTCAAACAGAGTCAGTCAGTCAGTGTGTGTTGGTGTTGAAGACAGAGCTGGATGATATGGTCAACGTGTTATCGTGAAAAATGTTCAGTAGATGACTGCGATGAAGGTCAAATTATTATGTTTTTGCAATTTAAAGACAAACCACAGTGCGAAAACTACATAAAATGCAGAAAAGAGATAAAATGTAAAAATATATTGCACAGGATGGTTGTACATTCAGAAATGTTCCAATAATAAAATATTTCCAACAAATAATCATGATTTACAGAATTAAAATAAAACATGGAAACAGAACAATGCATTCATCTTACCTGAGACTACAAAACAAATCCTAAAAGCTAGTAATTATCAATATAATGACAATTACATTGTGATAAAGATGCACGCAGCTAAAACTCAAGGCACTATTATTTAACCTCCCTCACTGAATTCACCCCAATATTGTGAATAAACAATACATTCCTCTTTTTGCCTTTTCATCACTGTATTTTCTCCTTCAGTTACACACTCTAAATGATTATAGATGATTGTTTTTCAATGTATCAAGTGTCGCAGATTGACCAACATGTCATACTGTGAGTTACTGTGGTTCTCTCCTCTAGTTCTAAGCATCAGAGGTCTCACTATGATTCTCTGTATTACAGTGAATTTGGTTTCTTCTATGAAGGTTGTGTGTATTTTGTATTGTTACCTTTGCAGAGGAGATCATTTAAAGGCAGGGTAGGAGATGTTTTCCTGGAGCATTTTTTACTATATTGCTTAAAATCCTCTTCACACCCCGATTGCAACCAATTAATCAAATGCTCTAACACACACACACAAAAAAAAAAATTGTCACCTGTGGAACGGACAGGACTGAAAAAACACCATCCAATCATTTTAACCAGCCCATCGAAATGATTGAACAGTGATATGTCTATCAAACTCAACTGCCATTTGGCCCCCCACCCCGCCCCACCCTCCGCTAACCCCTCTTTATGCACAAATCGCATGTTCTCAGAGGCTTGGAGCACTTGTTCAGGAAACAAAGCCAGAGCCTGGCTATATTATCTATATTAGGATGGAAAGTTCACTGGCAAACTGTTTTGTTAGCCAGCTAAGTATGAATTGGGGCTGTTTGTGAAATGCACAGATTACAGTGTTCAAAGCGAACATCAGTCTTACTGCAATCAGCTGTTCTTACCAGCCTGAGATTACTTAGAACACGTATCAATACAACAAGTGAAAAGTCCTGATCTAATATACTGATATACAGACCTGAATTAAAAGGTACACACGGATCCGCGCGGGTGGGGTGGGGGTGGGAGGGTGAATCGTAAGAGTGGGGGGTTGTTGGAGGAGAATGAATGAGGTACACATGCATCTGTGCTCGTGAACCCTCAGGAACAAGCATTGTGCGTTCCGGTACTCTGGAGGCGTAGCTTCAGGTGGAAGTCTGAAGAAAGGGGTTTGGACTTTTGAATTGTGTATTTTCCAAAATGTATCTTGCTTGAACCGCTTTTCTAGGGTCTCCTACCCCTCCTTTAATAACCTGCATCTGTTTGCTCATCTGTCAGAAGGATTATGTGGAAAAATACCAAACAACTGCACTGATTTCCATGAGATCTGTTGAATCGCAGCACATGGGCTGAGGATCCACTTATTATGTTTTGGAAGCGATCCGTAAAACGGAGGTATGTTCTCTACTACAGTCTCCTGCAGTTTCACAGTTCAGTGAGAATTCCTTATGATGCTGACAAACACAAACTCTGCAAACACAAGGGAACAAGCAGGAGCTTTGTCACACAGTGCAGTCGACTGGGGTGTCACAATAATGAAACTGTCATAACGATAACTGCAATATTACTGCCTATTCTGTTTACTTGGAGCCACTGCTGCAGTATGAGTCTAATTATAGTTCAATTTTACAGATACACCTTATGAAGATGAAGAGCCATTTCCTGGTATTGAATTTTGACACAAATAAAAGTAATTATATTTTTTTCCCCTTTTGTGATAATAGAAATTGAACATCACAGATATGATATGGCATAAATATATCAAAACCAATGTCTTAAATAGCCAACTAAGGTACAAAATATAAATAGACAATATACGATGGATATTAAATTAGGTAGATATGGTCTACTGTAAACTAAAAGATCAAAATACTCAAATGAAATAAACACCTGCAGCGGAATAACGAGATTCAACAGGGTAATGTGGAAATAATGACAAATGTGTTATTTCTGATTGTTTCTGATTTTATGTGAGTAAATGAAGACAATCATGTAAAATATCACTAATCAATAAAAAATTTGCTACAGGAAGAAAAATACCTAATTCCAAATCTGAAATATGAAAGTTTCTGCAACACATCAGGGTTTTTTGGGATCAAAACTCATGTGATTTCAACACCTGAAAGAAACATTTGGTCCAGCCCAAAGTGCAAAACTGAAAGCTGGAATGTGTGAGTGATTCCATGTTTCCTTCAAGACTCAGCTGTCTAGAATTAACAGTTTTGCAAACGTTTCTAGGTAAACATAAAGCTATAAAAGGATGGGTTGCAGAATGAAAGAAAGTTAAGGTCATTTTAAGTCAGTTTAGGTCGTTTCACCCATAAAGTGTTACTTTTGTGGCAGTTCAAAAATATTTTTTTCTCTATATTTAACTTTTCTTAAGTGATTTATTACCATTTATTTAGAATATTATCCTCTGTATTTTGCTTCTTTTTTTTCCAGTGAAAATCATGTATTTTCCTAAATTTAATTCACTGATCATGTAGATGTTCATAAAAGCACAGATTAAAGTTGAGGGATATAATATCAAAAACAGAGAAAACTCAATAAAAAGTGACTTTTTCAGCAACGATGTCAATAACTGAACATAGAACAAGTGTTTCCATCCACTGTCATTGATCCAACTCCATGGGTTTTACTGGTGAATCAATATTGTAGAAGATGACAGTGTTTCCATGGCAACAGAGCATCTAAACATCCAAATGGGTCATATCTGATGACCATGACAAGATAACAAACTGCCTTTTAGACCAATTATTTACATGTATTGATAGGATTAGTGGATCAGCAGGTATTAAACAGTTTAGATCAGTAGATAGTTTAGGTCAACGGTGGATGTTTAGGTCTTTATGGGTTAATGTAAAACATTTCTACCTATATTACACTATGGAGACGTACTTTATATGAATGCACCTGCCCATTCTCTTCACCTGTTGGACAGTGTTTACCATGGGGCTCTGAGATTCAGTACAAACTGTGCTTCTCTCTCTAATCACTGCATTCTCTACATACAGAGTCACCTGATCGTCATTATCTGCTCGTCGGCTCAGTTGCTGGTATATTTAAATTTACAACACTGTTAACCTGTTGACCTGGAATCATAGCAGTTACAATCTCTGGTCAACAAACACCTTGAAACTGAATTACTAAAGAAATCTTTTAGGTTTTCATCTTATGATGCCTGGAACAAGCGTCAGTCTGAGCTCCATCTATCAACACTGATTCCTTTTACTGATTTTAAAGACAGCGCTAAGACTCTGGAATCAAGGCTGTTGGTCTGTAAATGTTTCCACTGACTATTTTTTTCTCACTTTTATTATTGTAAAACTGTAATTATGTGACTGTATGCAGGGTTCTTAAGGGTTACTTTTTAAGACCTTTTTAAGACTACTTAGAACTGAATTTAAAGGAGTGATATTTTGTGGGGTTTTTTTTAAAATGGAAGTATGCATTTTAAAACATTTCCCTGTGGTCTACATAAACTGTAAATGCTATGATTGGGTCTGAATTCTTCATTAATTCAACTCCACAGGTCCATCTTCAACCCTATTAATGAGTAATGACACCAGAAAGGTCGTTTTGAGCGCTGGCCCTTTAAATGCAATTGAGCCACTTCATGCCCCACCCCCTCCAGGTTGTTGGCTGTGCTGCTCTGTCCCATTCAACCAACAACTGAACATTTTAGGTAATCGGCTCGAAATTTGGATAAATTTTTAGTATGGACTACAACCGCTGCTGCTGGCAAACAATTATGTCGTACTTAGAGAAATGTTCATCGGAAGTCTTGACCTTATATGTGCAAATGTTGTGATGTAACTAGTTATAGACGTAGCAAATGAAGCAGGAATTAAAATAGGTTTTGAAAATCCACTTGATTTTTGCCAGAATTAATATAAAGATATCTTTACAGCAGCTAGAGGGTTCAAATTCAAATTTTCTGAACTATTAGGGTCCAAATACACAAATAAATGTACTAAGAAAAGTGGGATTAGCAAAATATGACCCCTTTAACACTTAATTCACAACCTATTTCACAGCCATACTGGCAAAAATGTGAAAATGTTTATTTACAAAGCACTGAACTGGATCTTCTGTGGTCATTTCTCACCAGGGGGCTGCAAAGTTAACAATAATTGGATTCTAATTTCAGTATAAATTGTCAGGTTGGAACGGGTGGAATTGAGTAGACTAACGTTACTGTCATTCAAGTTTGGACATTTTCCAGACACATTTAAACACAATACAAGGAACAAGTATATAGCAACATAACTTAAGACCTACCATATCTAATTTAACAGATTTTCAAGACTGTTTTTTACGGGATTAAATGCAGATTTGTAAATTCAAGACTTTTAAGATTTTTTTAAGACCCCCTGGGAACCCTGTAATCATGTTCACTATTAACCTGGAATCATGGCTACGGCTGTGTATTGGCAAGAATCACAATACTAGGATCACGATACAATATATCACAATATATCATGATACTGTTAAAAAGGCAATTTTTTCGCTTTTTTCTTTTTTTTAATGATTATTTCCTTAAAGAATTGAATTACACCAGAAATATGCACAAATACTAAACACATTTTTATTTGATCACAACAGGATCTAATGTTGTATCACAAAATGTTCCTGTGTTCAAACTGAAATTCTGTTTTACAGACATTACAGTTTCAGATCCTGTTCAAATGTTCATATTCTGTTACTTCACAACTAACATCAGAACATTATTTTAGTTCAATCCCAGCAAAGGAACTAACATTATTTATTAAAAGAGTGTTAAATAATAATAAATAAAAAAGAGAAACACAAAACTAAAATGAACCTCCACAATATCTGCATTTGAATAAATACCTAAACATATCGATACAGTATTGTGAAATGAAATATCGCGATATATTGCAGAACCGATATTTTCTTCAACCCCTAATCATTGCAGTCACAATCTCCGCTCAATGATGACAGGCCTTGGAGTTGTATTACCAGGTTCTTAAAAGGTTTAAAAGGTTTTCTCTTTTATGCTGACGTTATGTAACATCCACGACCACGTGTGTGAATGACAAGTGAGCGAAGGCTTCAAAGCATGTCATGTGACCTAATCTGCCTCCCTTGACATTAGTCTCAAGTGCAGCTGTAAACCTTGCCTGAATGGTGGTGCTATGTTATCTAAACAAAGCCAAAGCCAACACATGCAAAGAGCTTTCGGGTACCTGGCAGTGACTTGGCCCACTTGACGGCGGAGATGACCTGCTGGCCCCCCAGCCTGTTCAGAGTGGTCATGAGTCGCGAGGAGGTGTCGGGCAGCGTGCTGTCATATCCCGAGTAGATGATCTCGGGCTCGATGGCCTTGAGCACAGACAGCATGGTGGGAACAAGCTGGGACAAGCACATGGGGATGACAGGGACCGGCATGTTGGTGATGGGCTCCGGTGATACAGGGGGCCGCTGCCCCCCTTTTATCTTAATCAGCTTCTTGTTTTTCCTCGCTGGATTGGAAAGAAGACAAGAAAGCACATAGTGTTAATGGACTTTCTACGAATTCTTTTTTTTCCACCTAATTTAATCTCTTTGTTTCATATGACAGGCAGCTTTTACAGCCAAGTGATTCATGCAGTTGACGGTTTGTTGGAGATTAGATACATACTCTGCTACACATTGATTAGGATCGGTGCCAGAACAAGTTTCACGTCATGCATTTCTTATCTATGGAAATCTTATTTATTTTCTATATGGAACAGCTACGTATATAAGCAAATGTTGTGACCACAAGGCAAATATGAGCAGAACAATGCACAGCTATGAGGTGCTCACTTTCATTACACATTTAAGAAACCTTTCATTTTCACAACTAACCAAAAATCTGTTTCATGTAGTTTGGCTTTTATTATTTGTTTTTGATGTTTTTTCTGCAGCATTTGGGATCAAGCTACAAGTTAAACAAGGTGAACTAATGCACCAAATGTCAAATTTTTAATGGAAAAAGAACACTAATTTGGAGTGGAGATAAACTGAAGATAGGTGATTAACCAGTGGACATGGATCAGTCATGGATTTTTCATGTCCATTCACTGTTAATGTGAGGCTTCATATCCCATTTTAGTTTTTACATCTTATTAAATATAAGAAAATGCATTAAGTCTTTAATACAAAATGCAAGTTACACAAAACAAAAGCCTGTATCCTCACATCTTTTCACTGAGTACCAGCAAACTGGGTTTTTTGTTTTCTGGGTTTTTTTTTTTTTTTTTTACAATTTCACTTATTCCTTTTAAAGCCCTGAATACTTTGGCTCCAGGCGACATCCCCTGGTGGTTTCTAATTTAAAAAAGACAAGGTGGCAGACTGTCTGCCATCAGGACCTTCAACCTTTAGAACAACCTTCAAGACAGTCACAAAAATTTCATCTTAAATGCAATTAACTAGTGCAGCTTTCCTGAAGGTGTTCTATTTTTACCTTCCTAGATCAGTCCTTTTCTTGGACATTTGTCCTCATTTCTGTCTATTCTTGTTCTATATTTCTGTATTTTATGGTTATTGCTTATGGTGTGTGTGTTTTATTGAGGATTTTCTTGATTTCTGTTTCATGTTTGTGTATTGCACACAACTTCTTAATCCTTACTTTTGAAAAGTGCAGTCAAAAAATGTTAATTTTTTTGCTATTATTTCTATTATTTAATTTTAGGAGGCACATGTAATGTATACAGGGTGTATCAGAAAAAAGTAGACTCTCAGAAAAAACAACATAAAACCAAAATGCAAAGACATTTTGAAAATCTGCTCATATGTGTTTATTGACTGTGTAATTCTCCCTTGATTGACACCAGTGTTCCTGGGTCAGTTTTCATGCTTCAGTGAACAAGGTTAATTTGAATTGTGCAAAATAAAAGTCTTTTCTGCATGGAATTCAGTGGTTTAATCCAGGGTATACAGTGGTAGATGGCGTATACCTACTTATGTTTCAGTCAGCATTGCGTACACCCACTTCTAAATCCCCCAATGTGCACCAAATTGCTGATTTTTTCTCCTAGGATGGTGAAGTCATGACCCGCCCTACTCTGCCTATAATTGGCTAGTACTCACTGCCTTCATTGATTAGGTTGGTTAACTTTAGCCATGAGGACTGATGAGCCAATCAGAGGCAGAGTAGGCTGGGTCATGCTGAGGAAAATGTTGCTAACTAGCGCCGGCCACCTCTGGAACCTGATTGGACACCTCAGGTGTCAGTGCCACTGCACGTCTCGTTGAAGGATGCGTGATTATTGGAAATGCAAACAAGAAAGGCTGAATAAATATATTTCGAGTGAGTGGCACATACTCAGAGAACCTACTTCCATGGAATACATAATTCTGAGGTAAGTTTTAAGGTGGTTTCGAAATGAGTCACTGTATTAAACTACTGGTCATATGACTGCACATTTAGAGGAAAAGAGATTTTGTTGCCAATAGTTAAACTGTATAAGTAGGCTAACGTTATGAAAGGCTAACGTTATGAAAGGCTAACGCTCTCCTATGTTTGCCTCATGTTGAATACATTTACATTCATGCAGCTGCTTGTGTGACCAGTAAAACCTACAAACTGCTTCTGATCAAGTCATGATAATTTTATAATAGTGAGCAAATACTACTGATGGATTTTTGGGTAAACTAAATAAAGTAGTCTTACATGTCACTGTTTCTAAAACAGGGTGTTTTTTCTGGACTAATGAAAAAAAAAGAAGGCAAAAACTGAGAGTATACCCACTTCTCCAGGGACTACTACACCACTGATGGAAATGTAAGGGTTAATATGAGATCTGTCACCATGGATGACAAGTTCCATTGGTCTTTTACTTGCATATATAAAATAGGAAAAAAATAATTACATGTCAACCCCCTACCATCGATACAAAAAGAAACTGATAATTAATAGCAAAATTTGCTCAGTGAGTCCAGATTTGGGTTTTACACTTTAGAATTTGAATTGAAGGCACACACTTTCGTTAGTCGAAGGATTCCAGCACATTTAGTCTTCCACATGGGCCCTGTTCCTCGCCACACAAATTTGTGCCCTCCTCTACATATCTCCGACGGCACATACGCTTAATCATGTCCCTGTCCTGCCTCAGGAGTTCCACTTCAGCTGTGATGATCCAATGAATTCCGTATGCTGACTGAAATGTTTCAAATTTCAAGTGGTCAGCTCAAAACAAGCTTAAAGAATCCTCAGTAACAGCATTGACTCCAAGACTCAAACCTGTCGTTTCTGTGAAATCTTTGTATCGATGGTAGGGGGTTAACATGTCATTATTTTTCTCCTGTTTTATGTATGCAAGTAAAAGACCATTGGAACTGGTCATCCATGGTGACAGATCTCATATTAACCCTTACACTTCCATGCACAAAAGACTTTTATTTTGCACAAATCAAATGAGCCTTGTTCACTGAAGCATGAAAACGAACCCAGGACACTGGTGTCAATAAACACTTATGAGTAGATTTTCAAAATGTCTTTGCAGTTTGGTTTTATGTTGTTTTTTCTGAGAGTCTACTTTTTTCTGATACACCCTGTATAAGATGCTGTGTTAGAAATTAAGTTTTCAGGGTGTTTTCAGAAGTGCACACAGTTTTTACCTGCATTATCTATACAACCTTTCAACATTTCCCTCAACTAAATGTGCAAAATATGTCAAGGGTTGAGAAGTTACCATGAAAAACATGTTTTTTTCCAACCCTCTACCTTTTTTAATTTCCTCTCCTGGTGTTTCTATGGCAACTAAGAGCCTTTCTAGAGGGAATCTGTCTGCTGATGCACTGACGTCCATCAAATCAGCCGTTCTCTGTCTCTGTATACGGAGCTGCTTTCACTTTCACCTGTGTCTAACAAGCACACGCATATGTGCACTGTTTACATCCAATCCCTCCCAACACTGATGAGTCCAAACATGTGAATGCAGTTCCACGCCTTAAGGGAGCATCTGTTGAATTAACATAAAGACGTGCATAAGAGCCAAAGTACCAAACACTTAACTGCGCTTCACTAATTCCTGCTTATGTCCCTTGTCCTTAGAGTGGACACAGCATCGATATTATTCAAGTTACACCCTTAGAATGTCTTACTTATGAAGTGCATTTAAGGTTTCTAACATTCATCCTCCCTATTCTTGTTATCTCTTTAAAAGGCTGTAGACAGGGACTTGTCAGTTGATTGTGTATTTATTAAGGTGTGTCTAAAAGGTGACTCTTTCATTCCATCTGTCACACATACCTGTGCCACACACGTGTTCAGACACACACGCACATGTAAGAGTGGCCTTTTAAACTCTTGTCGAGAACACATAGTTCACGAAGACTTTCTTGTGTGTCACATTCCAGACCTCTCAGCCTTTTTTACAACCTTTAAAAAAAAATACTGCGCATCGTTGCATAATTTTCTGCAAATGCACCTTTTCGCCAGAGTTATGGTATAATTTTGAGTATAAGCACCAAACTGCAACGATAACTCCATTTTACCTATATATTTTTTTACATCTCGGTCTGTCGCAGTGAACATTCTGTACAGAGCGCTCTGTTTACTTTAAAGGTATGTCATAACAAACCTCAAGGTAATAACACAACAATGATATTCTCCACAAACAGACACAGTACAGAAGGACAATGACGTTAATGACAATTCACTATGTGGCTGTTTTACTCTTACAATACTATGAGCATCAGCTTTATGTGAGGCAAGTCAAAAGTAACAGATTAAACTGGATTTAACCCATAAAGACCCAAGCAGCCACCGACGACCAAAACAATCTACTGATCTAAAATGTTTAATAACTTCTGAACCACTAATTCTATTAATCCATGTCAATAATCAGTGTAAAACACAGTTATTCATCTTTTCATGGTCATCAGATATGACCCATTTGGACGTTCAGAGGCTCCATAGTTACCATGGAAACACCGTCATCTTCTCCAACATTGTTTTACCAGTAAAACCCATGAAGTTGGATCAATGACAGTGGATGGAGACACTTGGTTTATATTTTGTTAATGAGAGATTTTGCTGAAAAGTTTTCTGTTTCTGATATAATAACCCTCAATGTTAATCTGAGCTTTAATGAACAACTACATGATCAATAAATTAAATATAAGAAAATGCCTGATGTTCACTGAAAAAACACCAAATACAGAGGATTATGTCATAATAAATTGGGATAAATCACTTAAGAAAACTTAAATATAGAGAAAAAAAACATTTTGGAACTGCCACAAACATAACACTGGGTCTTTATGGGTTAACTTTGAATTTGTCCATATATTTCAGTAATCTGCACATACAGACGTTATGTGAAAAGACAAATGCATTAAGTCCTTGGCCACCAGGACATCTTCCTTGTTATTGTAGTGATATATATGGTGGTAAAACAGGTCTCATCATGATAAAATATCTGGTTTCAGGTTAAATATATACCACTTTAAGAGAGAGGAGGGGCATTCTTATGTTTTTGTACTTATTTGCACTGATTTTACACACTGCCCTGCCAAAAAAAAAAAAAAAAAAGTCGCACACACAATATCACAATATTTCACTGCACCACCTTTGGTTTTGCTTACAGGAGACTAGGGCTGCACTATTAATCCATTTTAAATCAAAATCGGATTATTTCATTCGGACAATGTTTAAAAAGGGCGGTTTCCACAGTCTTTGGTCTCCACACACCAGTACACAAATGGCGTTTGCAAAGAAGAGTGAGAAGTTCGTGGCTAAAAATAGCAAGAGCAAATCAGTTGTGTGGAATTGGTACGGTTTTGAAGTTTCCGATGAAGACCAAACCATTCCTCGCTGCAAACTCTGCCTGAAGGCGATATCAGTCAAAGACAGCAGCACAACCGACTTATTTCAGCTCCTCAAACATCATTACACACCAAAGTGGGAGCAGTGCGTTGCATTGCGGGCTACACATGAAAACGACATGCCCATTTCTGTTGTCTTTTGTAATTTTACCCAGAAATCTAAATTGAAAATCGAGTTTTTAGAGGAAAATAATCGGGATTTTATGTTTTGCCAAAATCGTGGAGCCCTACAGGAGACATTCATGGGGACATCTTTTTTGCCACATAATGCTTATATAGTGTCACAATAAGGTTCATAATATTTTTTCCATCTGTAGTTGCATTCATTTTTAATTATTGATGATGGAGAATCGGACCGCTGCATCAAGTCTTAATCACATCCTAAACTAGAAAAGCACTTGGACAGCGCAGACCTCCCCCACTCACCACCAAAATTTAATAATTTGTTCCTTGTTCCAGTATCAACATTTCCTGAAATTTTCATCCAAATCTGTCCATAACTTTTTGAGTTATTTTGCACACAGACATACAAACAGTCAGACAAACCAACGCTGGCAAAAACATAACCTCCTTGGCAGAGGTAATTAGAGTCTGGACTTTATGGAGGCTAATCCATGTGTGAAAAAGTTGTTTCATTCTCCCTGAGACATTCTATCACAAGCCTGATAATCCTGATCGACCCTGGCATTGTCCAATCTTTTTGACGTTAAAGCAGTGTTTTTCAACCTTGGGGTCACCTGGAATTCAAATGGGGTTGCCTGAAATTTCTAGTAATTCATAAAAAAGAAAAAAAAACAAAAAACAACCTTACTAATAAAAAATATATGGTGAGTTGAGAGACACAATCACAATACATAAAAGACAACTGAAGCACTGTGGTACTGTTTATCTTTCAAATGTTTATTGTGGTCGGTTTCAGATGCTGCAGCTCTTTCATAATTCATAGTTTGAGTTATTGTTTGTTCAGTATTAATTGTCATCCTTGTAAATACAAACTGGACTGACTGTACATATCCTGACCAAGGAAAATAAAATTCTCACTTTGTGCAGTAATCTACACCTGGCTTTACTACCTCCATCCATAATAATATACATTATATAGACTAAATGTCATCTAAAATTAACGTTTATTTGCAACATAGTATAGCAAACTATTACATGATCAAAAACAAATAAATTTTAGCAAAAAATGTCTTTGTTTTGAATGTCTGGGGTCACCCAAAATTTGTGATGTTAAAATGGGGTCACGAGCCAAAAAAGGTTGGGAACCACTGCGTTAAAGACATGAGAGGACACTTACTGCAGTTAGAGTTAAATAACCTGTTACAGCTGAAACATTATTAACCACTGCAGTACTTATCCATGGAAGCATCTGAACTATTTGCTTAGTTAAATCAGGTGAATGTGTCCTGTAATCAAAACCAAAGGTGGTGTAGTGAATTATTGCATGTGCGACTTTTTTTTTTGGCCAGGCAGTGTATATTAGTCTAACGCTTTTAACACCTTGCATTTTGCAGAGCGGCCAAGTATATCAAACATATTTATCCTGTTTTTTAAAAAAATATAAACATAAAAGACAGTAATATATGGAAATTTTAGTCAAAAAATAAAAATAAATGTCAGGGAGGGATGATTTTAGAAGCATTTCATCAGAACTCAGCTAATGTGAGGACGGTTCATGTGTACGTCTGAATCTAAAGGGGAGCAGATTCACTAACGTACGCTGCTATATGTGTCAAAGACCGTGCATTGATAACACCTAAGAGAAAAACACAGATATATTGTTAACTTTTACATCTCATGCCAAGAGAGACAGAAAAGTCCTCTTGAAGTCCATGCAGGGAAAACACATAAGACATTAAAGTGACAGTGCATGGACAGACAGATGGTCAGACAGACAGTTGGCATGTACTGTATGTGGTGCTGCAGCTGTCCATGTGCATGTCTACACAGGAGTATAACCAAGGACTGACTGAGCATTGAATAATATACCCTTTTTATTATTTATCTTCTAATAGGGCTGCACAATTTTGGAAAAAACTGACATTGCGATTTTTTTAAACCCCATGATATACAGGGTGGGGAAGCAAAATTTACAATATTTGAGGCAGGGATTGAAAGACAGTGTATGACCAATTAGTTTATTGAAAGTCATGAGAATTTATTTGCCACAAGAAAACTGAGATAATAGAAAATGTTTTTATTCTATGTGTCCTCCTTCTTTCTCAATAACTGCCTTCACACACTTCCTGAAACTTGCGCAAGTGTTCCTCAAATATTCGGGTGACAACTTCTCCCATTCTTCTTTAATAGTATCTTCCAGACTTTCTCGTAATAGTTTTGCTCATAGTCATTCTCTTCTTTACATTATAAACAGTCTTTATGGACACTCCAACTATTTTTGAAATCTCCTTTGATGTGACGAGTGCATTCAGCAAATCACACACTCTTTGACGTTTGCTTTCCTGATTACTCATATGGGCAAAAGTTTCTGAAAAGGTATGGATAATAGTGTTAGGTATGATTATGACATCAATATATGTTTGGTTTCAAAACAATTGACGTAGTGCCTGCTGAGAAAAAAACAACTAAATGTTCATTGTAAATTTTGCTTCCCCACCCTGTATATTGCAATATGAAAAAAATACTCAGAAGCATATAATAGCTGTGTGGTGCCAATATAAATGGTCAAATAAATTACACTGAACAAAAATATAAATGCACGACTTTTGTTTTTGCTCCCATTTTTCATGAGCTGAACTGAAAGATCTAAAACTTTTTCTGTGTACACACAAGGTTTATTTCTCTCAAATATTGCTCACAAATCTGTCTAAATTTGTGTTAGTGAACACTTCTTTGCTGAGATAATCCATCCACCTCACAGGTGTGGCATATCAAGATTCTGATTAGACACCATTATTTTTACACAGGTGTGCCTTAGGCTGGCCACAATAAAAAGCCACTCTAAAATGTGCAGTTTTATCACACAGCACAATACCACAGATGTCACAAGTTTTGAGGGAATATGCAACTGGCATGCTGACTTCAGGAATCTCCACCAGAGCTTTTGCCTGTGAATTGAATGTTCATTTCTCTACCATAAGCCATCTCCAAAGCTGTTCCAGAGAATTCATGAAGAAGACTGTGCGAGGAAAATGGTGGTCACACCAAATACTGACTGGTTTTCTGACCCCCTGGACCACCCAATACAGTAAAAGTGCACATTTTAGAGTGGCCTTTTATTGTGGCCAGCCTAAGTCACACCTGTGCAATAATCCTGCTGTCTAATCAGCATCTTGATATGCCACACCTGTGAGGTGGATGGATTATCTCAGCAAAGGACAAAGGAGAAGTGCTCACTAACACAGATTTAGACACATTTATGAACAATATTTGAGAGAAATAGGCCTTTTGTGTACATAGAAAAAGTTTTAGATCTTTGCGTTCAGCTAATGAAAAATGGGAGCAAAAACAAAAGTCGTGCATTTATATTCTTGTTCAGTGCAGTTGTGTTTCATCTCGTTTTGACAACACAGAACATGTGTTTCAATATCAGCCTTCTTGTAGCTGAAATAATTCCAGATAACTGAAGTTGCTTTTCTTTTTGGCACCACGTCTTTTTTTTTTCTCTTGTTTGTTGCTCATTTTCAGTATTGTTACCAGTGACTCACTCCATGTGCAGGGGCGTGGTCTGCTTCGGCAAACTGATTAAGAACGTTTGTGATTGGTGGATCACTGAGCACAGTGTGTGTCAGGTAAAATTAGAAGAGAATACGTTGAGTTCATTTGCCTCCTACATTGCAGGACCTGCGATGTGACTATTGCGCAAATGTACATTGCGATGACAATGCTCAAATGATATATTGTGCAGCTGTATCTTGTACTGTCATTTATTCCTATGCATTCCAATAACATTCATTCACTCCCAGACTTTCTCAATAGTAGCTTTTATATCATTATGTGTATGCAAACTCAGGATAATACCTGTATCTTTACGCTAAAATCTACAAATAAAACCTTTGATTCGCATTATAGTGCTGTAAAGATATTCAGTTGACTAAAACTAGCCTAAAAGTCAAACATTTCCAATGATTAGCAAAAAAAATATGGCATTATATTAAAAACTAAGACTGAGACTAAATCAATGTACTCAAAATTTGCAGATTTGTCTCATTGTTTTACTTTTATCTTTAAGGAACTTTGATTTTTTTTTTCTTTATCTATTGTGAATTCTATTAACAAAGGTGCTAAATGAAGACAGCTCTTGCCATATTATCAGGATGAATGAGGTTAATGTCATGACAGAGAAGACTGATGAAATAAATCTGCTGCGATGCACATCATTATTCCATATTTACAGTCAAAGGTGTCATCAAACAAGTTGTTGCTATTTTTTATTTTTTTATTAGAAAGCCATAATCTTCACAAATTCCTCTTATATCTACTTGTTTTGCATAGACTTTGCAACTGAATGTTTATGGTTGACCTTAGAAACCGCAGTTTAACAAAATAACTACATTTTCCTTCAAAGCATTAACTGGATTGTTGCTGTGCTACAAACATGAACTCCAACACTGTCTCAGTATCACAAGTCTCTGTGTATGTGATAAGAACATGATTTTTGTGCTGTGGAGGTGTAGCGATATAATATCTGAGCTTAGTGTGACTTTTCAAATCAATGTTTTCCAGTGGGTTATGTAGAAACCTGACATAGAAGTGGTTTCAGAGAAAAGAGTGGGTGGTCATGTAACAGTAACAGCAACATGCCGCTCCATTGTGGGGACTATCAACATGGTGGGCCAAACAAAATGTGTTGTCATCAATGTATTCGCTGCATTTTACAGTCGGGTTTTGCATGTTAATGTGAGTCCCACTGTTTACCTTCCAAGTTCATTCCAGCTTGAAGACATTTCCTGAAGCGACAGGCCGGACAGTTCTTCCTGCGGATCTTGTCAATGATGCAGTCGTTTCTCCCTGCGCAGAGGTAGTTGTGTTGGCCTGGAGACACGACAGGCAGAAAAGAAGAAGGGAAATAAAAGAGATACATATGAGCAAGCTGAGACCGACTGAGGAGGATTAGCCTGAGCACTGTCTATTATGACCACACTAACCACCTGTTGATGCTACTCTAAGCCTGACAAGCCTGAAACTCTCCCCTGGTGTTGACAGCTTCACTTCCCAAAGTCTGCACCGTAAACACAGCTCCCACATTCCCAGAGACGACCTCGTACTAGATTTTAAATGGCCTAAATCTGATTTGCCACACACTCTCATAATGACCCTTTTACCACAGAGTGACCTACTTCATTATATCTCTTTTGTTGACCACTGGAATGAGGATAAACAGCCAGTGGACAGTAACTCTGGCCAAAATACTTTAGAAAAAGAAAAACAAAACACAGTAACTCAACAAAGATGTGTGGAGAAGAGCTCCAGTAGGAACACTGAACAATTATATGACATAATGAAATACATTTTCATATCACAGTCATAGTCATATCATATTGATGATATTGTTCTAGTAAATGTTTCTGTTCCAATGCTGTTTTAATATGTATATTCATAGATAGATAGATAGACATATAATTTATATTTACAGCTCTATATATGTGTATATTTAGAGCTTTATATATATATATATATATATATATATATATATATATAAACAGCTAGATATATATAAACGTCT
The DNA here is from genome assembly GCF_902148855.1 of Sphaeramia orbicularis. NCBI lineage: Eukaryota > Metazoa > Chordata > Actinopteri > Kurtiformes > Apogonidae > Sphaeramia > Sphaeramia orbicularis. The sequence continues at coordinate 22,044,090 of NC_043970.1, read as the reverse complement.
CTGCCAATGCGTTCGGGACAGTTTGTCCAAGTAGAGTTAGTGTCGCGCATGTGCAAATGGTCTGTTGAGCCAGTAGTGACAGGCAGCAGAACCAACCCATAAAGATGGAAAATGCTCAACAGTACATTGGCCCTCTGGATGGAAATATGAGGATAAAAAAAAACCCAAGACGGAACAGTTGTTTCAAGTTGTTTTGTTTCAAGTTTTTTTGTTGAAACTGTTGAAGTGTTTAATAAACACATAAAGTGCATATACATTCCCTTCTTTCTTGTGTTTGTTTGCTCATGCAAAATGAAACACAATTAATATAAATTAAAAATGAATGATATTTAATTGTGATTAACTGAAATTAATTTTATTTATTTATTTATTTAAAGACAGACAGACAGATAGATAGATAGATATAAAACATTTCTTTCCTGCTACTTTCTCTTATACATGCACAGAGCAACTGTAACACACAACAGTTTCCTCTAGGATTAATAAAGTATTGTGAATCTGAATACTTTTAAGGTTCATTTCACATTATCAGCTGAAACACTAATAAAAATGTGCCAATGCTTGTGTATGCTTACTGATTTTCACTCTATATTTACTCGTAATACTGACATTTTGAATTCACTTTAATATCATTTCTGTAATGAAAGTTGCAGTTCTAGCTTTGTGAAATGTTCTGCTGTTTGATAGATGTTTGTCATGTCCTGACCATAATGAATCTGGTTTCTTCATCTTTCATTCGGAGGTGACAAAACAACACAATTCAAGACATTTTTTTCCTTAGTAACATTTTTGGTTATGTCACTTAGCTCTATTTTCCAGTAACAAGTAACCTCCACTATGACTAGAGTAGAGGTGGAGCTGAGTGCTTGACTCTTTGGACATACTGTATGTTCAGGTGAATGTATTTGGGATTTGGATATTTGTTTTTTATTTCAAATATACTGTGTGGAATGATGACTCACTCCTGAAATGTCCGTGCTTTTGCTTTCTTTCATTCTTACTATACCTAAGCGTCATCTCATTCACAAACTATCTACAATAAAACAAGGCCATCTCCAGCCCACAGAACCGGTCCACCTGTGGTGACTCAGCTTCACCCCTCTGACATAAATGGAAACCACCACATACTCTTATGAACTGGACTACGTCAGCTTGATCACGCATCATAAAATGTAGTTAGTGGTTTTATCACGCTGACGGAATTTTTCCCAGTGGGACATCCCCTCACTCATAGGACAGAACATCATGCATTAGTTCTGTCTTTATCTGTCTTTCTATTACTTCCTTTAGGCCTGCGAATATACTACTTATTGCATTCAATATGTTATTGTGACAGAAACACGGTGGAAGTTTAGGTGAAAATGACCATTAGAAGCAGATTATATTTTCATTTTTCAAATTTGGCTATGATTACTGTTACTATGATTACTATTACTATACTATTACTAGGACTAGGCTGTGATTAAGATGAGAAGTCTGAAACAAGAAACATGGCAATTTATTATTAAATGTCTGATACTTATGATACAGTCTATAGCTTGTACTTCTATTTGTTTCTGCTGTTTTCCTGAATAAATTATTTTTTAATTCTATCCAACTACTTACATTCATATTACTGCACCTTAGTCACTTTAACACCTGGATGTATGCAGTGTATATTTACTTCCACTTCCTGTAGATTTGTGCAAATGCAAATCTTGTATTTTTTTGTGCTTTATTAGTATATTCTATTTATACTATTTATTTCTTTTATATCTTCACACTTACTTTCTTTGTTTGTTTTTTTTTTGTTTGTTTTTCTGCTGGTGATTTTCAAGAGTGTTTTTGAATACAACTGAGCTGTTGTGACCAAATAATTTCCCTTGTGGATCAATAAAGCTTGTCTAAGTCTAATGCTTTATATTTGTTTATGGTGCCACTTCTTTTCTTCTTTTTCTTTTCCTCTTGAATTTAGGAAACAGTGATGTAGTTTCTTATCAAACCAAGACCATGAACCATCAAGATATTTTCCAGAAAAAAGAAGATCCAGCTCATGTCAAACCCCGATCAGAGGGCAGCAGTGACTGGCTTTTAGTACATACAGAGCCCGAGGACTGTCACATGAATGTTATTTTGTCTCGACACATTCTTTTCACTTCAGACAGAGACATAATCAATCTTATAGACAGAATAAATAAGGGAATGCCCTATAATGTCATTCCAAATACAAATTCATTAGTTTGAAATGTGGCTGTGACAGTTATGATGTTGAAATCACATCTGCTCTAATGGATGTTCATCTGCCAGGGTTATTAGAGTTATTGAAAAATATCAGACAGTAAAACTAAGATGAAATTAACCCTTTAAGCGACAAAGTCACAATATTGCAATGAGCAACATAACAGAATGAAACAGAAAGCTTTTTGAAATCTTGATATCAAAACTGAATTAAAAAAAAACAAAAAAAAAACAACCTCTGGTGCCCAAAGGGTTAAGAAACTAAATAAACACCAAGATTAGCAATGTGAACAATCTAAATCCTAATCAAACTGAAGGTAAAATCATCTTTTTCACTGTAGTTGCTATACCACTTTAGATTAGATTACATTAGATTAGATAGAACTTTATTAAACCTTTGAATAAACTTTGAACAAAAAGTCTCTTAAAAAAAAAAAAAAAAGATAAAAAATTATAATTAAAAAAAAAAGAAATTTTAAACAAAATGACTCTGCCCAATATGGGACCTTTGTAAATCATATGTGAAAACACTAAAGCTAAACAAAAACTAAACTGAATCTAGTCAGTTCCTCAAAATAAAATGAACGCAGTCATGAAACTGACAAAAATCATTAATTCATTTTCTAAGCTCCTTAATCCTACAGTATGGAGGGCTGCAGAGTGTTGGAGCTTATCCAAGCTACAATCAGGCGGAGGCGGGGTACACCTCGGACATGTCGCCAGTTCATCACAGGGCTGAAATACACAGACGAACACCCATTCACTCTCACACTCAGAGCCATTCAAAGTGAGGTCTTTGGACGGTGTGAGGAAGCCAGAGTATGCAGACGGATGTTTTGGGGTTTCAGATACATGAACTAGACGTGGCACCTTCGTTAATTAATAAAAACATAAACCAAAATCCACCTAAAGCCTGAAAAATACAAACTATTAAACATTTCTGAGATCAACTCAATACAAACATATATTTCTGGTTGTTCAGCTCAGAACAGTCGAACATGCACACACTGAGGATATGAGTCACCACAGAGCGAGAGAGATGTGCTGCTGCTGCTGCTGCACCAAGGCACGTATGAGGCCCAAGGCTGCACTATTTTCTGCTTTTTCTAGCTCAAGGTAAAGACAGACACCATAACCATTTAGTCATTCAAGGGTTTTCTCCATTCATATTTTTAAAAAAACAGAGTTAAAAAATGCCTCAAAGACCCCATAAGCTCCTTCAGGATGACTGCATGACTAAATGATATTATACTCCCCCACCGCCAATTAGTGAAGACATTGGGGGGTGTAATGTGGAAGGTTGGCTCATTAGTCACATCTAATTATAGAATATAGAGTCTAGGGGGAGTGGCAGAGGTACATACTACAAACTGCATGGATTTATACTTTATCTCTAAAACTTAACACCGTATTCAAATGTTTTTTCTGGGTTATTAGTGCACTTGAGTGGTGCTCTCCGCCAGACCTTGGTTTCATTCATTTCTGTGCACAACACTGGGGTTTGTGAATGCGTGCAGAAAAGGTTATTGGCTGAAACAAGATCTCATGAAAAGTCAACAGTGCCTTCACAAAATGCCCTTTGGGACCATAAAACATTGTTATCTGATCTTTGAAGTATCAGGGGTCTGTGGGATTCAGTGCATTTGATGCAGCTTTTTGGACCTGAGGGCATTCAATAATCCTGCAGACTTCTAATATTGCAATGTCAAAATCATACTCTCCAATGTGTAATTTGTTTTCTTGTCATACTTTACCCCGGAGCTGCATGGACATGATAACAGAAATATATTTGCTGTATATTACTACATTTATAATAACATGATCATAACTGTCTGTATGTGAAACCATTTTCCTGTCAAATCTGTTCTCAACACTGAGTCCAATGCATCTTTGGGATTCCCAGACATTAAAAACGGAGAGATTTTTTTTTTTTTTTGCTAAAATTCATTTGTTTCTGATCATGTAATAGTTTGCTATACTATGTTGCAAATAAACATTCATTTTAGATGACATTTAGTCTGTATAATGTATATTATTACAGACAGAGGCAGAAAAGCCAGGTGTAGATTACGGCACAAAGTGAGAATTTTCTTTTCCTTGGTCAGGATATGTACAGTCAGTCCAGCTTGGATTTACAAGGCTGACAATTAATACTGAACGAACAATAACTCAAAACTATGAATTATGAAAGAGCTGCAGCATCTGAAACTGACCACAATGAACATTTGAAAGATAAACAGTACCACAGTGCTTCAGTTTCAGCTTCAGTTTGTCGTGTATTTTAAGTATTGTAATTGTCTCTGTCAACTCACCATATATTTTTTATTAGTGAGTTGTTGTTTATTTTTAATCAATTACTAGAAATTTCAGGCGACCCATGTGGGGTCCCAACCCCAAGGTTGAAAAACACTGGTCTAATAAGTAAAAATGGTCCTACTTAGTGTTAAACCAAAGTACAGTTGTTTTAAAGCTATACCTACTGATGTAGTATGTCTCACAGCACTTAGTAAAAATCTGAACATTAAGAACCCACCTCCCTCCAAAGCCCCGCCTGTTTCCCTCTGCCTGAGCTCTGATGCTCCTCTCCTCTCACCTGATACACGTGGTGGAAGCGGAGGTGGAGGCGGAGGTCCAGTCCGCTTCGGCGTGGCCCCGGACCCCTCCCTCGGTAATCAGATACATCATCCACCTACTGCACAGCATTAGGAGGCCCTATATTTAAGGGTCTGGTTTGTGCAGCACTGGGTGATTGTCTTCAGTGCACCTCATCATCTGGGCGGAGTGCGCCATACCGCGAGCACGTGACCTCCACCACTGTCCGTAGACATTTGAGGTTTCATAGTCCGTACACTTATCATTCTACGTAATCCTACATTGTGTGACACCATGTACATGTACACAGAGTCCCGCTGTCGTAAAAATGTAGCTTTGTGCAGACCTGTCTGTGGAGTTGAGCACATTCGACTCTGACTGCTGCAGTCGGGTTGTTCTGTTTGTTTCCCTTGGTTGTTGTTTCTGTTAATAAATTTGTTTTTTCCCTTCAACACGTGCATTTGAGTTCTATCCATTCACACCCTTAGACAGGAAACTGTGGTCAGAGACAGGAGAAGCAGCACGAGTGGGACGTCAGATTCAGAGGCACCGGTATCGAATGTGGGACGGCAGTAATGGATGATTGACTGATTGATGATTGATTTTAGTTTGACTCACGCTTATTAGGAGCATTTTAAGATGACAAAAGAAAAGTGTAAAAATGCCACATCATATGTAGGGGGTGTAAGAAAATATTGGTTCTGCAATATATCGCGATATTTCATTTCACAATACTGTATCGATATTAAAAAGTACTGTATCAATATTTTTAGGTATTTATTCAAATGCAGATATTGTGGAGGTTCATTTTTGTTTTTTGTTTTTCTTTTTTGTTTATCTTTTATTTATTATTATTTAACACTCTTTTATTAAATAATGTTAGTTCCTTGTTGGTATCGCACAAAAATAATGTTATGTTGTTAGTTACGAACTAATAGAATATGAACATTTGAACAGGATCTTAAACTGTATTGTCTGTAAAACATAATTTAAGTTTTAACAGAGGAAAATTTTGTGATCTAGCATTAGATCCTGTTCTGATCCAATAAAAATTAGTTTAGTATTTGTGCATATTTCTGGCATAATTCAATTCTTCAAGGAAATAATCATTTAAAAAAAAAAAAGAAACAAACAAAAAATTGCCTTTTAACAGTATTGTGATATATCGTAATATACTGTATCGTGATCCTAGTATTGTTATTTGTATCATATCGCCAGATTCTTGCCAATACACAGCCCTAATCACACGGTATAGCTTTAATCCAGTCCTGTTTGCACCACACTGCATTGTGCTTTTCTACAAATTTTCCATGCTTTTCTTTACAGGGATTTTATTGTATGAGCGCTGCCTTTCTGTGGTGCCTGTGGGTTTATACAAACTACAGCGACTCAAATCAGACAATAGCACTTCAGATGACTGATCTAGAACCATGAAGTGTTGAAAATAGCTGGATTATATTGGTCAGTGTATTAGATTACATTTGCAGAAGTGAACTTACTGTTAAATGGCAGAACATCACAAGACTGACACCAGAAGTTTATCCTTATCTTCTTTTTTTTTTTGGGCTGTTATTTCTTCATATTAACCATTCCCACAGCTGTTATTAGAGACGCAGCTTTTAAGTGACTCCCAGTTTTTATTTGGGGATGTACAGTGATTACATTAACACTAAAAATAACCAAATAACACCTTATGGCTAACATATACGATACTAAAGTGAGTCTTTAAAGTGGGAAATCTATTAGTTTTTTGGTATTTAAAGGACAGTCTTTCTGCATCGTCAGGCTTTTGCAGCTTCATGAGACTCATGGTAATCGATGCTGAGACTCAGTGGTAAACGTCTTCGTTCTGTTTTGCACATTTTTAAAAACCTGTTGCCAGATGCAGAAAACTCTTTCCAGATTCAGGACTAAAACTATGTGCACATACAAAGGCAGAAACGTGGCACATGGTTTTGTTTCATAAATCTCAGGCTTTGTGGAAGTGTATGCCCATGCATGAGCTGGTTCCAATTGTTAAGCATTAAAGGGACATCTATGATCTGTAAATGTCAAAAAGTAGCAACTACACTGCAAATTATTTGGTTCTCACCAAGTAAAAAAAAAAAAATTAGATTTAGAAGTGTTATATAATTTATTTTGTTTTAAGAGTTAATTTCTTATTTTAAGTGTTCATACATCTGTAGACATGCTTATTTCTAAATTCAAGAAATATTGTCAAGTGAAATTATCTTGCTGCATGGACAGATATTTCACCAGTTTTGAGTACCTTCTTCCTCAGATTTCATGCTTTTATCTTGTTTTTAGACACCCCTTTTGCAGTGTAGAAACCCACAAAAATCAACACACTTGAATGTATTTTATGAGATAGGAAAAAAAATCATTACCAAAAAATAAAACTGATTAGGTCTTCAGTCCAATTATCTAAAATACCCTGTAGGTCAAGTCAAGTCAGATATTCATAAATCCACCCAATTCTGTATAATGTACAACACCTTTGTCTTTTGAACCACAAACCAAGATGCACTGTAAACTATGTATATAATTATGTTGTATATGTTACATATATAATGTCTTGTACATTGTCCACAGAACTCACTTAAAGTCATAAAAGTTATATTTTCAGTAATTTCACATCATCAAAATAAAGTCATCCCTAAACTAATAAAGGGAACATATTGAAATTGAATTTTCAGAATGGTGAAGAGCTGAGAATGAATATTTAGCCAAATTCATCCATCCTCATCTCTATTTATGTCTTTTCATATACTGTACAGCAGAACAGACATAAGAAGTATACGAACTGTACAGCCAATATTATGTATTTGTTGTGTGCACATGTATCAGTGGCTATTTTTTTTTACTATTATTTCTAAAAAAAATCACAGAAACAATCACCTTGGGAACAAACAGATAAGAATGATGCTCATGGGTTGGATATTAATCTGTAGGGTTGGTTGTGTGACAACAAGATAGCAGCCTGTGGGTTGCCAGTTGCAGCCATCACCAATATCACAGGAAGTCATTGCAAACAACAGTGTAAACAGCCATCTGTGGTGTCAAAAGTGCCAGCTGAATCCCACTGATATCCTCTATCCGTTATCCTGCCCTGATCTGCTAACAAGGCTCTGGCAGCACACGTCTGCACCGGTTGGCACAGATCCCCAGCTGGATGCAAATCAGACAGCAACGTGTAGGGCTTTAACTAGTAATGAGGGTTTAATTAACCATCATCCAACCAACATGTTTAACAAGCAAGGAATGTTGAGTGGATGCCAAAGACCCAACTCCTATAGAATACAATAGACAATCACAATGAGTTTATGCAATCAAATAATCGAACAAAGTGTATGTTTGGTCATATTTTGGGAGGTACTGTGTAAATGATGTGAAATGAGAGTCATTACTTTTTGTAGTTGGCTTATATCACCTGAAGTTTGTATGTTAGAGAGGGAAGAAATACACCTTTCACAATGTTCAGTAATCAGTGTCTTTCCTGTAGTATAATCAAGAAAACAGACTCAAATTGTAATATTTTCAACAGCAAATCAAGCCCTACTCAAAATATTGTAAGTTATGTAATTCATCTGAACAAACACTGAATTAACTTAATTACTAAAGTTAAAGTGCGGTTAGGGATGCAAATGATCAATTAATCCATTAATCATTAGTTGGTTGTAGGGATGTAACTATATGAAAATTTCATATCACGGTTATTGTGACCAAAATTATCACGGTTATCATTATCATCACGGTATTGTTGTAATGTGTTCAAAATGTTCAAAAACTACTTATACAGATACTGAAATAATGTAACCAAATTGTATTTTGAACAAAAAAAAAAAAACAAAAAACAAATAAATAACACACACAATGTACTTTCTGTGGCAGAAACATTAAAATATTAACATGTCAACATCAAACATACAAATGTGCATTAAAGATAGCACTTTATGGCCATAAGAGATATCTGCACCAGGGGTGGAAATTAATAGGATTTTATCAATATTATTTTTTTTTTTTTTAATTTAAGATTTTTAAATTCAAAATTATTTTAAATTTAATATTAATTATTATTGTGGATTCTGTTTACCAATCCAATTCCTTATCAAGTCTTCTATCGATTCCTGAGTGTTTTTTTGAGTGGGAAAAAAAGGAATTGGACTGGCCTCTCTGCTGGATGAGGATCTGAAGCAGTGCGCTCGAACGAACCGGGTCCGTGCGCTTGCTTGCTCGGACAGACCCGGGTCCGTGCGCACATAATCGGACGGACCGGGTCCTTGCAGGAGCCCATTATCCCCAAACTCTGGAGCTCTGTCCCTGCAGGTGCCTTCCACCATGTTTTCAGAGGCCAAACATTACAAACTGCATACGCACGCCTGGAGTGCCGCTGCTTGACCAGGAAACGAAGAGCATCACCGTGATTTTCCAAGTGTGGTAATCGAACACGGTTATCATAATAATTAGAATTTAAACGGTAATACTAACTGTCGGAAATTTTACCGTGGTTTATCATTATACCGGTAATCGTTACATCCCTAGTTGGTTGACCTTATTAATTGATTAGCAATTAATTGATTAGCATCAATTTTCCTGGGAACCTGAATTTCTCTTTTGATAGGGTCTATAAGAATAAAAGCTAAATATTGTTTATATTATACTTCATGAAAAAAACATGTCATATTCCTTAATGATTGATTTATTGTCCCATTGGAAGCAGTACAGACAATGACATTTGTGGAGCAGAACTAAAGAAATTCTGCAGAGAAATTCAATAAAATAAATGGATCTGAAGAGGGGCAGAAGGAATGGGCATTTCTGAGTTTGCATCACTGACACGATAAAGCCAGATTTCACTGGAGATGCAAATTCTTATCGGTATTTAATTGATAGTCGATTAATCCTTTACATCCCTAATTGAGATATTTCCATATCGTTGTCTGTGTGATTTAAAATGATTGACAGAGATGCCTGGATCCTAATTACACACTACACTCGGGCGATGCAAAATGTACCAAAAAAATACATCTGGTCAACTTTATTTCATTTATTAACCCTTTCATGCATAGTGGTCACTACAGTGGACAGCTATTCTGCAGCTGTTCTCTTGTATATTAAGGATTTTATTATTTTAGTTCCATATCAGCCAACACAGTGGATGCTTAAGCATCATCCCATACACTGACATTCATACCATTACTGTACCTTTGCTATTCCTGGTAAACCTGATCTGCACTAACATGTTTGAATGTAAATCAAGTGGTTGTTATTGTTGTTAGACTGTCATTAACATTAATTTTTTGGGGGTTTTTTTTGCATATAATCTCCATAAAGTGAGTAATAACTAGTATTAGAGTTTGTTAAAATGTGACAAAACATCAGATTCACAACATTTAAAAATTATTTCATAGTTTTCACACAGTGTATCAGTAAATACGTTTCTTTGCTTCAAAAATTAAACACATGGCGTCCAGCTGAGTTTTTGCAACTTCATGAAAAATAAGTTCATAAAAAAACATTTTCAATCACATTATTTTTTTTTCATGCCTAAAGAGGAATAAAACACTCAGAAAAAAAAAAAAATCTCAATTAAGTTTCTCATAATTCATGCATGATAGGGTTAATATACATCCCTTCCTCACATCTAGAAGCAATTTAAGGCTGATAATGAGTTAAAATAACCATGTGATCTGAAACAGGTGATTGTATCGAACATGGTCTGGAACAAGAGTTGCATCCAGATCTAGTCTAGTTTACGATTAACGATGGGATCATCACTTTGTCAGCAGACTATTAGAAAATGATTTCCTTGTTTAAAAATAATGTTTTTCAGTGGAACGTTGAGGAAATGAAAGGACTTGGATATTTCACTATCTAAGGTGCAGAGGAGAATTGTCAGAGGGATCAGAAATCACAGCACTCAGCTTAGGCTTGACCCCATATCCTTTACAAATGGAAATACATCCAGATTCCTTGGATAATTTTTTTTTTTTTTCTTTTTTCAAGGACGTATTTCCATGTGGGTGCTTCTATGAAACTGGTCCCTCAAAACAGGGCATGGGGGCTAAAAATTCAAACCAGATGTAGATTAATGTTATGAGGCAAGTTTGGAAGCACTTTGGGTCTATTTAAAAAAAAAAAATTTACCGAAATAAAACAGAAATTATTTTTCAGATCAAACACATTTTTATATTATTTTACATAATATTTAATTTAAAAATCTGCATGCAACATGGTCAAAAGGACACGAAAATTACACACAACTATTTTATTTAATATCTCTTTAGTCTCTCACAGGCACTTTTTGGGAATTGAACTAATTATGCAAGGCAGAGTGTTTCACAAAAATGACCGATGTTGCAAAATCATTCGCGATTTATATGCGTTTAACTGGGCAGGTTCCGCATGTAACACAAGTGGACACGATGGGTTACACACAAAACCTGGAATGAGACTGAGATTCATGAAAAATCCACGTCTGGGTTAGAAAAACCACTAGCATCATCAAATTTAACACAGTCTCTTTATTTATGGCTGCATATAAGACTATTTCAAGCCATGTTTTCCAGATCAAACACACTGACACCTAGGTAGCTTTTCCCGCCCCAATTTTGGTCCTATTTTCATCCCCAATATTTTATTAAAAATTCATTAATTTTGGGATGGCTCAGAGCAAGAGGATATTTTTTTGTATTTATCTGAGGTCATCATTAGGTACATCCTGGGGGGAAATATGTCTAAATTTCTCTTTTATTATTGGGTCTAAAAAGCAGGTACCAAAATGAACCCAATTTCATAGAAGCACCCATGTGTAAAGGACATGGGGTCAAGCCTAAGCTGAGCACTGGGATTTCTGATCCCACATCAATGACCATTATTCATCTAGAGCTGGTTTGGACTACAGTGGAAAATCCCATTTCCAGCAATGTGCATTTTCTATACTGTGCCAACTATTTTCTTCCATGCGGTTGTTGTTTATATTAATAATACACTCCACTACAGGGCATTCCTTAAGAGCAGTGATAATTAACATCAGAAACAGTACCTTTAGTGTGCCTTATATATATAACAGATCTAGTGAACCTAGGCTACACTACCATGGTCTATCTCTGCCCAACTACATTTATCGTCAGAGACTAAATAAAACAATAAATGACTGGCACAAATGCAAAAAAAAAAAAAAAAGGCAGAGAGGCAATTTTTAGAATTAGGTCATATGAGTTCAGCATGGATCAAATGCAGAAGAATAGATCTAATTAGAGACAGGGTGTGATTATAATTACTGGTTCTACCACCTGTGAGGATGATGACAGGAGCAAGAGCACAAAATCACTGACACGCAATTTACGCTGGCTGGAATTACCAATTCAGAACATTTGCATGCATTAACAGATAGCTGAAGTAGGATGATGTCATATAAGCAGATTGGTCAAGAATCAGTGCTGGAGAAATACAGAAAGATGGGAAAATCAGAAGTGGTAAAAACTGTCATTATTATAATCATCATAATTATCACTATTATTATATTAAAGTTGGGTTTATTTACCATCTGTGTTTTGTCGTGCTCTCCATCCTTCACCATAGAGACAACGATCGGAGAATGGAGATGGTAGGGGAGAAAAACAAAAATAACAGATATAACTTTCTCAGTACTGTTAATATTAAACACTTCAGTCTGAGTGCTCGGCATCTGCACCAACACCACATCATATATGTAAAAAAAAAAAAAAGTCATAGAAGCTTCAACAACCATACAATTTAACATATAGTACGTTTAGCACCAATGGTTTAGAGACCAATCATTTCACAGTAATAATAAATGCTTAATTCACTGTAACAATGTTAGTTAATGGTATCAAAAAAAAGCAAAGAAAAATAGAGAGGGATGAAAGAAAATGTATTATTAGCTATTGTTAAACTAGGTTGTAAGGTTAATACTGGCAATAGTAGAAACTCAACTGACAATAACATACACTTCTGAAAGCGTTTTCCAACTAATTACGCATTCACAGCAACAATGAGAGAGAAACAGACGCAGAGAAGAGCACAGAGGCATGGAATGCACGGCAAAAAGCCTTTAACACAAATTACTTTCTGTTTGTCAGACACATTCCAGCCCCTCCCATCTCCAGATTTTTGTCAAGGCAATTAGGTTCAAGCTAAGCAGCGCGGTGCACATCCTGCCTGAACTAACTCCTGCATTAACACATCTTGAAAGCATATGAAGCTCAATAAACCAATGTCTGTGTTCCAAAGCCATCATCATACTGGAATCCTCTTACCTGGACGATAATCATGGTTATTATATCTCCAAGTAGGCCGTTTTGTTTGGGATACTCAACACAGAATAAGCAAAAAAAAAAAAAAAAAAAAAAAACTCAAAACAGACCTGAAAAAAAACAAAAGATTCCTCTCTAATGTTGGATTTTAAGAAATTATTTAGGGTGTACCCAAACTAGGCAATCTGAACCATATCTAGTTACAAAGATAAACCCACAGTAGACCCCAGGATCCAAAATCCAGCGCCTTAGACTAGTGTGAGCTCTCTATACTGTACATCAGGGGTCTCAAACATGAGGCCCGGGGGCCAAATGTCAAAGGTTCCAATCCAGCCTGTGGGATGAATTTACAAAGTGCAAAATTTCCACAGTCAAGGCTGTGGAACTGGTTTTAGTTCAGGTTCCACATTCAGACCAATATGATCTACAGTAAAATAATAGCATAGTAACCTACAAAAAATAATGACTCCAGATTTTCTTCTCGGTTTAATGTGAAAAAAATATTACATTATACCTATAAATAAAGACAACTTCAAATTTGTATCTTTGTTTTAGTGCAAAAAATAACGTTAAATTATGAAAATATTTACATTTACAAACTATCATATAACACTAAAATGTGAATAATCTGAACAAATATGAACCTGAAATGTAGAAAGAAAATTAAGCACAATTTTAACCATTCTCTGCCTGTTACTAAGTGTTTAGTGTCTTTGTAGATCTGATCTATAATGCACATGTAGAAATGATAAGTTGAGGCATAATATTGTTAAAATTACACTTATTTTCCTTAAGAAATTTCAGTTTTTTCAGGTTATTCACATCTTTTTTGTTTGGACAGTTTATAAAAGTATTTTCATTAATTTAATGTTTTGGGGTTTTTTTACACCATAACAAAGACAAAAATTTGGAGTTGTCATTATTTATAGATTATTATGTTATTATTTTACTGGTCCAGCCCACTGGAGATCAAATCGGGCTGCATGTGGCCCCTGAAAGAAAATGAGTTTGAGACCCCTGATGTACATCCATACCTGGGCCTTGGACTCTTGAACATAAAACACATCTAGTGCAATTGCTAACTATTATCAGGTTCACACCAATACATAACACACACGTAAGTCGAGTAATGTAATGTGTTCAATCCAATACTTCTGGTAGCAACTTGTGATGTAATCAATTAAAAACACAGTTACAGTAACCACAGCTTATGAAAGAGAGGAAGTGATTCTGCAGAGGAAATTAGAAAAAGGCATCTTGCTTCTCTGATTTCCTGTTTGATACTCAACTTTACAGTGGTGCAAGGATATCAGCTATTAGTCAGAGTTGGCTGACAGTTGAAACACTGTGAGCTGGAACTAAAGATATATTAAACAACACCTTTCTAGTATGTTAACCACAAAACCTCTCACTTTCAAAGAAAAGGTTTGATTTGAAACCAGGTAATTTATCTCTCTTGTTAGTCTGTAACCCAGGAAAACACACTAGTCGCTTTTCCATTGACCCACAAACTGCACAAATATAAGTTGCGCATAAAAATTTACCAAATGGAAAAATGACTCATTTTTCAATCAGAAGTTTTTGCGCCGGCCAGAGGTGGTTTTTCGGGCGTAGCGCAAATGGTATATCACGCAAAACTGCAATGGAAAGACCTTTTTTCGCTACTAGAGTTACGTGAATTAAAAAAAAACGAATGTTGAAGTACGTTACAACAAGCAAAGAAGAAGAAGAAACACGTCGCGGTATGTGTGGACACACCAGGAAACCCAATCATTTTTTAATTTAGTACGAGATAGAGAGGTAATATAATGAATATATCTGTAAATCAACACCATATTTACATTCATTGCCATGTTTATGGAATGACTTCTTGTGTCATCTTGCGATAATAAACAAATCATTTTATTTGTGATTTAATGGAAAAACCGACAATATGTACTTCTGTTTTTTTGACATTTAGTAAATATCAGAGAAGTTTTGTGCAGATGTCCACTGGAAAAGCGACTACTGACGGGGACCAAATTCCATACTAACATGCAAATTCGTCGGCTCAAACAGCATGCAACATGTAGTATGAAACCCTTTCTGTGTAGATATTACACTGTGCAAGCACTGGCTACTTCACCAGCATAAATATAATTGCAGTGGTGATGACAACACCAACCAATGGAGAATGCAAGATGGCAAACAGAGCTCAGTCAGTTCATAGTATGACAAAGTGTTCAGTGCAGCAAATGCTATTATAGATACCAGCATAGTCTGTAGTATTACACAGATGCCGCGGACAGGGAAATTGACCATAGCAAATGTTAAGAGTCCATACCTGGCAAAGAGGCTTTCAGGAAGTGATATTTATCCCAAAAATATACACAAAACTATCTACGTTTATTACTGTTCACATAATGGTATGTTGGCCACCAGTGTAAATATCGTAGTACATCATATAGGACAGGGGTGTGAAACTCATTTTAGTTCAGGGGCCACATACAGCCCAATATGATATAAAGTGGGCCGTACAAGTAAAATATTATCATAATAGCATATAAATAATGACAACTCCAAATTTTTCTGTTTGTAAATGCAAATATTTTCATGTATTTACACTAAAACAAAGTATAATTTTGCAAAAAAAGTCTGAATAGGATAAGAATCTTAGAAATAATATCAACTCCAAAGTTTTCTCTCTGTTTTTGAGTGAAAAAAGTAAAATTTCGTAATTAAAATGTTTACATCTACGAACCGTACCTGAACGTAACATAAACAAATATGAACAACCTGAAAATTCTTCAAAAATAAGCGCAATTTTAGCAATATTACACTTTAGTTTATCATTTATACATGTGCATCACAACTTACAGATCACAGTGGATCTACAAATACACAAAACATTTGATAATAGACAGAATATTGTTAAAATACTACATACTTCTATTAAGACATTTCAGGTTGTTCATATTTTTTGTGAAAAGCCAGTCTGTAAATGTAAACATTTTTGTGTAATTTTACTTTTTTGACACTAAAAAATAAAGAAAAAAATAGCTTTTTTTCATTATTTATAGGTTATTATGATAGTATTTTACTAGTCTGACCCACTTTAGATTGAACATCCTTAATTGTTAATATCTTCAATGTAATTTTTATATTTCACAAATTCATCCCAGGGGCCGGATTGGAGCCTTTGGCAGGCCGGATTTGACCCCCGGGCCTCATGTTTGACACCTGTGATATAGGATTTCTGACTGATGACATATAAACACCGTCAACATCGGGTTCGGTTCAGTGCAGATTGACTAGTGTGAGTACGCCCTTAATTTTATCCTACCTAACAGAAAAGAAACAGCAGAGGTTTCACTGTTCTGAGAGTGCTTGAAAACCTAATGAAATGCAAATAAACACCGATCTTTGGGACAAAACGTACAGAGCTTATGCATGCTAACCATTCCTACTAGATGCACATGTACCATTTCTATGTTATGCAACAAACAAAGCACTGACATGAATATGTGTAGCTGATTATAACCTGGTGTAAACGCGGCTGGATGGGATTACACATTGTTTTTAAGCCTTTTCTCAAGTTCAGTTCAGGATTTGTGTGAATGCCACCACCCAAACCTACTCGATTTATTAAAAACCTTTTCACTTGACATTTATTTCGACTGATAGTGTGTGTGGTTTTACTGACGGAGAGAGCGAGGATGTGGACTCAGACGGTCCTTGTGTTAAAACCAACCTTCAACAGCCCTCTTGAAAAACACTTTGCAGCTCCCACAGGTAACGACCCCATAGTGGCATCCTGAGGCCTCATCAGAACACACCAAACAGATCTTATGGGCCGGTCCGCTGGGCTTTGTTGACTGGCTTGGACCTGCAGTGCTGCCAGCTTCTCCTGTCCTGGATGATGAGCTGGAATACAAACAGAGACAGAGAATTGCACAAAAATAAGTAATCTGCCTGCAAATACAAAGTTATATACTGGGCCAGGTCTACAGACAAGTGGTTTCTATGGCATGCCGCATTGTTACTAGGAGATAATAAAATCTTGTGGACACATCTGGTCTATCAAAACAAAAATCCCAAGTGGAAACAGATTTCAGGTGTTCCAGTCAAGCTGACACTGTAATCCACAGGTGTCAAACATGTGGCCCGGGGGCCAAAACCGGCACACCAAAGGTTCCAATCTGGCCCGCAGGATGAATTTGCAAAGTGCAAAAATGACCCTGAAGATATTAACAGTCAAGGGCATCAAAGTCAAAAATAATAGCATAATAACCTATAAATAATGACTACAAATTTTCTTCTTTAATGTGAAAAAAAAAAAAAAAAAATATGATATTAGTCCTATAAATAATGGCAACACCAACTTTTTCTCTTTGATTTATTGCAAAGGACCTTAAATTCTGATATCCTTTAACAATAAAATGTCAATAACCTGAACAAATATGAACAGCCTGAAATATCTAAAGAAAAAAAAGTGCAATTTTAACAAATGTTTTATGCCTCGGTAGAGCTGATCTGTATTCCACATGTATAAATCATAAATTGAGGCAGAATATTGATAAAATTGTGCTTATTTTTCTTCAGAAATTTCTTTTTTTTTTTTCTTTTTTTTTCTTTTTTTTTTTTAGATTATTCGCATCTTTTTTGTTTTGGATTTTTTTTTTTTTGTAAAAATTTTCAGAATTTAAGTTATTTAAGTTATTTTTTGCTCTGAAAAATTTGGAGTTGTCATTACTTATAGGTTTTTATGCTATTATTTTATTGGTTTGGCCCGCTTGAGATCGAATTGGGCTGAATGTGGCCCCTGAACTAAAATGAGTTTGACACCCCTGCTGTAATCCATTGCATTTAAAGGCTCAATGTGTAAAATTTAGTGACATCTAGTGGATTGGTTGCAAATTATATGGCTCCGCCCACACTCTGACAGTCGTCTACCACGGCTGTGAAGGTGTTTGTTTTATCCATTCACTCTTGTTTAGTTAAGAGGATATTAATTCTGATCCACGCTTGGTAATGTGAGGTGCATTACCAAGAAGACGGTGTAATGCAGATAAAAATAAGAAGCGGAAGTCAAGGAAGTTGCTCCTTCTGTAAACATCCTATTTTAGTGAAACAAAAATGAAACCATTCATGTTTTCAGGTGATTTCACCCTAATGAGAACCAAGGTTATAATAGTTTTGGATTTTTCATTATAGTTTATTTTTTATTTAGTTTTGACTTTTTTTTCCTCTAATTCAGTTAGTTTTAATTACTTTTTAGAGCAGGTTTGCTAGTTTTTATTAGTTTTTGTAATTTTCTAAATGCTTAGTTTTAGTTTAGTTTTAGTTTCTATATATCTTTCATCTTCTTCACCGTCGAATTCAAATAAATCCCAGACAGGACTCTGCTGCTTTCTCCCAACTCTAGTCTCCATGTTTCCAGGTAGAGTGGGGACAAAAGCCAACTCTAAACGACAAATGACGAAAAGTGACGGACCGTTAAATATCATATGGTGCCAGCAGCTAAAATTGCTTGAGGGAAATAAATCGATTTCATATCAATCTGACATTGACAAAAACGAAAATGAAGGTAATTTTATCCATAATTTTTAGTTAGTTTTGTAAACACACAATACAGTTTCAGTTAGTTATTGTTTTTTTCTTTTAATTATAGTTTTTATTTATTTCAGTTAACGACAATGTTTTTACAATTGTAGTTTTTGTCATTTCGCTAGTTTTCGTTAACGATAATAACCTTGATGAGAACATGACTATGTCCATTTTTGTGTTCACATATCACAAAATCCATATATAAATTTGTAGACTCTCAGGCTGTTTGGGGTCTTTTACCTAAAATTCTTTGATTTGACCTAAAATCTTGAAAAAAAAAAAAAAAAAAAGTCATTTACAGGGTTCCTACAGGTTTCTACCGGTTACATTTAAGACTTTTCAAGATCTTTTTAAGACTACATAGAACAGAATTTAATGCCCATTTCACAGCCATACTGGCAAAAAATTTGTGATTTCTAGAATTTAAGAAAATGTATTTATTTACTCTAATGCCTTGATTGTCTTGGGTCATTTCTCACCAGCGGGCTGCAAAGGTAGTGATAATTGGTTCCTACTTTCAATAAAAATTGTCAGGTTGGAACATGCAGAACTGAGTCAACTAATGTTACTTTCTTTGCAGCTCAGACATTTCCCAGACACATTTAAACACAACACAGCGAACAAGTTTATGGCAACATAACATAAGACCCACCATATAAAATGTAATACCTTTTTTAAATGCAGATTTGTAAATTCAAGACTTTTAAGAGTTTTTAAAAAACCCTGCAGGAATCCTGCTTTTATATGAGGACTACATTGAAATTTTAACCATATTTATTACAAAATATCTTAATTTCTTTTCTCTTTTTAATGGTTAACCTTCCAGTATCCCGTCCAGTAAGGCCCTTACCAAGCACCAAATGTGCCTTTTTAGCACACTTGTGGAATAACGTCAAAAAATGCTTATACAGTTTGTTGTTAATTCTTTTACACTTTTTTTCTATTTCATCATCTTGAGTCGTAAATAAAAATACCAAATACTCAATAATTGTCGCATTTTTCAACCCTTTAAATGCCGTGTTTGTAATGTAAATAAACCTTTTTTTTGGATGCAAAAAACACAAAAAAAATTTTTCAATATACTACATAAAAAGTGGATCACATATTATTTGATTTTTGCAGCCTGGCATATGTCAATGATTGACTCCAACATTGGTTAATTTGCATTATTTTTTTTTGGCGCTAGGTCAAATGTTCAAAAATACTAGCATCTGTCACCAAGTGTGCATAAAATGCACACTTATAAATCAAACTATTAAATATTATGTATTGATTTATTTTTCTGCTCTAATTTGATTTTATTTTCGTAAATCAAGGTCAGCCCTAATCATACATATCAAATGGAAGAAACAGTGCATTTTAGGCACACTTGGGAGACAGATGCTAGTCTTGTAATTTTCTTTTGTTTACAATGTGCAAATTTTAGTTGGTGGCCAGAATTTTAAAGATCATGCAAAAATGAACAACTTTTGAATTCTAACTTTATTTACATTGTGAAAAATAATATGAAGTTTTTTTAACATGAAGTGCAAAGTTTGCCTAAAAGGCGCACCCAGATACTGGAGGTTAATGTTGAAGTAAACACACTGACAAACTCCTCTAACATCTCTGGATATAGCTCTTCAATGCAGTAACTAAGCTCTAAATCTCTCTGCAAGCTTCCAGTTGTGTTGTGATGCACATTAAAGCCTCTTGAGATACCTGCACACACACACACACACACTCTCACACACACACACACACACACAGCCATAATCCCTGACCGTCTGTAATTAGATTTAAAGTAACCAAGACACCTGTACTTCAATGTAAAGATTAACCAGCCAGCACCGTCAATTTGTACACTGGAAGTATGTCATGTTTAAGGGGCATGTCAAGGCCAGACAGAAATTAGACTGTGTTAGACACACACACTGCTGTGTACTCAACGACAGGAATTTGACACCATTAAAAAGGCTTAAATCCTGTCTCTCCTTTGTTTGTTTTGGAAACGCACTAGCTGGAATGTATATGGCTGTTATGTAAGGGAGTTTGCTTGCTAAGCTTGATAATGACTTTACATTATGGTCCGAGTTCCTGGTGCTGCAGCGTCGCTGTGCTAATGCTTCATATGTTATAAGATAGTAACCACAGACTACAAGTTACAGAGGGCTGTTTGCAGTGTGCAGGATTGGAGAGAGCAATTTAAACTAGTTAGCGTCGGGCTCAGGACCAAAAGCAAGCAGCCTTCCATCTCCCCAAATGAGCATGACCTAAATTCACACTGGCAAGCGCCTCATGGTCATTGGAAAGACGACACTCACTTATGTAAATTGGACTGCGACCAAAGCAGGGCAGAGTCATCAGATTTGGAAGCGTTCCAGCTGACACGTTTATCCATAGCTTTACACTGACTTATCTATCTATATGCTACCTATATGCTCAGATAGTTAAGGGATTGAGAAACGGATCAACACCTAAGTTTGGGCAGTGTCAGTGGATGAACAGAGAGTGGAAAGGAGAGCAGGGAGCGCCATGGTAGAGTACCGAAGAGGGAGCTTCACAGTCATTACAATGTCTGTGCAAAGGGGATACAAGTGGACATTCTAGGCCAGGGGTGTCAAACTCAGATCCTCGAGGGCCGGTATCCTGCATGTTTTAGATGTTTCCCTCTTCCAGCACACCTGACGGTCATTATCAGGCTTCTGCAGAGCTGGATGATAGGCTTATGATTTGAATCAGGTGTGTTGGAAGAGGGAAACATCTAAAACATGCAGGATACCGGCCCTCGAGGATCTGAGTTTGACACCCCTGTTCTAGGCGACAGATACATTTTGAAATATATCCAATTTATATCCAAAATACACACAAAATAAAACAAATCAGTGCCCATTCTGAAACCTCCAAATCCATGACTGTTAATGTGTCCTTAATGTGGACATAGACTGAATGACACCAAGAGCACATTTTACAAACTACTGGCATCAGCAGACTTGACTTGATTTAAAAGAGTGATATTTTCTGTTTTTTTGAATGGAATTATGCGTTTAAAACATTTCCCTGTGGTCTACATAAACTGTAAATGCAACGCTTGGGTCTGAATTCTTCATTAATTCAACTCCACAGGTCCAACTTCAACCCTATTTATGAGTAATGACACCAGAAAGGTCGTTTTGAGCGCTGGCCCTTTAAATGTAAATGAGACACTTCACGCCCCACCCCCTCCAGGTTGTTGACTGTGCTGTTCTGTCCCGCTCAGCCACTTGTGTTCATTAATACAACCAACCACTGAACATTTTAGGTAACTGGCTCGAAGTTTGGACATATTTTCAGTATGGACTACAACCACTGCTGCTGACAAACAGTTATGTCTTAGTCGGAGAAATGTTCATCAGAAGTCTTGACCTTACATGTGCAAATGATGTGACGTAACTAGTTATAGACGTAACAAATTAAGAAGGAATTAAAACAGGTTGTAGAAATCCACTAAATTTTTTGCCAAAATGAACATAAAGATAGCTTTGCAGCACCTGGAGGGTTCTAATTCAAACTTTTTGAACTATTAGGGTCCAAATACACAAATAAATGAACCAAAGACTAATAAAAGTGGGTTTAGCAAAATAGGACCCCTTTAACTTCTACATTATAATTACGGACATTGTCCCAAAATAATAGGACCAAGACCAGAATCACCTAGATTTTTGACAAGTTTATTTCCAAATTTATTACGTTATGACTCTGAGTTTGATGTACAGTCATCCAGGTCATCATATGAAGTCAAATTTGAGTCAACTTACAAACAAGCTGTAACAAGTTTCCTTTAGTTTTCTTGGTATCTGGAGACTTAGGCTTTTTGTTGCTGTGGTTTTCTGACTACTATTTTTGGATTATTTTGAACCCACATCCTTACAACATTTTGGCAATGACTAGATGAGGTAAACCAAACTTTCCTAACCACTCATACATATGTTTCACTATACGTTGGAGCTCAAGATCCCACACCCACAGCTGATGGGCTTATGGTAAATCTTTGTCATTAGTTCTTCAGAAGCAGGAAAACAACATGTTACACAAACTCTGCCAGTTAATCTGGACTACACTCAAACACCTCTGCGAAAACAGATGCTTAAGTAGAAAAGGACTGGAATAAATTCACTGGCATAGCGACTTGTGCTAGTGACATTAACACTCCAAAACCACCGGTTAGTGCAACACCTGTGTACAACACTGTAAAATACTGTAATTACCCTGGTAAACGGGGCATTTAAAACAAATGTCAGTCACCTTGGATTTCAATGTTGGGCAATTTTTAATGATACGATCAAAACAAGGGTCACCAACCCTGGTCCTTGAGATCTGATATCCTGCATATTTAGATGTATCCCTCTTCCAACACACCTGATTCAAATGATAAACCTATCATCAAGCTCTACAGCTTGATGAGGACCATCAGGTGTGCAGGAAGAGGGAAACATCTAAAACAGGCAGGATAGTAGAGCTAGAGGACCAACGTTGGTGACCCCTGATCTAAACAAACTCTCTGAAAAGTAGATCATATATAATCACAAATCAAGACTGTGAGATCAGATGGTCCAAATGTAGACATTTATTACTTTTACTGTACTTATATTACTTACATATTTATTACTTCTACTACACTTAAGATAAGATAAGATAAGACTTTATTTATCCCAATGTGGGGAAATTTCAGAGTTAACAACAGCAACATACAACAAGCAGGTGCAGAGAAAAGCAACAAACAAGTGAAAAATTAAATACAAAGAGAAAATAAGAAACCTGGTATTTATATCAATATTTATATAAGTTTAGAATTAGAATTAAAATTAAACATTTTTTATATTTACATTGTGGTTGCGCATGCACATGATGTGAAGGGGGAGTAATGGGAACTGTTGAACTTTTATTTATTCTACATTTATTATTTATAGGCTACTTTAACTTTATAAATCTGTTATTTTATTTTTTGGAGAGCAGTGATATTGGGTTTTCCACATCAGAAACTATCAATATTATAACAGCCTTCAAACCTCAATTATAGTAATCCACTTCCCAAAAGCCTGTACAGGCTATTTTATAACAGACATAGGGCAATGCAATCAGCATTTATGTTTAAAAGAAATCATGATTTGACATCTATTGTCATAATAATGATAACATTTTTGGACGTATCACTCATTCCTTTAAGAGACACACACACTGTAGTATTTCTGTTACTCGGAAATATATTACTAATTAATTGTCTAATCGATTCTTAGTAAAAATAACTCTTCCTGTAGTGAAATGCAACATCAGCCATTGGGCAACTAACTCAGTTTAACCTTATCATGACCCCTAAGCTCTGATTAGAATGTGTTTGCACCATTGGCACGCTAACCTTTTGGCGGACACTTGATAATATGTACCTATTTCAACTTTGGATGGTCAGACTGGGAGTAGTAGGGTATTAATAGAAACGCAGCCGTTTTTATTCTCTGTTATGAGAAGCGCAGTGTGGTGCTCTGTAATCATCTATCTGGCTGTCTCATTACTTGTCAACTTAAAGCAGCTAAGGATGGATACAAGAGAAGAGGTTGCAAACATTAATTATCAGCCAGTGCTTGACCTGCTATTGCTCTCCCAGGGGATTGTTCAGCCACTGGAAAAAGAAAAGCTGCCAGTGCAGTGGGGAGATCACATGACACAATCACACCAGTTAAGCTGGTGAAAGCATTTATGTAGTATTTAGCTTTAATCATTTTGCAGAACCATTAGTTTGTTTTTTTAGAGCTGTACCTGACCTCATAGACTTGATTTAAAGGATAGTATGCTTTTAAATGCATTATGTTTCTGTAGAGTTTCTGTTACTATCAGTTTTATGCTCATCTCAGAGCTATGAGCATGCTTCCACTGCTTAGAGGGGAATAAATGTACTCTTTACACCAGGGGTCTCAAACTCAGTTTCTTTCATAGGCCACATTCAGCCCAATTTGATCTCAAGTGGGCAGAACCAGTAAAATAATAGCATAATAACCTGTAAATAATGACAACTCTAATATTTTGTCTGTGTTTTAGTCCAAAAAAACCCATTAAATTATGAAAATACTTACTTTTATAAACTATCCAAACAAAAAAAGATGTGAATAACCTGATAAAACTGAAATTTCTTAAGAAAAATAAATGCAATTTTAACAACATTATACCTCGACTTATCATTTACAGATGTGCATTATAGATCGAATCTACAAAGACACTAAACACTTAGTAGTAAAAGGCAGAAAATTATTAAAATGGTGCTTCATTTCCTTTAGACATTTCAGGTTGTTCATATTTGTTCAGGTTATTCACATTTTATTACAGGATAGTTTGTAAATGTAAGCATTTTCATAATTCAATGTTATTTTTTGCACTAAAACAAAGACAAAAATTTGAAGTTGTCATTATTTATAGGCATAATGTCATATTTTTTTCACATCAAATCGAGAAAAAACTATGGAGTCATTATTTTTTGTAGGTTATTATGCTATTATTTTACTTGATTGGTCTGTATGTGGAACCTGAACTAAAATGAGTTCAACAGCCTTGACTGTGGAATCTTTGCAATTCAATTCATCCCACGGGCCAGATTGGAACCTTTGGCAGGCCGCATTTGGCCCCCGGGCCTTATGTTTGAGACCCCTGCTTTACACTGTTACGTTTGCACTGTACTCATCTGAAGATCCATTAATGTTCGCTTTACGTACGTTTCAAACGGTGTCAAGCGCCACTGCCTTCATACTTACATGTGTCCGTTGCATAATAATGAACGTTTGTCAATAAATCCACCAGAGGGCGCCGCTCTTAACCCTCTGGTATCCGGGTGCGCCTTTTAGGCACACTTTGCACTTCGTTTTTAAAAACTTCACATTATTTTTCACAATTTAAATAAGGTTAGAATTCAAAAGTTGTTCATTTTTGCATGATCTTTAAAATTCTGGCCACCAACTAAAATTTGCACATTGTAAACAAAAGAAAATTACAAGACTAGCATCTGTCTCCCAAGTGTGCCTAAAACGCACTGTTTCTTCCATTTGATATGTATGATTAGGGCTGACCTTGATCTACAAAAATAAAATCAAATTAGAGCGGAAAAATAAATCAAATTAGAGCAGAAAAATAAATCAATACATAATATTTAATAGTTTCATTTATAGGTGTGCATTTTACACACACTTGGTGACAGATGCTAGTATTTTTGAACATTTGACCTAGCGCCAAAAAAAATAATGCAAATTAACCAATGTTGGAGTCAATCATTGACATATGCCAGGCTGCAAAAATCAAATATGTGATCCACTTTTTATGTAGTATATTGAAAAAATTTTTTTGTTTGTTTGTTTTTTGCATCCAAAAAAATGGTTTGTCTACATTACAAACACGGCATTTAAAGGGTTAAAAAATGTGACAATTATTGAGTATTTGGTATTTTTATTTACAGCTCAAGTTGATGAAATAGAAAAAAAGTGTAAAAGAATTGGAAACAAACTGTATGAACTTTTTTTTTGACATCATTCCACAAGTGTGCGAAAAAGGCACACTTGGTGCTTATTAGGGGCCTTGCTGGACAGGATACCGGAGGGTTAATTAACATACTGGCTGAATACTACAAAGAAGAGTAAAGCTTTTTGAGAGGAAGAAAGTCAATAATAACAAACATGGTGACAACAGAGGAGGTATTACTAATGTGGATACTAATGTTGAAGGGTAGGTGTTATAAATTTGTCGGTAGTTTTTCACAAACTGACACAGTCGCTCTTTGACAACTTCTGCCATTTCTGGAAATTATTCTCTTCCAAACAGACTCTCTTCATACAGAACATTCCGTCCGTGTACATATGCATCTTTAACATAGAGCATGAATGGGCCTTGATACAGTCTTCTTGTGTCCACATTAAAAACTCTTACCCCTGCTCTGTTTTTCCTATTGAAAGAATCTCTCCTTTTGCTCTTTTCCAGTTCTGGCAGCTTTGTCGTCTATTGTACAGATCATAAAGCCTTTGAGGCAAAAATGTGATTTGTGGTTTTAGGCTATGGATGTGAAATCCTCTCATCTCCTCTCACATGACTCCAAACTGTGTGTGTTCTGCACTGACCACGGGGTGGTGTTTTAATGAAACTTATTAAACTACATTTATAACCCCCCCCACCCCATGCTCCTGCTCTAATCCATACGCCCCTCCCCTGGCTCTGGGCCACGCAGCACAGATTCAAGCCTCATTAGGAACGCCCCCTTACTGGACCGGAGCACAGGGAAGGCCACTTGTATGCAGCGATAAACAAGAACACACAGAACAGCATAATACACCAGCAACACTCATAAAGACCAAACGGCAGGTTAAAAATCATGATCCCACTGCACCATTTAAACCAGTGGTTCCCAACCTTTCTTGGCTTGTCACTCCATTTTAACATCACAAATTTCTGATGACCCCAGACATTCAAAACGGAGACTTTTTTTTTTTCTTTTTTTGCTAAAATTTATTTGTTTTTGATCATGTAATAGTTTGCTATACTATGCTGCCAATAAATGTTAATTTTAGACGACATTTAGTCTTTATAATGTATATTATTATGGACATAGGCAGAAAAGCCAGGTGTAGATTACTGCACAAAGTGAGAATTTTATTTTCCTTGGTCAGGATATGTACAGTCAGTCCAGCTTGGATTTACAAGGCTGACAATTAATACTGAACAAACAATAACTCAAACTATGAATTATGAAAGAGCTGCAGCATCTGAAACCGACCACAATGAACATTTGACAGATAAACAGTACCACAGTGCTTCAGTTTCAGCTTCAGTTTGTCATGTCTTGTATGGATTGTCATTGTCTCTCTCAACTCAACATATATATTTTATTAGTAATTTTTTTTTTTTTTTTAATCAATTACTAGAAATTTCAGGTGACCCCATTTGAATTTCATGCAACCCCACCTGGGGTCTCGACCCCAAGGTTGAAAAACATTGATTTACACCAATATGGCTCTTATCTGTGTGTCTATGTGAGTATAATGGTTTGCAAAGTCGATACCAATTGAGCACAAACTCTTAAGCATGGATATGTTTTAATTTTTACTAGGTACCTAAAGTTTGTAGTCTCCCTCCTCACTTTAGTAGTTTCTGTGTCAATACCAAGAGGGTGGAAAGAAAAATAGAAACTTCTTAGCAAAAAGGCTCCAGAACAAACACACACCATGTGTTTGCAGAGTTTTGGTTAGTGTGCATCATCCTTTTAATTATATGTCTGTACAAATAGTAAATGTCTAAACAGCTGGAAATCAATCGCTGAAGACTCTCACAAGTGGTACAGGAAGTCATTCCTCCAAACTGTCATCGTACAGTGTAATGACTGTGACTTATGCCTTATAACATGTGTTGCATTATTATTCATGTTTATACTATTGGTACTGCGTCACCATTATCTCCCACTGGGACAGAAATAAAACATATCAATCAATTCCCCTCTCCAGTGTTAGGATGACAAGTGTAATGTGATCCATATGAGTGTGGTTATTTTCAGTCAGTTACATGAAAATTAAATACAAAATTATAAACATGTACAGCAAAAGAGATGTTTTCAAAAAAGAAACAGCAGTTCTAATGACAGTGTCCATAACAAATAAACAGTCTGGAGCTGCTATGGAAGGACCGGCTGACATTGGTGACCTACTTTATCACTGGGGATTAGTATATCAGTGACTACAGTGGGAACCAACGTGAGACTAGTTTGTTCCAGTAAGATCAGTGTCGTTTTAAGTTAATGTGTGGGAGGAGACATTTGCCATCAGTGGAAGAAAAGCCAAATGGTTTCAGTAAATACACATCACATTCGTAGTATTTGTCACAAACATGGAAACTAAGTGACATTACAGACCAAGCACATAACCAAGCAATGTTGCCGTATTTTGGATTAGGGATGCATCAGTGGGGAAACTCTGGGTGGATACTGATACCAATGTCTGTTTTGTATCTGTTAAACAAAAATGTCCATCATGAAGAAAAAGTCTTTAACCCTTCACCACACATGCATTGTTGGGTGAGCAGAATTTAACCATGTACATTTATCAAATAATACCAACGTGAACACTGTAACACAACTAGGGATGTAACAGTTATGGGTATGATGATAAACCACGGTAAAATTCCCTATGGTTAGTATCAGCATTTCAAATTCTAATTATCATTAAAATCATGTTTAATTACTGCACTTTGAGAAACTCACAGTGATACTGCTCATTTCCTGGAGAAGCAGCAGCACTCCAGGCGTGCATGTGCAGTTTGCAATGTTTGGCCTCTGAAAACATGGTGGAAGGCACCTGCACGGACAGCACTTCAGAGATTTTTCCTCCCACGTTGCTGGGGAATTTTGAAAACGGAGACTTTTCTCTGCATTTGTGCCTATCTTTTACAGGACGACGGGCATGCACACCGCAAACGAAGGTTTCTAAAAACCTTGGCAAATCTCCATTTTCGCATTTCTGTGCAAATAGAGGGAAATACTCCACCGTGTTCACATGTGATGATAAAGTTTAGAGGAAGAAGATTGAACTGATAAGTGAAGTTACAAGTATTAAACGAGAAAATAAGGAGGTTTGGTAGCGAATATTAGCATCTTAGCTAATTTGCACCCACTACATTTGCTTAACAGGATCTTCTTATATTTACTTGATATAAAATAAGGCTTTTATGAGGTGTTTCCACAGTGTCATACTTCACATTTTGTTTTTTTTATTTGTTTATCCTTTCTCTGTTCTGTCCCGTTCAGTAGAAGGTAAATGAAGTCATCATTTACGTCTGTGCACAGCAGTCTTCATGAACTAAAGACAAAACATGACTGAACGACAGACGCAGCTGTTACTGACTACAGAACTGACATGGTTCGACTCAGAGTTCAAACCCTTTTTCATCCCCTTTGTCACATCAGAAAACAGTTTGTGATTGTAAAAAGAGTCACCGGCTCATCCATTTACATTGCATTGTATTGGTTACACATCTCGGATGCAGAACCAGGAAAACTACATCTCCGTAGGATCATAGCAGAAGTAATGTGTCATGGTTCTTTTCAGGATTCTGATTGGTTAATTGGTACTCGATCATCCCACTACACTGCCATCTACAGGCCTGGCATGCTCTTGACAGTATAGATATATACGGCTGTGTAAACACAGAGTTTTCCAAACACTATCACGTCTGCACAAGGTTTTTCTTTTTTAAAACAGAGAGGAGGAAATTTCCACTTTCAAAAATACCTGGCTACATATAAACGTGGATAATGTATTTGCCACATTATTTTGTTTAAAATGGTACTGTTGCTTTTATATGTGCATTTGATTTTCAGATAAGGTAAATGAAACTGTGAAAGTGTTCTTTTTGTGCCAGTTCTTAAATCTGTTAGACTAGATCTAGTCTTGAGCGCTGAATGTAAAGAAAAGTATTCTTGGTTCTTATCTACAAAGTGTAGTTACCTCTTATGACCATAAAGTCCTATCTTTAATGCACATTTGTATGTTTGATGTTTACATGTTAATATTTAAATGTTTCTCCCAACAGAGAGTACATTGTGCATGTTATTTTATTTTATTTTTTGTTGTTGTTGTTGTTTTTTTTAAAATAAAACTTGGTTAAATTATTTCAGTGTGGATAAGTAGTTTTTGAACATTTTGAGCACATTTCTACAATACCGCAATAATAATGATAACCGTGATAATTTTGGTCACAATAACCATGATATGAAATTTTCAGATCATTACATCCCTACACAGCAGATAATCTACCACTGTCATCTGTGAAAGGCCGCTTATTTGCGATGAGGTCGATGACCAATAAGAAGTTCAACACTGACTTCTAACCGATATACAGTATCAGTGCATATTTGTGGTTAAACATGTGTTCATATATTACACTGAATAAAATTTGCTGTTCAACAACTCATTTCTATGAAAAAACATCTAAAACTGTTGTGTGATGTGATACAAATATAATGTGGAATATTAAGTGTTCCTAGATTGTTCTTATTTTTCTTATTTGTTTGTGGGACAAGTTCTTGTTGTAATTCATTCAAAAACAGCTCGTTTGTTTAATAGTGTACAACAAATATGTCATGTGTCTTTAGCTAGATTTTGTTTCTTCATGTTTGCACACATGATATTCATTATATCTTGACAAATCACACTTTTGACAAATGACAATAGGCTTTTCAGTACTTTTCACTGCTTCCCATAGGCTACTTATCTCCAACCCAGTATGTTGGCTGCACTTTGAATCATTTTACTTGGATTATAAAAATGTCTTTTTATTGGATGACAACATCAGGGAGTAGTTAAAAATACAGTTGTGGCTTTGTAATTACTGTATAATGTTTGTTTTATATATAAAAGTGACACAACATTACTTATTACATATTAACACCGTGATCACTACACTATTCATGTCATTCTTGAATCATTTCTGTCTTACTGTACTTTTCTCTAACTGCCCCCATACTCTCACTTCCTCTCTCTCACAATCACATCAGTCTCTCTCCACAACTCTCTTTCTTTCGTCCCCTCTCGTTTTTCAGTCTCCATCTTCCTCCTTCCTCTTCCCCTCACCCCGCCTCATCTGCCAAAGTTATATAATATTCGTATATTACTGCTGCTGGGGCAGGCCCCTCCCCCTGTGCAGCCTCTCAGCCAATCAAGAGTCACTAAAGGCAGGGAGTACAGAAGAGGTCAGGCGAGTCAGGGGATTATCCAACTCACCTACCCAGAGACAAGCGTACACAGCATATTTGTGTGTGTGTGTGTGTACGTGTGTGTGTGTGAGTGTGTGTGTTTGTGTGCATGCGTGTGAGTGTGTCAGCTCCTGGTAGCAAGCTTTGACGTGTGTGTGTCTACATGTGTATTTGTGTGTTGATTTGGTCTTTGAATCACTGAGTGGAGCCTTTGGTCTCTAGAGAGGAGCCCGCTGTTATAAAGCTACCCTTGTTTCAGAACCATCATGTGATTGTGTGATGGCTGCCGCTTTTCTTTCCCCCCATTCAGCTCAGCCACCCACCCACCCACCCACCCACCCCTCCTTATATCTCTGAGTGTACATCTACACTTCACTGTCACTCCAATCAACATCACATACAGTAAGCCCTTTTCCCTCAGCATCTGGTTCATACAAATGTTCTAAAAATAAATTGTTGTGTTAAATATGGTGATTTTACAGTAAGGGGTAACCCAAAAAAATAACCTAGGTCTAACCTGACAAGGCTGTACTGTCACTGGGAAGAATAAAGGTAAGTGGTATCAGTACATTTGTAGCACTGAACCTGTTCTGGGGAGGGGCTGCCCTGGTCAACCTACTCTGACAACTGAGACTTTTTCTGTCCATAGATGACTTTCATCCATAAAGTTGTTGTGATGGTGTTTATATATATTATTTGTACTAACAGTTGCAGTAGTAGTATATCCGCTGTTAATACTTGTATTTGTAGTAGTAGTATTAACAGTTATGGATATTTGTTCTAGTTATTGGTAATTATACGAACACCAGCTGCTCTACTTTTTAACAGTTCTAGTTCAGTTTTCTGTGCATCCATGTGCCCCCCATCTCTCTCTCTCTCCCTCTCTCCCTCTCTTCCTTTAACCCTCTCTCTTTAACCTCAACTGGTCATGTCAGACGTCCATCCTCCAGGAGTCAGGATCCACTCCAGGTTTCTGCCTGTTTAAAGGCAGTTTTTCCTTCCACTGTCACCAAGTGTTTGCTCCTGGAGGATTCTGTTGGATTTCTGTGAATTGGCTTAAGAGTCTGACAGTGTCATGAGATAACCTTTGTTATGATTTGGTGCTATATAAACGCATTTTGATTGACTGATGCCTTTTGTTTTATTTTAACCCCTTAACACACCTGGTCCGTAAGCTTAATAAAACAGGACACTTTACTAAATGAAATCTCATGGAAAGTGTGTCAGACAGAAAGTCAGGCTGAACTAGAATAATGAGTAATTCCCTTTCATCTTGTTGTTTGATCACATTTAGGGTTTTACTGACGTCAAAATCAAAGCATGTTACAATAGTTCGTACAGTTTGTATACCAACTGAACTATCAAATCACACCCACGACCTTTTCCCAACCATGCCGTTTACCCACAACTCAAACACCATCATCAAGATCAGATCAGATAACTCATCTATGAATCATTTCTGTATTAGTTATACAGTTTATTTCTACGAAATCACTGACAAATGATGCTGTACTGTTGCAGTAGCCTGAGAACCAGAAGCATGAGGCAGATCAGCCTGGCACTGTTCCCCTTCTAAATAATTTCCACCCGCAATTCTGGCTGAGCCAATCACAACCATTGGACTGGTCCGGGGCAGATGTGGTTTGGTACGATGACAGGCTGCCACCTGCCATGAAGTTCACTATTGTAGATCTGTGCAGGAAAGGATGATGCTCTGTAACATATGGCACTGCCCGAGTTCAAGCTGAGGGTTTTTTTTCTTTTTTTGGGAATTCTGGAAGAACGGCTTCTCTGAATCATAATAAAATGCTCAGTCTATGAGCTGCTGATTTGTGGGTTACATATATGAAAATGAAAACCCTAATATTCTGAGTGGACAATCTCACATATTACCCTACGCTTATTTCAAATCTTGACAGTTCAAGATTCAAGACTTGGCTAAATTCATCATATACAGAGGAGTTATCAATAATAAGTTCTCATGATTCATTTACCGTGGTTGAACTCATCACTGAAACAAAGGACTTCCGCTGTACCAGATAAGAAAGAGCAAAAAAAAACCAAAACAAAACAAATAAAAAAAAAAATATGCTTGTTATATTTTGTCAAAATTTGGAGAGTTTCATTTATCTGGCTCGACATCCCTTAAGGCTTTTTTTTGCTCGCTTTTCATATGTAAATAGGTTTGTCCATTTCTAACGTTGTCTGTTTTCATACTTCCGTGCATCCAGTGCATTGAAATGAGCTTTTCTCAATCAATCCACCAGAGGGCGCCGCTCTTAATTAACATACTGGCCAAATGCCACGAAGAAGAGTAAAGTTTATGTGAAGAAGGAGAAGAAAGTCAATCATAACAAACATGGCGACAACAGAGGAGGTTTTACTAATGTGGATACAAATGTTGATATTCAGAAGGGTAGTGTCATAAATATGTTGGTAGTTTTTCACTAACTCACACAGTCGCTCTTTGAAAAGTTCCGCTAGTTATGGAAATGTCTTCTCTTTAAATCTCAACGCTGCCTCCATGGTTCCCGCCGGTACTGCTACGTATTCTCCATCTGGGTACACATCCGCAAGTTCACGGAAAACAGACAGAATTATGTACGGGAATGTACACAGAGGACGGAGGGGATGCTCTGCACGTATCCATTTGCATCTTTAACGTAGAACATAAATGAGCCCTTATGCAGTTTCTCTGGCTGGTTGTAGGTTTTTTCAACTGCATCCACAGGCATTTTGGTCTTTGTGCATTGATAACTCCCCTTGGAAAAATAAAAATTAATGGAAAGGTCCCAGACTAATTGTCTTTTGATGTAGTCTGGCAGTGTACAACATTTTTCTTGTGGGCAAATGATAAAGTAGGACCATGTTAATCAATGAAAATGAAAAGAAAAATGATAACCACTCAAACTGAGACTCATATGACTGCCAAAAATAATCAGAATTGTCTTTTGTGCCTATTGTTCAGCCCAGCATTTTTACAATCTTTTCCAATGAGGAGAAAGCACACGCAGCAGCACGTCATCTAAATGTTCTGTCGTTGTAAATCTCTGAACTTTCCACAAAGACACTGTTGTCATCACTATCACTCCATTTGAGGCATCCAATCAGATTGGTAGAATTCACCACCCTGGTAATAAAAGAATATAGAGGAGAAGCTTGTTCTGGCTGTATCAGTCTGTCCGCCGCCTGATAATCACAGCAGACAGAAAAGTGCATTTATAGGAGCAGATCGGCCGGACACTGAATCTTGCTGGTGAGTGTTGTGCTTTTAGCACTCTTCGTGCTGTAAGATGGTTTATCATACAAAGCCGGTAATAGTGATGATATGTTGTCATAGAAACAAAACCCACATACGTCAACTCAAGCCACACAAATCCATCATCCCAACACTCCCAAGTGACCTGCCACTTCCTTTCTGTCATAAAAAGGAAAAGTAAAATGCTAGGTGTGTATATTACTGTTTTGTTTGTTGAATTTGTTGCATAACATGACAGTAAAATGTCTTGATTCAGTTCTGTTTTACTACAATCAATAGTCAGACTGTTCCATTTTCTTCAAGGCTACTCTCCATTGTTCATGACATAGATGTAAATTAGCTTACACTACTTTGAAACAAAAGGATATTTTTTTTCTTTCGGAGCAAAGGACTATGTGCCAAGTCATTCTGAGCCACTGTGCAGCAAGTGAAGGAAAGCAAGTAAGGTGGGTCAGAGCAGAAGAGAAGTGAAACCAACAAAAACGAACTCCACAATAATTCAGCCAATAGCTTCAACTTCCCTCACAGTGACAGTTGATGTTTGTGCCATTCTATTGATTTTTCAGATGCTTTTTTTGTTTTGGTTTCTCTCCATCTCCCAATTTGCTGCTAATAAACAGACATATGAAGACTTAGAAAAGCAGCATCAGTAGACGCTTTTCCATTGGACATCTGTGCAAAACTTTACCGATATTTACTTAATGTCGAAAAAACAGAAGTAATGTTGGTTTTTCCATTAAATCACAAATGCGATGATTTGTTTATTTATTATGATAAAATGACACGAGAAGTCATTCCGTAAACATGGCAACAAACGTAAATATGGTGTTGATTCACAGATATATTCATTATTATTATTATTGTATATTACCCCTCTATCTGGTACTAAATTAAAAAATTATTGGGTTTCCTGGTGTGTCCACACATACCGCGACATGTGTCTTCTTCTTCTTTGGTTGTTGTAACGTACGTCAACATCCAGTTTTTTAATTCACCTGACTCTAGCTGCAAAAAAAGGTCTTTCCATTGCAGTTTTGCGTGATATAGCATTTGCACTATGCCCGAAAAACCACCTCTTGCCAGTGCAAAAACTTTTAATCAAAAAATGAGACTTTTGGCGAAATTGTCGTTTTGCCAATAGGTACATTTTTAAGTTATATTTACGCAATTTGAGGGTCAATAGAAAAGTGACTAATGACATCTTATTAACAGCAATGTGACGAACAGGGAGACAAGGCTCGTTTAATTCTCAAACAAATCAGGTTCCACTGTTTGCTCTACTGCTTTCTTTTTATCAGGGCTGAACACATTTTTAACACAACTAATATGTAAATGTATAGGCATTAAATGCAGTACAATGATGCTCACAAATCATACTAAAACTATGCTGAATCAGACACACACAAAGCAAAGCATTACAGTGAAACTTTACAATGCAACTGAGCATCATGTAAACGTATGCAATTCTAAGAGACACAGACTAACAATGGAGCTAATAAACTGACCAAATATCAAGTTTATGAGACAAAGTCACTTTTGTTGCTGTAATCATCTGCATTTATATTTGCCTTTATAAAGAGTAGAGATTGACGGTCATTGTTGGGTGTGACCTAAAATACAAACTAAACACATACAGGTACACAACATACTCACCTGATCACACATTTAGGGGATTTAATTGTTGAAATTGAATATAATGGTTAATAATTGTTTTTATTTGCATATAATCACCTTAAAATAAGATGCAGAGGGAGCGGGTTGCCTCCTTTTGATGGAGCCCACCTCAGTTCTACAGAGGATCAGAATGGATCTTTTCTTTTCCCATTTTATGGCAGGTGGCATCCAGTGTATTACCTACTGTGTTTAGGTTTATCTTCTCAACCGAAAAAGGTTATAAACATAAAAAAAAAACCTTACATAAAATAATAAGTTTTTACTTTTTTGCAGTCTGTTGTGATCTTTAACTTTCAAAACTGTCACTAAATGTATGAACTGAACCTTTAAAGCAGACAATGCAGGAAAATAAAGCTTCATAACTGCGACTGAGCTGTTTTGTTTCTGTGATATCACATTGTGATGATCAGAGGATATTATGCATCATAAAAATATAGATATACATAGTCATGTTGTTAAAAAGGATGATAAAACATGAACTGTGTTTACAAACTGATAAAAAGAAGGTTATGAAACGTGATAAGGAATATTTGATTGAGGACTGACATCAGTGGGGAGTTTATGTTTCTGATATAAAAGTCATTATTGTGATATTGATTTCAGATGAAAAGCAGCATGTGGGACAGAACAGCAAGAGCTTCATTTATACAGAGCAAAGACAAGAGTGTGTGTGGTCCAAATATATTGTGGCAGATAGTGAAGAAACAGACACTGAAAAGAGCGTTAGGTTGACAGACAATAAACCTTATTCTATATGTTACGATAAAGTTGAGAGAGGAGAAGTGGGTAGATCACGGCCAAAAGATATGCCTTGTGCTGTTCCTCTCTGAAAAGGATACGATTTAGTCTATGTGAGGTCACATGTTACATCTCAGGGGTGTAGCTTTGCTGTATTGGAATGTGGAGCTATGCAGGAAATTGGGCCACATGGTGGAGACCACAGGGAGTATGATTAAGGACAATGGCATGGTCTTTCTTACAAACGTAACCTTGCCTGACTCTTTAAAAATTTTGTTTCAACACTCAAGTAAAGCATATTTATCATGAAGTGTAGCTAATCTCAGATTATACACTCAATTGAGGTGATACCGTTTTACTTAAAGAGGAATTTCTGAGGCTGAACCATAGTTGTTGTGCCCCGTGGCTAATTCAAATATCCTTATACCTATATTTACAACACAGTCGGATTAGAACAGCATTTTTTTTGCTACAAAACGAATCTATGAAAGTTAAACCACTTCACCAGAGTAACCCCTTTTACTTTGCAGTGTATTGTAATTGAGAGCAGTACAGTAGCACCACAACCCCCCCCTCTTCTCTTATCTGTGTTTCTGATCAGTAGAAAGGTTTCATATGCTCTACAGGTTTTCAGTAGTGTGTTAAATATGAGTTTGACAGCTGTAGTTAGAGATAGCTGTTCAGATTCATAAATGTGTATTAATCTGAAGTGTATTTACAGATTAACATTGAACACCATTTCATTCAATCCTGTGCTGAGAATGTAAACTCCATCTACACAGTACAGGCTGGAGGAACAAGCAAATGTTAGGACTTCACTGTTCTGACCTTGAGATAACAACAGTGTTGATACTGATTCTGCAAAGACCTAAGCAGGTGCTGACTGCTGGAAGATTACCCCAACATTGTTGTTCAACAGCCTGCCTTTGTGTTGTGCATCTTAACCTCAGCACAAGGAAATGTGTGTATCCATGTTTGTGGTGCAGGGAACCTTCAATTGCTTCCCGCAGATTTGATTTGCTGCTGACACATTGTGTGTCTTAAATCAGATAGATAGCCAGGGCCTGCGGGCAAACAGCACCCATTTCCCCCCATTCCCTTATGTAATTACCTTTCATTTAGCACCTTAATGCCATGGCTCCACAACTTACCCACAATAAAGTCTTTTCTTCTCTTTTCACCCACCCTGTTTATTTCTTTAATTTTTTCCCCACTCAGTAATTTGATAAAACCTGTCTTCCTCCATAATTCATAGACAAACCTAGTAACTATTAGCATTGATTTCATAATTATATAAATATAGCATTTTTGATCATAATAATAGTATTATCAAAAATTATAACCTTTATAGTACTACATTTTTTCCCCCATGAAGGAGAGCAGACTCATCTGAATCTGCTAACATGCATTTCATGAAGAATGTGGGAAAGACAAATGTAAAAAACAAAACAAAAAAAAAACAAAACTGTTTTTGTGGATTTCTACAGAAATGTCAGCTCTGTTTAACATTGGGTGTAATGGTGCAGTTGGATGTTCATACAGTCACCTTGAGGCTCATAGCTAACATTTTTTAAGTCCCCAGGCTTTGGGAGTTATATTGTATGAAACAAAGCAAATAAGCTCTAAATGAACTTAAAAAGAAGCTTTTCCCAAATGTACATGTATTTTCTCAAAGCTTTAAAACAGATTTATTGAAATGAAATCACTTACAGTCGCAAAAAAAATTATTAGACCATCAAAAGTCATCAAAAACGATGGTTATTCAATCAAGTACTAACTCCTGTGTGTATCATGTGACTAAAACAGACAGAAAAGAAAACATGGAATGCCTAAAAGCACTGTTTTTGACAGTACAGTGCCACAGATATTGATGTAAGAACTGAAGTGATTTTGGTTATTATAAAGAAAACATGGAAAATGGCTAGATATCAGCTCTGAAATTGAACTCTTATGAGCTATTTTTGTTGTTATCATCATATTTTTCCAAACAAATGTACCTTTAGTTGTACCAGGCATTAAAATGAACAAGAAATTGAAGAAAACAAGGGTGGTCTAAGAATTTTTTTCACGATTGGATATGATTAAAAAGATTGTTTAACAATACCTCAAAATGAAACTGGTGAGCATGTGATTGAAAAAGACTATATGTATACCACTTTGCCATTCTTGCTAAAAAAAAAAGAAGAGCATGGAGTGCAGAGGGATGGTGCAGTGAGCAAAAAACACAAAAAACAACAAAAAAAAAAAACCTCAAACCATTCCACTGGACTCAAATGCATAAAGGGTTTCAACATACAACAGAGCAGAGACTCAGGGCTGGGCAGGTCAAGTGTTGAATGTCAACCCACTACTATACACAAAATAGAGTAGAAGATGAAACTTGATACCCATACCCATTTTCATCCTGAGGTCGGGCCTGAAATGGCTTATAAAAACAAGTGTTTGTATGTGTGGAAATAGAGAATATGGAGGAAAAGCCGACAGCGGTCTAACATTACTGGCTGCCAGCATAGACTGAGCAGAGTTGCAGTGACACCATTGACTCCTGTTATTGAACTGGCATTGGATTACTGGCCTTCAGCAACATGAATATAATTTACACTCTTTTCAACCATGTATTGTATCTGTTTCCTTTGCACTGTATCTGTGGTGATGTACTGTAAATCTGTTACAGCTCTGGGATTTCTATTGTTGTCATTGTATGGCCCTGTCTGTAGCCTATGCCTTCAGCGATAAGCTTTATGATTACTTCATTATTAAAACCCTGACTGGGCAGCTTTACAAAGAGGAAACCCACAGACATGAAACTGTGTCATTAGAGATGACTTGTTTGTTAAGCCTGGTCATTATTGCGGTCTCTGCTGCCAATTGACTGAGTGATGGTGGAAAACAGGTCACATATGCATGCAGGAAGGCAAATGGGGAGGAAAGAATGCAGAGGAAACGTCCGCGGCAGCAACAGTAACTAAGTGGTGAGCGATTAGGTCGACTAATGGAGAGTTAAATTTACATACACCCACCATCTCTGTAGGCCAAAAAAAAAAAAAAAAGAGTAATTAAATTTTAGATGCAAAATGAATGTTGCTAAAAAGTACAGGAGACAGACAGCACAGTGTGGCAGAATCATTATGGTGATTATGAAACGGAGCAGGTTCCAGGTTTCCAGTTTCATCAGAACCTTTCCATCTAAAGTACTGGTTACGCATACATGAAAACACGTGCAAAATACAATGTGCAAGAGGAGCAGTTTCAATAAAAATGACATGAGTGCAACAATAAAAATTAATTAGCTTGTCAAACTGGTTTCCTGTCAGGGCAATACATTCTCATAGCTATACGTCAGAACATGCTGTTTGCCACTGACTTCCAAATCAGTGTCTATAATCCTGCAGATTTGCTGCTTTAAAGGGCTGATATTTTGCTTTTTTAAAATGGAATTATGCATTTTAAAACATTTCCCTGTGGTCTACATAAACTGCAAATGCTATCCCTGGGTCTGAATTCTTCATTAATTCAACTCCACCCTATTTCTGAGTAATGACACCAGAAAGGTTGTTTTGAGCGCTGGCCCTTTAAATGCACATAAGCCACTTCATGCCCCACCCCCTCCAGGTTGTTGGCTGTGCTGCTCTGTCTCATTCAGCTAATTGTGTTTGTTAATACAACCAATAACTGAACATTCTGGGTAATCGCATATTTTCAGTATGGACTACAACCGCAGCTGCAAACAATTCTGTCATACTCGGAGAAATGTTTGTTGGAAGTCTTGACCTTATATGTGCAAATGTTGTGACATCACTAGTTTTAAAGTGTAACAAATTAAGCAGGAATTTAAACAGGTTGTAGAAATCCACTCAATTTTTTGCCAAAATGAATATAAAGATAGCTTTGCAGCACCTGGAGGGTTCAAATTCAAACTTTATGAACTACGAGGGCTGTTCAATAAGTTCATGGCCTCACCCAGAAATACTGGTTGTTATAATACAGGATGTTACATTCTTTCGTGATGGGATAGTGATGCTTGAACATCGATGGACCAAGTGCATTGCTGTAAATGGAGATTTTGTTGAAAAATAAAATATAAATTATCAGTCTGTGTTGTTCTGTTCTGGGTGAGGCCATGAACTTATTGAACGGCCCTCGTATTAGGGTCCAAATACACAAATAAATGAACCAAAGACTAATAAAAGTGGTTTTAACAAAATATGACCTCTTTAAGAAAATGGATTAGTGCCCCCACAGGCAGCTGGAGAAACTACATATAATACATTTGATATGTACAAAATAACTTCTGTAGTTAAGATTTGCTTCATTTCTGGTGCAAAAACAACTTTGTTAGAGTCCTAAAGTTCATGAATATGGTTTAAAAAATAAACACAGACATGGATTAAAAAGTACTGAATTCACAAACAGTGTCATATCCACCCTGACCTCCTCCCACTAAGGAATTTCTCCTCCTAGAATGACATCAATCGAGATTTTACAGCAAGGGACAAGGACCTCAGCTCTACAATTCAGCTGATGCAGAAGTTTTATAAGTGTAATACCACTGCTGACCACTAGGTGTTAGCTCTGAAAAGGCCTGGCCTCCACAGACCAAAATTAAACTTCTGTCTGGACACTCTAATTCATGATATTGTACTGCATCTTTAAATTATCCCTCCATTAATAAGATTTTAGAGTTAATAGACAGAAGATTGTGTTGGTGTATGAAAGCTTGCTTGCCTGCCAAACTGAATGTACAGGGTGTCCCATAAGTCTCCATACATAGGAGACATAATACATTCCATACATATATGGTTCTAACATGTATTTCTTTATATTTCTTCTTTATAGTTCTTCAGCAGTGGAGGACACGCATTGAAATGTGTTCCTGACAAAATGGCAGTCATATAGAGCATATTATATAAATAAAAATGGTTTATGTCAAGAAACGTTTATTTTTCCTATGTATGGAGACTTATGGGACACCCTGTACATCAAGTTTATCATTTTTCAGTGTCAATAAACTTAACATCAGCTCAGCCATCATCCCTCACTATAACCACTTTTGTCCACATTCAGTCACTTTTTTTTCAGTCAAAAACTCCCAACATTGTCACGGCCAAAACGCAAACTATTGACTTCAAAGTGGAAAACCAAAAACCAATGAGTGGCATCAGAGTAGCTATTTTATTTAGACAGTCATAGATTTTAACCATATAAAGATAATACTGAAGGTTGACTGGTTGGTCAGGGAGGGGCCTAAAAACATAGGATTCAGTA
Organism: Sphaeramia orbicularis; assembly: GCF_902148855.1. NCBI lineage: Eukaryota > Metazoa > Chordata > Actinopteri > Kurtiformes > Apogonidae > Sphaeramia > Sphaeramia orbicularis. The sequence continues at coordinate 22,001,753 of NC_043970.1, read as the reverse complement.
CAGTTCTGGAATATGACTGTAGCTATGTGTATATAATACTGTACTGGAGTAAAATATCTGCAGATGTCAACAAGCAAAAACAGTAAAAATGCTGACTGTACTTTGCTACTGACAGCAAATAAAAAAAGAAAAGGAACTTAATTAAAGATGATATCAGAGTAGATTGTAACTTCCTTCAGGCAACTGTTTTAACGAACATCCATGATTTTTTTTTTTTTTTTTTTGTCGTTTGCAAATGACTTATTTCCAGCTTGTAATATAAGCCAACGAAAACAAGAATAGTACAAACTAGGAATGCACAACTCATCCAGCCTGAGGTCAGAAGAAAAGTAAAAAAGAAGTTACACACACACCCATTTATCTCCTATTTATGCAAAGCAAAACTTGAATGAACTGATAAGAGTCATAACCAAATCCAACCTAAAAAAAAAAAAAAAAAAAAAAAAAAAAAGGCAGTGCAGTCTGGTGCCTTTCACCTTAACTTCTGTTATCACTTAATAGAAAATGAAAGCAGTATGTGTTTTGTTTTCTTTTACAGCTGGCAAAGTGCTCATGAAAGAGAAAACCAAGAGAGATTTTCTTCATTTGACTTGTATTTTGTGAAAGTCAATAGTCTGGTACCTTGTTAATATGGAAAATGTAATGCCTGTAGAGCTGAAAGAAAGGATACCACATTAAAATAAAGGTAACATAGCATTATAAATGTTTTAGAATGTTTTTAATTAAATATAATTTAAAGATGTTATCACAGTTTTCATTCACTGATAGAGTCTCACCACTTGAGGCAGATGCAATTAGATGTCAAATCTTGCTTGTTGCTTAATTTATTTTGTGTTTTTATTAATCAGCATGTTTGACCTTTTACTAATGAATTGTTCCCATTTGATTTCTACCTGTTGTGGATAACCATGCAAGAACTCAGACTGCTGCTTATCCTCTGATTACCACACCAGCTGCATCACCAAATTTGTTTTTAACAATTAAGGAACATTTTTAAAACAAGACACATTCTACATACGATACTTCTATATCATCACACCCTATTTCACCTTCCTTTTCACCTGTTTAATCCCACTCGCAACACTCCAACAGTCGCAATTTCAACTCATCCACAATTCAACAGCCAAATTAAAAAGAATATAAAAACAGTCCAGTCTTATCACCTCAATTTTAGCTTCACTGCACTAGTTGCACACATATTTTTAGATTACGATAAAAAGAAAATAAAAAGAAAACTATGTTAATCACCTACAAGACCATGCATCATCTAGCTTTAAAATATATGAAGCACTTTTGACCATGTGCTTCCCAGCTAGACCTCAGCTGACCAAACCTTTTTATTGATCCATAAATGAGACCAAAAACCAAGAGTGATGTGGTTTGTCATTTAAAGCTCTTCATTTTTGGAACAACTGTCACTGTGAGATCAGTAGTCTCCCCTACAGATTTTAAATATCTTCCTAAAACACACTTTTACAAAATGGCAAACACTAAATACCTATTACAAAACTACTACCTACCTACCTACCAAAACTTATACTTACCTTTAAATACTTCATGCTGTGCTCCATTTTATGTGTTTTCCTGTTACATTCATTAGCTACAGAGACATGCATACATATGTGTGTGTGTGTGTGTGTGTACATATAGAGCTTTATGTATGTTTTTTTTTTTCTTTTTTGTTGTATTGATAATTCTTTCCTTCTACTTTTTATTATACTTGAATGGAGAGACTGTAACACCCAATAATTTCTCCCTGGGATTAATAAAGTATTCTGATTTACTGATCAATTACTCCCACAGACACCAACCAAGTTCAGATGCTGTCTGTAAGAAACCCAAAGAAGCAGCCTTCGTTTTAGGCTTTCTTTATAGACACCATGTCTGGTATTTTCACACCAGACATGTTGACTCATCAAGGCAGGAAACACACAGATGTAATTATCACTGTAAATGGCTGCATCCCATTTCAGGCTTTTGACCTGTTCAAGCTAGCGTTAATTCAGTGGAATGGCCTCAAGGGTGAACTAAATGTAGCAGAGTCATTATTAATATTATCAGCAAACAGTGTGCCTTTCCTGTCTTTACAAACTAAAATGTCTGCTGTGAAAAAGGTCTATTAATCCAGTGCATGTATCACTACAGAGTTACAAGAAATAACCAGTTACTACACAAGAACTGACGGGTTTACTTAGCTTAGCACTTTTACACACAGCATTTTTACCAAATTTTTATCTTTTTTCATCACTTTTATCAAGTTACACCCACATTACTTTACTTTCAGCTCTTAATACATAATGCAATGCATATTAACCCTTTCATGCATTAATTGTGAGAACCTTAGTTAAGATTTTTTTTCTTCAGTGTTTTTATTCCTCCTTAGGCATTAAAAAAACAATGCAATCAAGGTTTTTTTTTTTTTTTCTGTGGAATTCCAAAAATATCCATGCATTTAATTTTTGAAGTAAAGAAACGTGTTTAAAACCCAATATCAGAGAGGGATATGAAAACAATGAAATAAAAACATGTTTAATGCTGCTAATCTGATGTCTTCTCACATTTTAACATATTCTAATGCTATTAATTCCTCAGTTCATTGAGATAATGTGCAAAAAAACCTTCTTGTCTAACAAATAACAATTGATTTACACTCAAACATGTTAGTGCAGATCAGGTTTCTCAAGAACAGCAAAGTTACAGTAATGGTATGAATATCAGGATATGAGATGATGCGTAAGTGTTCACTGTGTTGGCTGATATGGAACTAAAACAACTAAACCCATTAATATACAAGAGAACAGCTGGAGAATAACTGTCCACTGGAGTGACTTATGTATGAAAGGGTTAATAGTCATTAGACAAACTTTAATAGCAATTTTGAAGCTTACATGTGGCTATAAAATATCCATTTCTCTAGGTTGGTAAACGCTAGCATGCTAATACCTACCAACTTTCTCAGATTTTACTCTCATTTCATATACCGAATAAATTTTTTTGAGTATTAAAATATACTGATAACACTTCAAGGTATGTTTTTGGTGACACTGGACAAAAATAATTTTGAATTATGTTAAGTAAGTGGTCTGTCAGGAAATAAGAATTCTACCCACTGTTTTCAGCTGTAAAATCTACATGACCTTTAAGCTAAATACAGGTGTTTTCAGGAAGGTGGGGGGAGGGAAAAACACATGACTGACAGCTGTAATTACCAATCACTATTAACATTTCCTCAAATAAGCTTAGAAAAGTTTCTTCACTTTTCCACAGCTGCATGAAAGGTCTGTCTACATTAATAATTCATCTTTTGATTTGGACCAGGGGGAGACACATCCTGAATTTTGGCTCCTGTAACTTTAAATGGTAGTAACTTGTGTTGGTGGAGATAAAGAAAGCTCAGTAACCAATGAGTTCTGAGGCTGAACAGTAAATGTGTCCCCGCTATCTGGCAAACAGTAGGTCCCTATTGTCCTTATGTGCTGTAACAGCTTATTAATGATTAATGAAGTGTTTACCACCATTATTAGCCTACTCTTTTTGTGTAGTTGTAGCAGAAAAACAAATATTTTAAAAGCAAATTTGCTAAGAATGTGATTTGTAAATTTGCAGAATACATGCACAGTTATAATAAATGCGTTTATCATCCACAACCCTACTAAAATATATACATTGTTTATTTCTGTGGCTGACATCAACAACAGAAGGCAGACTTTACCCTCAGTCCATAAAGACACAGGGCTGTTGTGGTTTTTATGCACAAAAGGTTACCTTGCCAGCTCACATATGGACACACCTACTCATGAATACAATGGAAAGGGTTCATTATTATCCAAGAGAAGAGAAACATATTAATGACATACAGTAAAAACAGATAAAGATAGGTTAGAGAAAAACTGATGGGAAAGAGATGAGATTGCACAAATGTATTCCTAGATTTCACAACCTACATTTCATGAACTGTGCCAAAAATAAATGTTACAACATTCGTGAAGGAGAGAAAAGTACGACAGTTGGAGTAAAAATGCAGATGTTATGTATGTGTTACAGACGCCTCAATTACAGGAGGGTACTTCACTGATTAAATTTGGATTGATTCACAAAAAGGCAGTACCCTGTGGTTACATCCCTCCCTGTCCACACCGTTTCAGTGTCCTATAAGTCGGACAATAAAATCCGAGGCCTGGCGCTGATCTTTGGCCTGGCCTGGCCTGAAGGAAGAAGGGATTATCCAGATCTTAGCTTTCACTCATGTGAACTCATTGACTGATATAAAAAAAAGGGGGAGGAAGGAGGGAGAGAGCTACATTATGGAGAGGTAATTGACCTCTGAGTACACCCAGCTTCTATTATTGTAATCCAAACAACTGCAGATATAGCACAAACAACAAGATCACTGCATGTAGGAGGGAAATTAACTCTGCCTTGGTCAACAGTGCTGAGAGTAATGGAACAGAATAAAACATGACTGTGGTGATATTAGGTCTCTAATTTTAGGGTTTGGTGATTTTGCAGTGAAAAGCTGATGCCATGTAGAAGCTATTATTACACAGAAAAAGTTCACATTAATGAAGCCATGTCAAATTTTCCTCCAGACGACCACAGAAAGCTTCAAAATTGGCCACACGTGATCACCGTTGATAATCACAGAATTTGTCGCTGCCTACCCAGCTAGCAGCGACGAAAACAGCATCCACTCTCTTCATTTAATGGAGGTAAACAAAACCATTAGTGGTAAAAGGAGTATTTTTCACCACAGGTCAACATTAATGGAGCAACCACAATAAAGGATTGGATCCACAAAGTAGTGCATCAAAGGTGAGAGAGAGAAGGTGGACTCATTCTAACTGCAAAAACACACACTTATGTTCTCCATGCTTTCCATCCTTATCAGTCCATATGCTTCAGCAGCTCAAACCATCACAACCAACCACTTCCTCCCTCTCTTCTTTCATTTCAGTCAATACATGTCAAGGCAAAGACTTTTTTTTTTTTTTCTTTCAGGGCAGACATCCCCCTCTACAACCAGAATCTACCTGACAACTTTTTGTGCAACCACAGAAAAAAAAAAAAAAAAAAAAGTGAATTACAGGAATCGTAAAGTTCCATTTAGTTTCCATTTAGTCTCATCAGATGAAAAATGTGAGCCCTGAGGGGGAGGGGGAGGGGGAGGGGGTTGGGCCTCAGTTGACGGTGTTTTCTACCATGACAGTCTCATTAAAAATAAATCACAAAGTGGCTCAACAGCAGCTTAAAGGACAAACCACTACTGTAAACCAGATCCTGAACAGGGACCAGACAAGATCCTATAAGTGGACACAACAATTAGAGTTTAAGGCTGTAAAATACATATCATCTACTATTAAATCATTATGCTCTGTTATTTATTCCTTTATGCAAAAATTCACAGTCTGAGAAAATATTATCATTAATCCCATTTGACCGATATTTTGCATTTGTTCATGTTTTGTTTAGGCTAGTTGTTATATTTTATACCATTTTTAAGCCTAATTTTGCTGCTATAGTTTCAAGTTCCTCTAATTTTACATTTGGTATTTAGTGCACCAATTCATGTTAGGCCTGCATTCATTTCTGTCCAAATTTTAACACCTTTTGACACTTTATTTGATTTGCAACTATACTTTGAATAGAATAGTTCTGGTTTCTTTTTTAAACATTCATATTTCATGTTTTCTTAAATGCACAAAGCTTCTGAATAAAATATGAGTATGTACATGTTATATAATTCAACATGTAACAGGACATAGGACTTTCAATGGGTTCATTGAAACTCACTGAATCAGCATTCATTTTGGTGATCTTGCACAGCCTTATTTAAAAGTATCAGCGTATTGACCAGTCTGGATGGACAATTGAACTAGTAAAGCTGAAGCATATTAAAACTGAGTGACTCGTCTTCTTCTCTAACCTCTTCATTAATTTTTCTGCACCCACTTTACAGTCCTTTAGCCATGCATCCTGGAAGTCTCCAATCCACTGTAGGGCTGAAGTATACCACAGATGACTATTTCAACTCCCTGAACATAAAGTTCTGGGTTTAAACCCACTTAAACAGCTTTTTTTGGGGCACATAATGCATATCATTAGAAAAACGTTAGAAAACATTTTTTAACATTTCATTTTCAAAATGATGTCTGTTTTCTTTCTGTGGTATTTAGACATTTTCTTGAACACAGCTGTCACCTCTACCTTCCATCTGGTTCCTTTCAGATAAGCAGACCTCTCTCCTTGCATTACTTTGGCAAACTCAGCAGCTAAATAATATCCTTATTACAAAATACAAAATTAGTTACACTATGCAAAGCCAGGATGATTCATTCAATGGCATATAATATATAAGAGGCTGTGTACAGACTGTGTGTTATTATTGCTTAAGGCACCAAAACTTGGTCATAATTCAGTGAGGAAGCTATAAATACTCCGAGTATATACCTTTTCTAGATATAGCCTAGTTCTACTCATTTAAAAGCTAAAACTAGAAAAGCACTCGGAGAGCGCAGACCTCCACCAAGGCAGATCAGTGCCCCCCCACCCCCACCAAAATATAATTATTTGTTCCTTGTGCCAGTATCAACATTTCCAGATAATTTCATCTAAATCCATCCATAACTTTCTGAGTTATCTTGCTAACAGACAAACAAACAGACAAACCCCATTGAAAACATAACCTCCGCCGTTCCTTGGCAGAGGTTAAAAAAAAGCAGAAATTAGACATTAGAGCCTGACATTCGGTTTCTGGATGGCGTGAGGACCTCAGAATTCTTCCTCAAAGCAGGGTGAAACTCCACGTTCAATCTTCCATTTTAGACAGTTCAATGCTCACTTAAGCACAAAATGAATCAGATTTCAAAATAATAGTGAAGATCTTGACCCTGAGGTTCAGCTCCATAGCAACGGCATTGAGAGAACAGCATGACTAAGTGCGGTGAAGCTGGCTCATTCACTGGGTTGTGTTTTATGCGACTGTCAGCCTGCGGACGTCAACCTGCAAACATGAAGATTTCTATTTTTTTTTTTTTTTTTTTTTTATCTTGTCTTATCACAGCTGATCAGTCCCATTACAATTACACTGTACTTACGGCATTTACACATTATCACCAATATATTATTTATTATATTGATTACCTTACTACTCAACATGTTGTATATAGTTTGATTTAAAGCACTTACAGTAAAATTTGTCTGCAAACACATGGAAGCAAGAGGTAAGTAAATGCGCCTTTCCAGAAAATAAACCAGCACTGCATTTTTACTTTACTTCTGTGCAAAATAAAGAGATAAATTATGCTGTCCAAGCTTGTTGTTGTCATTTACTGCACATGATGCATTTAATATAAACTGATTGGTCCAGAAGAAAGCCTTAACAACTTGTTTTTTGTTTTTTTTAAATGAACAAATGACAATAATTTCAGTCTGTAATCACACCGAAAACCACTCACGACAGAACGGACTAAAGGCTGAATAAGTTATGACAAACACATTACCAAAGCGCTGTGAGGGAGGCGGGAGGAAGTGGGTGAGCGAGGAGTGACTAAACAGTGGTGAGAGAGCGTAGATAAAAGAGTGGGAAAAAAGAAAAAGAGAGAGTACAGGAGAGAGCAGATTGAAGAAAAAATGGAGAGAGCTTGTCAACTGTAATTAAAGGATAAAAGGCTGATTTGACAGCGAGGAGGGGACATGGAGGAGGAGGAGGGAACAACAGACATTAAAGGTGGACTCGGACGGTCATAGCAGGAGTTAAACGCATTGAATATGAAACGCAAACGCAGAAAATCATGTCACAGAGCAAACAGTCCAACAGTCCAAACTAGTAAAAGTGAAAAGCAGACAGATGAGAGTCTGAATACTGTATCACTGTATGCATCAGTTTAACCATTAAGCCAAAACAACTGAAAAGACCATCCTTGAGTCAGACCAGGATGAGGACAGCTAAGGACATGTTTGGGATGAATCACCCTAACCTATACCATCTTTTTTTTTTTTTTTTTTGTGCTTGCAACATTGGACACAAAAATCAAGTGTGCAAGTAGGAAGCTTGTCAGGAATTTCAGCTGCGGAGGAACAAGTCTGTAGCTTTAGAACAATAACAAAGTCGGAGTGGGCTCAGGGACGACATGAAAGGACGATACGCAAACAAGACGGAGGCTCACACAGGCGGTCTGGAGAGAGAGTCAGACACTGAGGGAAATGAGGAAACAGGGTTTGACAAGCAGGGGCTGAGGAGAGAAAGCATGAGCGAGAGAGGCAGATACAGTATGTAGGCAGACTCAGGCCCAGCTGGATCATGGCCCATTTACAGTACAGCCTCCTCCTCTTCCTCCTCCTCCTCCTCCTCCTCCTCGTCTCCCAGACTGACAAGGGTCACAGAAGGAAAAGGAAAGAATTCTTTATTTGAAGTCAAAACAACTGGCAGCAGCTATAACCACAAACAGGGCATTTTATATAACATTCTGTGTACAGGTTTTTTTTCCTCAGCGTACAGAATTACAAGGAGGCCACGTCCAAACGGCAAAATTTTGCACTGCTTAAATCTCTTGACAAAACTCGACGGGGGTCTTCAGGCGAAAATAATCTCCTTCATCTGTAACTAATGTGGTTTCACTGTAATTTTTCCCCCCAATAAAAGTATTACTTTACAGGCATAGAAAGGAGACTTTAAACTTTATTTAGTGCCCTAAATGGTTTACTGATTCCTTTTTCTTTACCTCTAATAAATCACTGTCTAAAGTCTAGGAAGGGAGATAATGAAATAATCAGTAAACCTGTAATAAGTAATCACAGTAACTTTGTCATATATCCTGATTTTTCCCCACTTTAACATACTATTTCTACAGATTTACAATACAGTTTTATTGGATAATTAGCATTATCTGCCATGATATAATTATTAAAAAACTACAAAATATTGTAAGTAAATGCTTGACTCATGTGAAAGTGCGGTACACATGGTCATAACCACCTCTGACTCACTCAACCTTATATAACATACATAGAATATGTGTATACACAGTAGGGCTGGTGTACCGGATCAACAGGTCTATCAGTTTTATTTTCCCATGTCTTTTACATTCTCATACATTACCAGGGTTCCCACTCTTTCCCAGGACATTTTCAGTCGCTACAGAGACAAGTTATCACGTCACACACTAATACATTCGGTTCTTTTCTACAGTTGGAACTTGCAGATTGTTTCTATGTTTATTACTCAAACATTAGATGTGCGTCTATGGATATAATTTATCTATGAAAATAATTATGAAAAATGTACACTACCAGTCAAAAGTTTGGACTCACCTTCTCATTTAAATGGCATGAGATAGATCACAGATGGCCAACAAGTGCTCAGAATGTCTGGGAACTCCTTCAAGACTTTTGGAAAACATTTCAGGTGACTACCTCATGAAACTCATAGAGAGAATGCCAAGAATGTGCAAAACAGTAATAAAAGAAAAATGTGGCTATTATGAAAAATCTAAAATACACAAGATGATTTGAGTTATGTCACACTTTTTTTTAACTACATAATTCCATATGTGTTCATTTATAGTTTTGATGCCTTCAGTGAGAATCCACAATGTAAATAGTCACAAAAATATAGAAAAAACAGGTGAGTCCAAACATTTAACTGATAGTGTATCATAGAATAATGCAAACACACCCACAGATTACAGCATAGCACTTCATTAGCATGACAAACTGGAGTTACAATGTTCAACTGGGCAATTCCCAACTCAACTTTCTCTTCTTCATTTCCTCTAAAAATACTTGTATTTTTTTCAATAAATCACTGAAAAACATTTTCCTTTGTTTCATCTCAGTTTAAGCAAACAAGATCACAAGGGAGGGGGAGGATAAATTCTTTTCCAATTTTCCATGATAACTTAACCGTTTCCAGGACATTTTAGCTTTTATCTCATTTTCCATATGTTTTCCATGACTAGAATATTGGTCAATCATTTTCCAGGTTTTCCAGGACACATGGGGACCCAGACTACTTCACTATTGCATTGCTGAAATTGCAAAATGTTCAATATGATACTTTTCACCACTAAAAGCACTTTTGGAGCTCAACCTTTAATAGTCCACAGTGCAGTAAAATTCCATCTATGACAACAGTCACACTATATTGAAGTAGCGTTCAAGGTTGACTTATTTTTTTATTTTAAAGTTGTGTTTTCCCTATAAAAAATATCCTTTCCATGCATACTGATGATTTCATATGTTGTATTATTATGTGAGGCCACTCAAACTCAATACTAATTAAGGCTTTGTTTAATTCATCACAGTCACTTCTTTTAATTCAGTTCCTGGAACCCACTTTTACAGCAACGCTGTTATTTTGTTCTGTTGTTTAATGTCTTTAAGTTGCTTTGTTACATGAGGTCCTTTATGTTTTATTCCTTCTTTCTTAGTGCTGTTATGCTGTGATGTGATGTTTTCTTCTGTCTTGTTTTATTTGTATTAAATTGTTTATTTAGTTCATATTATTTTATTCAGTGTTTTTACGTACTTTTATTTTGAGATGCAATATCATTTTATTTAGGCTCCAGAACCCCCCCACGACCCTTGTGAGGATAAAGCAGGTTCAGAAGATGAATGAATGAGTGAAAATCATTTAATTTCTTTTTCATTTAATTATTGATCTGTGTTCTTTTTCACATAATTTACTTTGTTTTTTCCATTTTATCCTCTTGTTTTTAACTTTATTTGGACATTTCTCATTTTATGTTGATGTCTCTATTGCACTTTCTCTTGTTATGTCACCTTCTACTCTTTATATGCACTTGATATTATTATTAGTGCACTCAAAAGATTAAAAGTTTTGATCAGATTAATCACAGGATTATTGTGGACTAATTTCGATTAGTCACAATTAAATATCATTCATTTTTATCCCATATTAATGGTGTTTCATTTTGGATGAGCAAAAAGACTCAAGAAAGAAGAGAATATATATGTACTTAACATGTTTATTAACTCTTTAAGTGCCAGACAGTTAAGGGGCTACTAAGCCTTAAAAGTGCCACAGAATTTGGCCGTTTTTCAGTATTTCGCGTCGTTTTTATAATATTTGAAGAATCCTGCAGGAAACCGCTCGGTAACATCCGACCGATTGCTGATTAGATTCAAAATGCACCGGACGCAGCCGATTCATTATTGATCGTAATTTGCATAATTTATAATAATAATAATAATAATAATCTTTATTTATATAGCACTTTTCATACATTAAAAACTGTAGCACAAAGTGCTTTACATATCAGTTTAAAAATCAGTACCGCCCCCCCACCCACTCACCCGCACACACACACACACACATATATACATGCAAACCCACAAGCTCACACATACTTAAGAAGACTGACTGAGCACGGGTAGACCAGAACAAAAATGTACAAGTAAAAGTAAAACATCAATTTAGGAGGCGCTGTCTCAGGGAGCCATCCGCACCAGGGAGGCAGCCGCCGACCCCGGCGACCAGGCACCAGCAACACAGCCCCGCATCCCAACTAGTGGGAGTGGGCCAACTGGGACCCCCACCCACCAGAAAGGAGCGGACCCCAGTGAGAGAAGGCGCCACAGCCCCCGGAGTCCACAGCCGCCCCCCGGCATGGAGGGCTCCCTCTGATGAAACACCGGAGAATAAGAAACATTAAAAAGATATAAAAATATTATTCGGTCGCGTGACCTCAAATTCCCGTCTGCTTGGTCTCAAAAGGGGGACACAGAAAGAACGTCATCGAAATGTGAGAAAGAAATGGGGGTGGATGGTTTGTTTGTACACAAATATGGTGTGTTCTCCAAAGCCGATCTGATCGGCCCGTGGCACTTTACAGGTTGTTTTCGTAAAGCCGATTTAATCGGCCCATGGCACTGAAAGTGTTAAACACCTTCAACAGTTTCAACCAAACAACTTGAAACAGTTGTTCTGTCTTAGGTTTTTTTGTCCTCATATTTCCATCCAGAGGGCCAACGTGCTGTTTAGTGTCTTCCTTCTTTATGGGTAGCTTCAGCTGCCTGTCACTACTAGATCAACTGTCCATTTGTTCATGCGTGACGCTAACTCTACTTGGACAAACTGCGCCAAATGAGTTGGCAGAGATGTTCAGAGTCATTCTGCACTGCATATGGGTTAATTGTGTTAAAATTTTTACTCAGGTTAATCATGATGATGGATTAATCTGCATTAATGCATTAATTTTGACAGCCCTAATTATTATTAATAATATTAACCGCAGTAGTAGTTTTAGCGGTTATAGCAGTTGTACTGGTAGTATTAATATGATTAAACTTAAATGTTTTGTACATTTTATGTACTCAACTCTTCTCAGCAGAAAGAACTACATTATAAATAAAGTCCCAGAACTTTTGGTGACACTCAGTACATTGTACATAAAACAATGATTTTTTTTTTTTTTTCTCCTAGTTTCTCTAACTCTGTTGAATATGAATACACAGGCAGAGGTGTTTCTACCGGTAAACATCACTCACTGTCCAAATTAACTGACTTCCTTTTGCTACTTCCTCCTCCCACACTTTCATTTAAAAAAAGCGCCCCCAACACCACAGTGACTAAATATATTACCACGTACATCTATTTACAAACTCTGGTTTCCCATAAAAGAATTTCAGTTTGAGTAATACAAACAGTGCTTGATATTAGTATGGTTAAAAATGGTGATCAAAAATCTTGTCAGCTGCTATATCTCACACACTTAAGTCCCATGATCCTCCATGCCTGACAGAGATGAGTTCACATGATCCACACAATAAAAGAAATGTGCCTTCGTGTGTGTCACTGATTAGTTTCATCAACAGTTATAGCTCCTCAACATTCAGTTACTTCATCAGAACCTTTAAACACAACCACCAAGAAACAAACCTGCTGCTGTTTCATTCACAGTCATTTTTCTTACATGATGAAAAGGCTATGATGCATTAGACATCAGTGCCACACACTGCCTCCTTCAAGTGGAAAAACAAATAGAGTTTAGAACAGAATTCTAAACATTATTTCAAATTAACTTTTATTTAGCGAGCTATCAGGGTTCATCTTTTTCCAACAGAGGTTATTAAAGTGGTTACTGAGAAATGTTGGTTTAGAAACTTCCCAAACTTATGTGCAGCGGCTAAGAAAACACATTTCACCAAAATGACAACCCACGGTGGCAAAATATCCTGTCATGTCAACACAGAAACCATTGTAGCCTGTGATACTTTGATATTTACAGTAAATTTTTGTATTTGGCTTTGTGTTTCCTAAAAGTTTTGCCTATCTGTATGTTAAAATGCTCAAAAGAGGTTTTCTTGGAGACAGTAGTCTATTCTTCAAGTATGTGAAATGAGACATCTCATCCACTGTAGTGACTGTGACACACAGCTGACCGAGGCCTCAGTCGGACAGAAAACTATTGTATTAACTCTAATCTGGATTCTGCTTTAATAAAAATATTCACACTAATGCATTTTCAATTTAAAATGAAACTGACATGAGAATTATCACTAATTGCTAAAAACCTCTTATCTGCTGTGGAAGTAATCCATAATTCTTTCATAAAATGCAGAATTTAGCTGTATAGAAGCTGCAGAGACAACAAGAACAGAATCATCTGTAATAATAATACATAATACAGTATGCCAATGGCTGGTGGTCAAAGGCAGCATCTTCTCTACTTCAAAAAAGGATTCTATTGATGGAACTTGATGAATCCGGCAGTGAAAGCTACTCTTCTACACTCCTTACTGAGGTGGACGTTATGTGTAAATGCAAAAGAATTTCTGTGTTCTAAAACAAAAAAAAAAATTAGCATGAACCTAGTCATAGTCCACAAATGAACACCAAAATTTAAAAAAAAATATACAGTATCTATGTACAGTATGCAGCATTTATATCATTTTGTTAACACTAATGGCACATATGTTAGGACCACTAAAAGTGTACCTGTACTGGTCATGTCTATGACATTAATTATGCTTTGTGTATTATGAGCAAAAGATACACAAATTCAGTAAAAAAAAAAAATCACCTGTTTTGTCACCTGAATTATTACGTGCATGGGCAGAACCTATCGAGAGCAGCCACGGCTGGCCAGAAGTGACGTACCCACGTTGTTTCCGGATGATCAGTGTGAGTAAACAAGCTGCAGTCAGTAAGCAAGTTTGAGTTGAAAGCATGTGTTCACATTTCGCACTCCACCATTGTCCTACAGACATGACCCAGCACTTGCCAACAATGTGTCATCTTAGACCGGTGTCTGCTGCACGGGGTCAGTGACTAGTCCATCACAGCCCAGGTAATCAGACAAACCAACGAGTCTGCATCACTACTGGTGTGGGAACAACCCGTAAAGGAGGCAACATGTCACTGACCATGGCTGACTGATGGAGCAGTGACTTAGTACTAGAACTGCAACAATGAATTACATCGATCCAAACTGATTCTTAAAAGAGTTGGCAACAAATTCGGCAGTCAATTTGTTGGGTCTTGAGCACGTTAGTATTGAGGCATGCAGGTAGTGTAACAGAAGAAAACATAGAGCAGCATGGCTGAGGCTTTGGATGCTGGGCCAGATTTTGAAATCTAGGTTTACATTATGTTCCCGGTGGCCATGGTGGCCCCGTTTGGCTGAAACGTAGTGCTCCGTTTATGTAACAAAACTTGAATATGGAGGAAAAAAATGACCAAAATCCCATGGTGTACTATATTTCGGGCAAATGGGGCTGCTATGGCCACCGGGAACATACACTTACTTTAAGGTAGCCTACGTCTCATGATTACTTTAGCCCGCTAGCTAGTTAGAAACTATCACCATAATTATAACGTTTTCATCCATCTCCATTTATCATGCCACCAGACTAACATTACCTATCGTTGACTGGAACTAATACATACAACACTAGTTTGATAGCCTATAACCAGAGCTCATTGAAGACTATAGCTTGCTAGTCTCTAGCCATAATAAGTCTAGGTAGCAGGCTAGTACTTGCTAACTGTGCCTAAAGCCATTACAGGGATGTAATCATTAGTGACTTGTCTGCAGCCTGTATAGCTTTGGGTTAAATACCAATATTTGAGAATTGAGTCTTTTGTGTTTATCCGATGAATAAATTAGTTATTAAAATAATCTATATTTAATCGACTATTAAAATTATCGTTAGTTGCAGCCCTACTTAGTACGTGCATACTTGACAACAGGTTATACTGTAAGGTACCTGATGGAACCACTAGTATTATATGTGATCTTCTGAAATAGATAGCAATGAAAATTCATTACAGGTACTCTTTAAGTAAAAATGCCAAATCAGGATGGCTCAACCTTCTTAATAATGTACTTATCAACATTAATCAACAAGCTAGAGTCCATTACAGAGCCAAGTCTTCAGGGTACAAATGCTTACTGCACTCACTCAACTTACTGCAAGTCAAGCTGGAAATACACTGGGAAAAATTTTTGACTCCAACTCTTTGCTTAAATGTGACAGTCTTAGGTCCAAAGGGGCCCAGCTGTGACTCTGTGTAGTCCCAGTAAACTGTAACCTTGTGTGGTCTAAACAAGATATGCATGACAGGCCCAATACCAAAGCCCTCTACATAAGTTAGAGGCTACAGTCTGCTTAAATGAAGCTGTGAAACACTGTAAGCAAACCTAGTGGTTACATAACACTGCTGGCTGGCGACCAAGCTCCAGATAAAGGACATGAAAAACCAGATGTGGAGGCACTGTAAATTGAGCGTGACCAAACACTCTGCAAACAGATCTAGCCAATAGTAAGTAAGTAGGCCGGCTTTCAGTGCTGTGTTTAGCTTTTAATTTAATAAGTTAATCATTTGTAAGATTTAAACCACTTATAAAAAATCATAAGTGTGCCCTTTTACAAACCTGTCAGCGAGGCATCGACTGCACTGAAAAATGAAAACAGACCCGGGCCTGTAAGTTCAGGAAGCGGCTGCAGCAGTTATCTCAGATTCCACTGTATGCAGACATGCTTGTTGTTCAGAATTAGAATAGTACTGGTGCAGTGCATTGACTCTGGCATGCATGGTACAACTGCAAAATGTATTTTGGGCACTGACATTCACACCAGATCGTACACGTTAGGGCTGTGGCAGCTAGTTTTGAGCTATTTTGAAAAAACCAGTATGACAAGACTGGACCAAATCCACAATCTAAACAGTCGTAATGAGAATGTGCCTGTAGCCTCTGTGGTAGAAAGGAACATGTCTACTGATAAAATGTGCAGCTTTCTGTCTTAATGATTCGAAGGGTGCTATTCATTCAACATTCTCTTTGTGGCTTAGGGAGATGAAAGTCCTTTAGGTGAGGACCAGTATATGTGTAGGCGAACAAAGAAACTTAGATGCAGGAAGAGCAAGATGCAACATGACAAAAATAGACAAATGAGGTGATAGAGTATTGCAATTATGGCTCATGAGTGAGATATTCAAGGGTGGGTTTAAGGATTGTGGCTGATTCAGCAAGAAATGTACCTGTCTATTTTGTTTTAACAGTGACATGTCTGGGCTTTTTCCCACTTCAGTAACAGTTTCTGTATTAATTTATGGTGAAAGTGTTTTTTTTTTTTTTTTTGGGTTAAGAAAAATAAAATCTGGGTGAAAATTCCAACTGTGACAGGAATTTGATATCGCTTTCAATTATTACCATGTACTCACATTTGACACAAAAGACTCTGTTTGCATGTGGTCATTCATATTTGGGAAGAACAAAATACCCTGTGTTGAAAGAGGAGAGTAACATTATAGCATATTTGGGCATAGTTTTTTTTGTTCCCCAAAGTAAGTTATCTGGCTCATTCATGTTCTAAATATGGAGGGATATAAACCACCAGTATTCCATCTGAAAGTGTGATGGTGACCATCATGATGCATGAAAACGTCCTATTCTAGTGACCTAGTACTACAACAGAGTAGTTCAGTGTACTTTTATTTATGGTGTTCACATAGTGCCATAATGTTATTATCAAATGAAAACTTTGCAAATAACATGAAGCAAATGTAAAAAATTCATATTATCTCCAGACTAAGTAGAGGAAATTAGGCTATTATTACAGCCTAATTCACTTTAGGTATCTGACCCAAAATCCCATTTTTAGTCCCGCCCTACTTAAAAGTCCTCTATGGTACAGCAACTTTCTCCTACACAAGCCTGCTTTTATTTTGCTCATGACATGAAATTAAGGGGAGAAAATGAAGAGAGCTGGTGTTATAAATTGTCCATTGCTTAGCGTTGCAGTAAATACCAAGCAGTTGATTTATTGTTAACTATCAGAGAACCTGCTCAGCATGTCTGACAGAGAGTCCCAGCTGCTGTCATCGTCTGCCTCCTACAGAGAAAAAAAATCTCCAAAACTCTCATTTTCAATGCAGCTTTGACTTACAGTGTTTACAGTTTCCAATTTAGATCCTGAGGGCCAGAAGACTGATGGACGGGGGAAACTGCTGCTACTGCAAAGTGCAAACGGTGAAGCATTGTAAGTGCAACCTCTGAGATGAGCAGAAAAATTAAAGCAATGAAGGAAATAGAGCTGTGCTTGACAGGGCAAGAGACAAGAGACATTAAAAAGGAAAAGAGAGTGTTGAAGGAAAGGAAGAGGGTAAGACGTGTGGGTGGCTGTTGGTTATATACAGCCCTTAATGCGTAACATTCTGTGTTTCTATGCAAAGAGCTAAAGGAAAATGTATTATGTTGATATTTTCAGTTAAGGACGTGGGGTGTGTGTAACTCCTACAGCAGGGCCTCGAATTCTACAACAATTTCCCCACATAACACGAAGCTGGTGACATTTGAAGCTGCCGTTTTTAAACTAGATCCGGAACAAACGGTCAGAAATAATTCATTTTACTGGTAATTTCTGTTCGTTTTTTTTTTAATTTAGTGTAAAATGTCAGAAATAATGATAAGACAAGTCAGCAACGGAGGTTGGCAAGGAGCCGCAACCACCACAGTGGTCACAGTTGTTCTGTTTGTCATGAGGCTACACAATCAGCTTTGGTTCACATACAATAATTATCTTAATGCCTCACCTGATCTGCTTTTAGAGGAATCGCACAGATGACGTCATTACATAAAAGTGCTAGCCACATTTTCCTAATATAATAATAATAACTTTATTTATATAGCACCTTTAAAAACTGACTTTACAAAGTGCTTTGACAGACAAAGCAGAAGGACACAACAGAAAGATGCCAAGAAGTCAAAATAACAACAGAGGGCCAAACAGGAGGACAGAATTAAGCTGAAATTAACATAAAACAAAACACAAGCAAAGACACTAAAACAGAGAAAAACAACACAACACAGTAAAAGAGATAAGAACAGCAAACTAGAAAAACATGACACACCGAATAAATTCAAATATTAAATTATTAAATATTCAAAAAATTCAAATATTAAAAAGAGACAATATCACATAAAGGTAAGTCGATAAAAATGCATTTTAAGAAGTGATTTAAAAGATGTCACTGATTCTGCAAGCCTCATCTCCTTGGGCAGGCCGTTCCAAAGTCAAGGGGCCCTGATGCAGTGGTGCAGTCACCTTTAGATTTAAGCCCTGACCTTGAAACAGCCAGGAGCCCCCCACCCGAGAATCTAAGGCTGCGTACTGGCTCATAAGTGGTTGACATGTCAGCTATGTAGTAGAGCTGCACAATATATCGTTTGAGCATCGGCATTGCAATATGTGTGTGCGCAATAGTCACATCGCAGGTCCTGCAATGTAGGAGGCAAATCTAATTTCATCTCATTTCAACCTGGGTACCTGACACACACTGCGTACACTAATCCACCAATCACAATCATTCTTAATCAGTTTGCCGAAGCAGACCACGCCCCTGTACACAGAGTGAGTCGCTGCTAACAACATTGAAAAATGAACAACGAACAAGAGAAAATCACCAAAAATGAAGCCTCGGTGCCAAAAAGAAAAGTAACGTCATTTATCTGGAATTATTTTGGCTACAAGAAGGATGATACTGAAACACGTGTTCATTGTCGACAGTGCCTTGCACCTATTACCACATCGAGAGGAAACACAACTAATTTCCTTGACCATTTACGTCGGCACCACACAGCTATTATATCCTCACGAGTATTTTTTCATATCGCGATATATAACGCAGGGTTAAAAAAAAACTGCAATGTCACTTTTTTCCAATATTGTGCAGCCCTACAATGTCGCTAGGGGCCAGGCCCAGTCGGGGTTTAAAAGTGATCAGTAAAATCTTACTATCACTTCTAAAATGCACAGGAAGCCAATGGAGTGAAGCCAGAATTGGGGTGATGTCTGTTAAAACTTGTGAGAAGCCTAGCTGCTGCATTCTGGGCATGGTGGAGGCAGGAGAGTGATTTTTGGATTCAAAGATTTGAATATGCGTTTAAATGTGTCACGCATCAAGAGCATTACATTATGGGGAGTCAGCATTAATGTTGCTATGCTAGCAATTATAGTAGGTCAGTTTGATAAAAGATATTTAGACTAAAGATGAAAGATTCCCCATTTGATAAGTTCACTGTTGATGAAAATGTAATGGCTAATCTAACAGCTGATTGGCTTAAGCTTTGATCATGTGTATCACTGTGAGCCAATCATATTAGTTCCCTGATGTCTCCAACCTTCTGACAGTTCACCTCATGGCCCAGTAAAATGGGTTTCTTACCTGTGACGGAAATATTAAACGTTAAAGGTAAACTTTCTTTATCTTCTCTATCCCTGTGGGGTCAGTGGGCTCTGCACAGCCCCACTACTTCCTGAACTTCAGGTGGCTCCTTTATTTCCTGGCTTTCATTATTGGACACAATGACTAATCCAGGTGGTTACAACAAGTAGTAGCAGGGCCCATTCTGTCTCTGCATTTTACCTTATAGTTGTATAGTTGTAGGGTGACGTGTATGAAGAATTTAGTGATTTTTAACATAACACGAAGAAGAAAAAAAACATAAAAATGCATTTAGTTCATGGTTTAGCTACATGACAAACCTGGTGTCTCCTGTCACAACATCTCAAACTGTCACTTACCTCACAAAACCATCATTTAGTTGATGTTTGATGTTATCAGATAGCACACTACTACGCCATGCAAAACACAACAAAGGATATGTCCCTAGCATCCTAACTATTAGCATGAATGTTATTGCATATGGAGTACATGTATAGCATAAATTAAATAGTTTACCGTCTTTTTATAATTGTTCGTTTAGTCTACACCGTTATCACAGACACAACATGGACCACTGGAGATTCAGACAACTTCTTTAAAGCATGCTGAACTAGAGTTAGCACTCAGATGCCTGGTTGAGCTATCACATCTTCACATTGAAAGCCTTCCATCTAGAAACTGATAAACATCAGCCACTGCCACTGGTGACTGTTATTTCATTTACTGATAACCGCAGTCAAAAGGCTGTATCGCAGTGTTTTTCAACCTTGGGGTCGGGACCCTACATGGGGTCGCCTGGAATTAAAATGGAGGTCACCTGAAATTATTAGTAATTGATTAAAATAAAAAAAAAATTAAAAAAAACAAACGTGCTAATAAAAAATATATGGTGAGTTGAGAGAGACATTCCCAATACATAAAAGACATAACAAACTGTAAAGCTGAAACTGAAGCACTGTGGTACTGTTTATCTTTCAAATGTTCATTGTGGTCGGTTTCAGATGCTGCAGCTCTTTCATAATTCATAGTTTGAGTTCTTGTTTGTTCAGTATTAATTGTCAGCCTTGTAAATCCAAGCTGGACTGACTGTACATATCCTGACCAAGGAAAATAAAATTCTCACTTTGTGCAGTAATCTACACCTG
Source organism: Sphaeramia orbicularis (assembly GCF_902148855.1). Taxonomy (NCBI): domain Eukaryota; kingdom Metazoa; phylum Chordata; class Actinopteri; order Kurtiformes; family Apogonidae; genus Sphaeramia; species Sphaeramia orbicularis. The sequence continues at coordinate 21,980,918 of NC_043970.1, read as the reverse complement.
GCTTTTCTGCCTCTGTCCGTAATAAAATACACTATATAGCCTAAATGTCGTCTAAAATTAACGTTTATTATTTATTAATTAATTCATTTATTTGCAACATAGTATTGCAAACTATTACATGATCGAAAACAAATTAATTTTAACAAAAAAAAAAATGTCTGTGATTTGAATGTCTGGAGTTGCGAGAAATTTGTGATGTTAAAAGGGGGTCACGAGACAAAAAGGTTGTGAACCACTGGCATATTGACTCATAACAGTTCAGTCCAAGTCCACAGTTCAGTCCAGTCAATATATGCATCCCTATTTAGCAAGAGTTTTTTTTTTTTTCTTTTTTTAACTCTAATGCTCTAAAAATCGCAAAAATATAACCTTAACCCAAAATGTAATATAATACAATATAATATAATATAATATAATACAAACGAGCTTGCTATACATGTCAACATAGTGAGTTCACTTTCTAGTAGAAATGAATATTTAAATGAAGCTGAGCTATGTAGAAGTAGTGAACCTAGATGTTCCTATAATCTTTCAATATGTTTCATGACGCAGCCATACCCTGGTCTGTTCTCACCAGCTGTCCAGCGACTATGTACTATGTACTATGTGTCATATCAGGAGCAAAATTCTATAACTACAAATAACCACATGTTACCGATTGATATTTCTGCCAAACTGTGTCAATGATTAAAAAAAATACGGAGAAGATTCGGTGACAAATTTTTCCTCCTGTTCAGTGTCTATTTGGAAATAGACACACTGCTATTTGGCAATAATTACTGGCTCAGTGGACGGTTACAGCCATGCTTTATCGTCACAAACTACAGTGTCTTTTAAAAATAGCGGTTGGGTCTTAGCACTGGCTCTGCTGGAAATAGTCAAGCTGCAGACACGCAGGGGCCTTTTTCAATGAATGATAGTGTGACGGCTGAGAGATGGGTCAATATTACCACACAAATGAATGTGCAAAATATGAAGAGCTCGGCTGTTATTAAGGCAAGTGGATCTTTCTGTGCACTGGCCAAACTGACACTGTGGTTGTAAGAAAAGAGAAGCAGAGAACTAGTAAGAGTAGGCACATATATACAGACATACCAGTGTATTAACCCTGTACCTTCCCCTGTAGCTGAGTCGGTACGATGCTGGAGCCCTATGCTAACATTACTCCTATGTGAATGAGGAGTAATGTCAGTGGCGGATTTGGAGATATAGCTTTAAGTAACCCCAAAATTCATTTCATTTGCCAAAACGAAAGCTGTGGTGACATACTGAACTTCTCCAGCGTAAATTATAATAGTAACTTAAATCATAAGTTATATTCTATGGTCTATGTTTATAATTATATTCTATTTTTTTTCTTTTACTATGTTCCTTTTTCTGCTTTCTATACGTGCTGTACATATGTCAAAACTGACAATAAAGCTGACTTTGGGTTTGGTAAAGACTAGTAGGTAGGTTTTTGTTGAAAAAAATGCACACTTGCACAAAAGAAAAGAAAGAAAGTGTTTTATATTTTGTTCAATTTGTTCTGTTTCAGCTACAGTAATCACCTGAGAATGGAGGCTTAGACTTTAATGCTAATGCATATTTTCCATGTTGATTATTTTCTCATTTAATGGATAAGATGCTTGGTTTGACATGATAATATTGATAATGGTTAAACTAAACATGGATCGGTGTTTCTTTACTAAGCCCAAGATGACAGGTACAGATGTCCATAGGTCCACAAGATATCTAGTTAATTGATTATCTAAGTAGCTGCCAATTCATAGTTGATGACATTGATTATTTAATCCTTTCGATCTGTAGAAATAAAGACTTAAACTTGTACTGACATAAATAGATGTTTCAAGATTTGCTGTAAAAAAAAACAATTGGCAACAGGGACATGGAAACAACAGGGTACAACTGTAAATTTACTCTGCTGTTCAACTGTGAAGAGGCTAAATACTGGTATAATATTATATTCTTGCTAAATACTGTTTGTAAAGATAAGCCAACAAGGTTTTAAAGCAGAGACCTTAAGTAACACATTAACAACTCCTTGTAGATTGCATGGGTTTACTCAGCTACACTAACCTAAAAATCTGTACACACATCGGTATCACCATCTAAGAGCATGACACTGTCAACCATTTCTGTGCAAAGTTTTGCAGTTGCACTACAAAACACATTCAAGTGGGTCACCTGAGCCTGGACTGGACTGGACTGAACTGCGCTAACAGTATTTTGATCAACACAAAATGATGATCAGATTTTGTCTCAAAGCAGCTGGCACGAGTCATAAGGTTGCACAAAGTGTAATTCTTAACAACGGCCTCAGAGGGTGAATGTTTGCCTGCACATGTACAGTAACCTTGGTCAGGTAAATTATTGACCGGCCTATGGCACAAGGTCCTCTGCGTTGTCTGGTGACAACCTATGAAACTGCCAGCTCATGCAAACATCAGGGCGGCAAAGGAAGGACGTGTGTTGCATGCATAGGCTCCTATCTGCCCTGGCCAGGATTAAAATATGTGCATCAATATGCAATGAAAACAAATATGCAACATACATACTGTATACTTGTGCCCTAGGCTATTTTACTTGACAGTGCAGACATTATATACTCATGTACATCAAGAACAAACACATAAGTAGCAAGACAAACCTCAAAAAATAAAGTAATAATACATACGTAGCTATAAATCATCTTTAATTAACAAGGTATGGTCTGTCTCATAAAAAGTATGCTAGAGGGCTGCATAAAGTCATAAATACTGTACATCTTGGGCCGAGTGTTCTCATTGATCTACAATTCAGAGGGGTTCTGCAGATTGTCTCATTAAAAAAATAAATAACACCACAGTAAAATGTTGCTACTCACTTAGCATTGGATTTAAATGGCTCATTTATCAGTGGAGTTACGGTACTTTGCATAGAGCGTTGTACTAAACCATGGGTTTGTAGCATTAATGTCACTAGCATAAGTCACTCGGCTAGTGTTTATGTCAGTCCATTTATAGTGATACTTCAGAGTCTGTCTGCACTAAGCTGTTTAGGTTTTGTTCACATTGGCTTGTGAAGTTTGTGTAATGTGCTGTTCTGCTGCTGATGTGCAAAAATGTTTTTGATGTGTTATAAACTGCTGTCAGAGAAGTACATGCAGGAAAATATGGATTCATGTTCACCTCAATAAAAACAGAAAATGAGATCAGATTTGTTCTATGTACTCAGCGGTTATTAAAGTTTTTAATCACATTGTGGGATCATGCGCAGTCGAATCACTGGTCCATTTTTCTTCAACTACTGCAAATGGTGACCTTGACTTTCGACTGAATATGTGTCACCACAACTGGATGACCTTCAACCAACCATCATTTTTCAGGTAGATGGTGCACCACCACATTGGGGACTGCATGTTGGTTGGGTTCCTAAATCAAATATTTCCAGACCTTTGGATTGGAAGGGATGGTCCAATCCCCTGGACACCTCGTTCACCAGATATCACTGCCCTGGATTTATTTCTATGGGTTTATGTTAAAGATATCGTGTATCAAACAAAGATACAGGACATCAACGACCTGAAGTAAAAGATGACTGATGCCATTAATGAGTCTATGCTATAGCCAACATGGAAACAAGTCCTGTAAAGCCTGGATGTGCTTTGTATGAATAATGGTGCCCATAGAGAGATGTAATAAATAAAACAAAAAAAACTACCTATTTTTCAACAACTGGAGGAAAACTTCTCATGCTTTGGCTGTAACTTGCCAATAGTATATGAAGGTAGAAAAAATGTGATTCCAATCATGGATCATGGATTATGATTCGCCCTCAAAAGATCACATGATGATCTTTTGGCCAGATCTTCAAGCCTTATGCACATCACACAAATGTGATGTGCATTTTACAACCTCACACTTCCTTTTAGAAAAATAATATTCACTTTTCTTCCTCTTGACTGCTGCTGGCTGATACATTGAAAAGGAACAGGGATGATAAACACAAAGCGAAACGGTTTTTGACTTGTGATGAAAAAGACAAATGGTCTTACTTACATGCATCCTGAATTCACATGAATCAGCCCTGAATACACAGACCAACCAGTTGCACATTTTGGCAAATCAAACAAAGCTCCACCTACAGTACACTGTACTGTACTCATAGATTAACTGCTGGCAGTATTTTGGTGACTGTAAGGTGGGGTCATTTATCTCATGTCATATTTCCACTGCAATATTGAACACACTGCAGAGTTCCCTCATATCATGTGGGTCAACTCCTCGATAACTACGAAGTGATCTGTTGAAAAAAACTCCAAAGATCAAAGTTGGCAGGTAAGGCAGAACACCAAAAAAAACACTGTCCCCACACACACATACATACATATATAATTTACAATATATAAAAAAATGTATCTGAAAGAACTGTGACATCATGCAGTTTACAAAAAAGGTAATTATTTAATGTAAAAAAAAAATCCAAAATACCCCTGGGTGTCAGGATGATATGTAAAAAAAAATTAAAAAAAATTTAATATATTATAAAGTGTGTATTTTGACAGATTGTAATTGAGATATGTGTCGTGATGTTAGTAAGAACTAAAATACTGATTGTGAATGAATCTCCAGTCAAATATGGCCTAAATGTATAGCAAAGAAAAGGTATTTTTGAGTCATGTTTTGTCTTCAGCTGTTGTAGGCAGAAAATAATAGGTTAAAATTACTATAGCATTCAAAAAATACAGATAGAGTTTTTTTCTGCCATATTGCCTTGTCCCTGCCTTCCATTTACACAGAAAAAACTGAAAAAAGTGCAATTTTTTTTCTTGCATCTTTAACAAAGAAGCCATAAGATCTTTATAGCAACATAATACCTGGGTGCGAAACGTGAGGCAACTTGCGGACCTCACAATTTCACAGCACACCTGCAGTAATGCAACTAAAAATTATAACGTCAATTCGTCTCATCTCGTTAACAAAAACAAAGAGACATTTTATCACAGTTTTTCCTTTTGTAAACTACATTTAGTCTCGTTTTTATTAGTCAACAATATTGCATTACACATTTAATTATAGTGATCGTCACATGACCACCATTTTTGTTATGTCTCGTCTCGTCGTCATGTGATAAAGGTTTGTTGACGAAGATATTTCATCATAATTTTCATTGACAAAAACAACACTAATTGATAGGATTATTGGATCAACAGTTATTTAATTTTTTATATCAGTAAATGACAGTGGCTGCCAGTGGATGGCGTCTTTATGGGTGTGTCTCATTAAATGTATACTAAAGTCATAAATACTGTACTGCAGATTGTGTCATTAAAAAAATAAACAACACATCCCTGTACAATAATATTTTTTTATGTCATTGTACATATGTATAATGACAATAAAGGCACTATTCTATTCTATTCTATTCTATTCTAATGTTGCTACTCACTTAGCATTGGATTTAACTGGCTCATTACCTCCACCAGGACGTATTGTGACCACTTTGTGTTTGTTTGTTGTTTGTTTGTTTGTTTGTTTGTGTTGTTTGTTTGTTAGCAAATTTACAGGAAAACTATTACAACCATCTCTACCAAATTTTACCCACAGATAGGCCTAGGCCCTGGGACCAACCCATTAAATTTTGGGCCGAGTAGGCCAAAGTTCAAGGTCACAGCAAGGTCACAAAATCTCAAATTTTCCCATCTCTCATCATTGAGCAATTTTCGAACATTCATAAAAAATTCAAAACGACTCCGATTAGCCTCCAATTTCATACACCTGTAGCTTATAACAATATCTTGTATCTGGCACATAATTATCCACATCCACTGTGGAATGTGGACTCTGTGGACATTTCAATTTAACATTGAAAATCCCATTTACGACACATTTTTCATTATAACTCAACAAATATTGATTGGAATTTAATATAATTTGACATATACATGACTGGTACCAAGCTTCAACTTTTTCTGCTGTATGGAACAACCTTGAAACTGTTTAATTTAAAAAGAAATAGTCGATCCACACATGCACACCATTCGGAGCGCTTGGCGGAGGTCTGCGTTCTCTGAACACTTGTTTATCAGTGCGATTATGGTACACAGAAGCCATGGGTTTGTAGCATTAATATCAATAGCATAAGTCACTAGGCTAGTGAGTTTATGTCAGTCCATTTATAGTCACACTTCAGAGTCTGCCTGCACTAAGCTCTTTAGGTTTTGTTCACAGTGACTTGCGAAGACAGTAATATCATAATCAATGATCCCATGCACAATTTTGTCACCTCTAACAAAATGCAGGCAGGACATTTGACTCGACTGCATTGCGTTTTCGATTATACATTGGTAATGGCTCAGTGCTACATTAGCTGTAACAACATGACGAATAAGAAATCAGAAGAACGTCATCTGAGCAGGAGGGGAGTCATTCTGTTGTTCACACTTGAACAGGTTGCGTCTCGGCCTGCTGTTGGTGTCGGAGCTGCCTCCTGCTGACGTCTTCCTGGTCAGTCTGCTAATACCGACAACGAGAAGCAGCGGAAACGTTTAACTTTTGTCCCTCGCACAAATACTCTAATGGGGAAATGATACAATCTAAATGAATAAAGCAGTTTGACCACAGTATTTACAGAGCTCATTTAGTCTGTTCCCAGCCCCTCTTAGTGCAAAAGGAAATCAAAATCCCCCTCAGAATTACTCATATTATGCATATTTACATAAGTCATTCCATTTGGGAGGATGATGAATAGATCAACTAACACCAACTTCCAACAGGAGGCACAAACACAAACTTTTCAATCAGAGGCGACGGATTTGTTTATTAGACGATAGTGGGCGTGGATTCCTTTACAGATTAAGGGCATTCCCCTCCTTACCCTGTAGAGGATGAGGGATTAAAAGCGGTCGTATGTAGGTGAGGGACAGACGGAGACCAAGTGACAATGACCCACATTAAGGGAGACAAGTTTGCAGCAAAGAGGACAAGACGACTGCGACTGCTCAACATACTATCCCCCCTCCTCCCTCACACACCAATGTGCAATAGAACTGTGCAATATTCACTAGAGAAAATTGGGTATTTTGTCAGACAACCACAGTTTTTTATACTTCACATATAGTTTTTATGCATATTTATTTTATCCTGTCTATATAAAATCTGGAATGACAAATAAAGTCTGTCTAATTCTATATCAGTGTTGTATAGTAATACTTCACTATTGTACACAAGTACGTTTTGGGAGGATGTATTTTTAGTCAGTATTTTTTATTCTGTGTACTTTCACTTTTACTTCACTACATTTCCTAACCCAATTGTATACTTCTACTCCCATATATTTTTAACGCACAGTATCATTACTCATTAAAAAAATAATAATAAAGGAAATTTGGTGTTTTCACCGCTTAGATTACCAGTGACTGCAACAAAGTCAGGAAACCGATCAGGTAATGGACAAGTGCTAACAACGGTTCGCTCTCAACCTGTTGGTGATGTGTTGATGTGAGCAGCAGTGTAATATTCCAGATTTTGACTGCCTTTGGTTGGTATTAACATTTATTAACATTTGCTTGTACTTTTGCTTTCATTACTTGAGTTCATTTAATTGTAGATTACTTGATATACTTAAGTACAGTAAATACTAGACACTTAAAGACTTTGACTTGAGTAAGATTTCAGTTGGTGACTTGAACTTCTACTCAAGTAATTTTTTGGTAGAATACCTGTACTTCTACTCAAGTGTGACTTTCCAGTACTTTATACAACACTGGTCTAAGTCTGGGTCTATGTCTAAGTCCATGTCCATGTCTAAATCCATGTTTAAGTCTAAGTCCATGTCTAAGTCCATGTTTAAGTATAAGTCTATGTCTAAGTCCATGTTTAAGTGGAAGTCTATGTCTAAGTCCATGTTTAAGTATAAGTCTATGTCTAAGTCCATGTTTAAGTCGAAGTCTATGTCTAAGTCCATGTTTAAGTCTAAGTTTATGTCTAAGTCCATGTTTAAGTCTAAGTCCATGTCTAAGTCCATGTTTACATCTAAGTCCATGTCTAAATCCATGTTTAAGTCTAAGTCCATGTCTAAGTCCATGTTTACATCTAAGTCCATGTCTAAATCCATGTTTAAGTCTAAGTCCATGTCTAAGTCCATGTTTAAGTCTTGTCTATGTCTAAGTCCATGTTTAAGTCTTTGTCTAAGTCCATATCTAAGTAAATGTCTACTGTGAGGAATTTTCACTGTTGAGGTGGAGGCAGGAAATTCCACCAACTTGATTCACTGATCAGAAAACAAGCTGCAACACATCAGACAGATTGCAGAATTAGAGAGCAAAGTGCAGAATTAACAGCTGTCTAATGTTTGTGTTCCTTGGGTTTACCTGCCTTAACACCAACAACAACTGAATGTGCCAAAGTATTATTTTGATGCTTGGCCAACGCCAGCCCACCAAAGCGTCCAGTCAGGCCCATGGGATGGTTTTTTATGAAATGCAAAATTACACTTAAGATAATAACTGATATTAGTTAAAGGTGTTAAAAGTGTTTTAGTTCAGGATCCACATTCAGCCCAATTCGATTTCAAGTGCCTCAGATCAGTACAATGCGATCATAATAACCTATTAAATAATGACAACTCTGAATTTTTTTTTGTTTTTAGTGTAAAAGACAACTGCATGAAATTTTTTACATTTACAAACAATCCTTTCACAAAAAACTGTTACTAAATGCATTTTTAGATCCACTGTGATCTGTAAGTTGTAATGCATAAGTATAACTGATAAACCGAGGTATAATATTGTTAAAATTTTACTTTTTTCCTAAGAAATTTCAGGTTATTCATGTTATTCACATTTTTTCAGGATAGTTTCTAGATTTAATACTTCCATCATTTAATTGTAGCTTTTCATGCTAAAACACAGATGATATTGCACACTGTATATTGTGCAATATCAACAATGTATATTGTGCCATATTGTACATATTTAGATGTTATTTATCTTTTGCATATTTTATATATAATAATAAATAATGGATTAGATTTCTGTAGCGCTTTTTTGGTCACTCAAAGCGCTTTATATTATTGACCCATTATTCATTTGCTCTCACATTCCCCCTCTGGTGGTGGTAAACTACATATGTAGCCACAGCTGCCCTGGGGCAGACTGACAGAAGTGTGGCTGCCAATTCGCGCCTACAGCCCCTCCGACCATTCATACACATTCATACACCAGTGTGAGTGGCACTGGAGGCAAGGAAGGTGAAGTGTCTTTCCCAAGGACACAATGGATTGACTAGGACAGAGCGGGATTCAAACCACCAACCCTTCGGTTATTGGACGACACTCTACCATCTGAGCCGCCCCCATGGTAGATTTTACTCTATTCTATTTAGCTTTTATATATTTCATTTTATATTTTATTCATTTATCTTTTCTCACGCTACCAACACAGACACCTGGGTAACTATATTTCGTTCTATCATGTACTGTTGATTGAATGACATTAAAGCTGAGTCTGAAAGTTTGGAGTTGTCACTAATTATAGACTAATATGTTATTATTTTAATGTTCCGGCCCATTTGAAGTCTAATTGGGCTGTATGTGGCCCCTCAAATTAAACAAGTCTGACACACTTGACAGTATGTACAATATGTCTCAGTGACACCGAACTGGGTTCTCATAGTCAAGAAAATACAAAACAGAAACAGAACATTAATCACAAAATCAAATTAGTGCCATGATAAACGATCATTTTCATTTAGTGTTGAATTAATTTGAGAGAACAAAGTTTAGAACTGGAATAGATTATTTGTTATTCATTTTTTAATTTTAATTCAGTCATATTTAGTTTCATTATTATTGTTGTTATTGTTATTATAGTGAGTGTGTTAGGCTTTAAATTTAACTAATCAATAATTTATGACTGATCAGGTGCAGATAAACACTGCTCTATTTATTCTGTTTATTGCATACATAATAACCTAACCCTTATGAAAACACAACAGTCCAAACCAGGTTATGGAAACTTCTTTGCAACATTTTAAAAGGTTGTTTCAAATTCCCTCGGCATTTTATGGAAACACAGCGATAATAAGGTAATGTAAGTAACGTCCATTGTGTCATTATTATAATTTCACTTTAACGTCATAATTGCCATGAGGTCATTTGTTGCACTGTTCCTTTGGTTGTATGCAGCACTGAGACTCTAATGCAAAAACAGCCCAAAAAATGTGACTGATTAACCCATAAAGACCCAGTGTTATTTTTGTAACAGTTCCTGGAAGAATTTTTCTCTATATTTAAAATATTATCCTAAGTATTTAGCATTTTTTCAGTGTTAGTCATGTATTTCCTATATTTAATTCACTGATCATGCAGATGTTAATTAAAGATCAGATTAAATCATTAAATCATATCAGAAACAGGACAAACTGAAGAAAAAGTGACTTTTTCAGTAAAATATATCATTAACTGAACTTAGACTAAGTGTCTCCATCCACTGTCATTTATCAAACTCCATGATTTTACTGGTGAATCGATGTTTTAGAAGATGACAGTGTTTCCAGGGTAACTATGGAGCCTCTGAATGTCCAAATGGGTCATATCTGATGACCATGAAAAGATGACCAACTGCATTTTTACACCAATTATTTACATGTATTGATGGGATTAATGGATCAGCAGGTATTAAACAGTTTACACCAGTAGATGGTTTTGTTTGATGGTGGATGTTTGGGTCTTTATGGGTTAAAAAAACAACATCCAAAGTAAGCACAGTATTTGACTAAATCTGAAATTCTCTGCCATTATCTTCATCGCAGTATTTCATCCCAAAATTCAATGGACCAGCAGAGGCAAAGGCAGCCTGAGCCACTAGACTCTCCACATCCTGCTTCCTGATGTAGTTGTTGCCAAACATAACAAGTCCAATCCTATTCCTATGAAGTCCATTGAGTCATGGCTATATTTACACTCAGTCCTGACACATCTGTACGGTCTGCTTGCAATAATGTTTGATTGTCAACATGGGCTGAGGAAGCACTGACTGGAAAGAGACACATTTCAGCCATTGCAAACAAGTTATCCCAATTATCTGCTTTCATGCTGTCACTTTTTCATCCAATTGTTGCATGCTTGAGTGAAGCTACACGATAAGTCACTGAAAACAGCGGGAGGGGAATTAACGGCATACCAACAAATAAAACTGTAGAAAATTTGAAAACTTTAAACTTTAAAGCACAGCCCTCAGAATGATCCCAATTCACTGAGAAGGACAAAGAATCCCACTATTTTGGTTGTAGTTGGGCTTAGTAGCGAATATGTTTATGTACTGTATTATTACTACTTTATTATTACTGCTCTGTTTATTGTTGGTTCTACTAATACTTTCCAATGTGCAACTGTCTGTTTTTTCCCTGTCCCTACTGTTTTTATAGTATTTCAGACATAAAGCATTGTTGAGGAGCCACAGTGAGGCTGTTGTATATTGTGTTGTTTTTTTAGTTAGCCTACTGCCTTCTATATTCTGGAATGTTCCGTTTAAATGTGTGGTTTCTCTTTGCCTTTCATTCACCTTTGTATATTGTTCTTACTTACAGGGTGTTTGCCCTTTATCCAAATAAAAATTCCAGACTTTTTCAAAACTGCTATTTTTTTTTTTTTTAATGTGGACCACATAATGTGAGTCATGCCCATGCAGTTCTATCTGAATTGTGGGATCCGTGCGTGAAACCACGGCTTACATTGGTATCACTACTGCGGGCCCATCACAGATTTAATGTCCGTGGTCATTACACAGACTTCTGTCTAAGACCACTCTCACAGATAGGAGGAGGAGCCTACGGTAACTCGGAGGCACACGGCTCGGAGGCATGAGAAAGATGAAATGGATTTGACAATTTCTCGTTTTTTTTTTTTTTTAAATCGTCCTAATTTAAAAATCTAATTTCGATTTAAAATCGATTAATTGCCCAGCCCTAAATGAGTGAATGCATAATTTGCAGTAAATTATATTTTACTGACAGAAACACTTTCAAAACTAATGAAAATCACCAAAGTGCATGGATATCAAACAAACAAATTTCATTGGAGTCATTCCAGTACCAGTCCTCACGTATTCCTTATTTTATAAGATTATGTGCCTTTGGTCATACTCTAAAATTTGACTATAACAGAAACTTTTTTTTCCCATACTTTATTGTGACTTTCACACAAAATTCCAGACTTTTCAAGGTCTGAAAAACAGCATTTCAAAATTCCATACATTTAAAGAATTTCAAGACCTGTGCAAGCACCCTGTACTTCTTCAAAATAAAGTTAATTCATTCATTCATTCCTTCATACAGTTTTTTAATTACTATTTTCTCATCATATTTCTTATGTGTGCATTCAGTATTGTGCGGGCTCTGCCCAAAGATCAATAAAGTTCTATCTAATCTAATCTAAGTGCCTTTTGCACCATATGTGAGTGTATTGTGTGTGTATAAAAAAAATCAAGAATTTAATCTGTGAACAAAAACTGATAGGCTTTCCTCATCCCTTGTGGAAAAAACAAACAAACACTATCTTTATGCTGTAGAAAGAGAATCAACAGTCTTGTCGACCTTCAGCATGTTCATGATATCTAACACCAGTGTAAATAAGATGACAGCCGCCAAAACAGCCTTAAAAAAGAAACAGCTTGACTGCTAAGAGGCCTAGACTTCAAATTGCACTCTGTACCACAGTGACCCCGAACCAAGCTACTTCAAAGCCCCAGTACAGTACAGTAGGAGGGGGAGTGAACAAGACAGAAAAAAAAAAAAAGAACGAGGAAAGGGCTGTTGTTAGAGTGAATGAAAGAGGATGTTGTTGGGAAACACGTCTTGGCAGATGATCAGAACTGGTGTGTCCTCTGGTGACAGTTTAGGCCACGTCTACAGTCGAAAACCTATTTATGGTAGCGGTTTGATCTTTGAACAAACACCAATGCCAATAAAGATGTTTGTAAAACTGTCCCAATCTAGAAACCAAAAATATCTGCAATTATACAAACACAGATGCACACATTGGAAATTGATCATAAAACTATAAAATACAATAAGGGGCAAAGACCAAGGAAAAGCAACACCACATAGAGCAGGACCGTTATCAGTAAGCCTATTAGGCAACAGGAATTCAAACAAACAAAGTGGATTGAGGTTGTCATAATCTTAGATTACAAATCCAAGAAATTGAGACATGGGTCTGACCTACTTTGGTTTTATTTATTTTATCTGCCTGACTACCTGTTGTGAAATGATTTCATTTCAGAAGAAGCATTTAAATAATCCTGATTTTTTTTTTATATTCATAGCAACAGTCAATAAGCATACACTATACTGTTAGTTTTTACATTTTAACCCACAAAGACCCAAACATCCACCACTGACCTAAATCATCTACTGATGTAAACTGTTCAATGCCTGTTGGTCCACTAGTCTTATCAATACATGTAAATAATTGGTGTAAGAATGCAGTTTGTCATCTTTTCATGGTTATCAGATATGACCAATTTGAACGTTCAGAGGCTCCATAGTTACCGTGGAAACACCGTCATCTTCTACAACATTGATTCACCAGTAAAACCCATGGAGCTGGATCAATGACACACTTGCTTTATGTTCAGTTGTTGATATGTTTGCTGAAAAAGTCACTTATTCTTCAGTTTTCCGTTTCTGAAATATTAACCCTCAACTTTGATCTGAGGTTTGATGAACATCTATGTGATCAGTAAATTAAATACAGCAAAATACCTGATTTTCCACTGAAAAACCACAAAATACAGAGGATAATATTATTATAAATGGTGATAAATCACTTAAGAAAAGTTTAATATAAAGAAACAAATATTTTGGAACTGCCACAAAAGTAGGACTGGGTCTTTATGGGTTAATTTCAGTTCACCAAAGACAGTATAACAGCTTAACCAAACAGTGATATGAAAAACAGAATCAGAATTACCACCATATAAATCCTCTTCATCGCCTTGCATTAATCTTCATTTCTGCAATAACTGCCATCAGTCCTGAAATCTGTCGCTACAGCTCAACTCACGTTTACATTTTTTGCTGCATAACTTCTCCCTGGTTCTGAGCCTCATGATTCAGACTCTAAAAGTGGACATGGACGTCAGCTCTGTGCTTAGACCTGCCTCATTCATATTCTTCTACTCACGATGAGAAGCAGTATAAGCTGTTGGCTGCAACTAAAAACAAATCTATCCTTTAGAGAATTCAACTTTTTTTTTTTTTTTTTAAGTAAATATTCATGAAACTCCCCATTCCAAAATGCAACATCCAAATGCAGAGGAACACAGAACAGATAGTCTGAAGAAAACTATAAAAAATATGCAGCCAGACACAGAACAGGTTGTTGGTGATGAAGCGATGAAGCCAACTGCTGCTGATGTGTTCTATCATTTGTGCTTCCAAGAAATGTCAAACAAATTAGAAAAAAAAGAGAATATGTAAATTATGTGCGTTCTCTAAATTGGTTTGGGGGTAAATAAACTAGGCTGTAATGTGTCATCCGGCAGAAGTGTAGGCCACATTTAGTCACGGCTCCAATAAATACAGTAGAAGTAGAGCGTTCTACTGCTGTTTTTAGACACACAGGATCAGTCAAATGGTCACTGACATTAGGTAAACACTAGAAATTTATAGAATAAAGGCTTTTTCATTTCCCATTATTCAGATTTAGTCTTTTCTAATGAATGCAAAGGCTACTTCAAGCAAAACTGAGGATATTTCTACTCAAATGTTGATGTTTCTATTCATTGTTTCTAATGTTGGACTTCAAAATGTGCATTAAATGTGTTCATGGCTAAATCAGGAATGAAAAGTGTCTAATAAACAGTCTACATCAGGGGCGTCAAAGATGTGGCCTGCGGGGCCAAAAGCGGCCCGCCTAAGATTCCAATCTGGGCCGTGTGATGAATTTGCTAAGTGCAAAAATTACACTGAAGATATTAACAGTCAATGGTGTTGAACTAGTTTTCGTTCAAGGGCCACATTCAGCCCAACTGTGATCTCAAATAAAACGAGTGGTACCAGACACAACAAACTTCGCCCCTCGCACATATTTTAGCTTATTTTGGCAACGATCCAGCTGATGTCAAAATGTCTATGCATGTGCTGACGTCAGCATATCAGTTGCCTCTATATATGTGCCATGTTTGAAGTAAATTGAAACAAAATTGATGTTTTTATAGACACTTGAAATTTTGCCCATAAGTAAATGGGAGAAGAAAAAACATTTTTTTAAATTCATAAAAAAGGTGAACTTTGACCTACTTTTCCCAAAATGTAACCACACCTATTCTGGGTCACTGGCAATCTATAAACCCAGTTTGGTATGAATTCAACCAATAGTTTTGCTGCTAGAGTGTTAACAAACAAACAAACCGAACCAAAAACAATACCCCTTGCCTCCCCTTTGGAGAGTGGGGTAATAGTAGCCTAATAACCTATAAATAATGACTCCAGAATTTCTTCTTGATTTAATGTGTCATGATATCACATTGTTTCATAAGTGTTTTACATGATAATGTAAACAAAATTAACCTGAAGATGAAATTACAATGTTTACATTAATATTTATCACATTATTAAACTAGATTCTGACATTTATCAATATTGTTTGTAGCACAGCCTCTTGTTAGTAATGAAACAACTGAATTTAAAAAGTCCCAATATTTTTGTCCAAACTGTACACACTGACACTCAAAAGTGAAAACTAAGAACCTGAGTATTTTACACACCCTATATGTCCAAAGACAATAGAAAGTTTACAGAAACCAACAAATGATGACAGAAGTCCTTTAACAATAATCACCATGAACAACATACATGCACAGAAACACAGTGTTTAAATATATAAATGAGCCAGAAATATTACCTCCACCAAGGAGGTGTTGTTTTCATCGGGGTTTGTCTGTTTGTTTGTTTGTTTGTTAGCAAGATAACTCAAAAAGTTATGGAAGGATTTTGATAAAATTTTCAAGAAAAGTTGATACTGGCACAAGGAACAAATGATTACATTTTGGTGATAAATGGGGGGGGGGGGTGACCTGCCCTGGCGAAGGTCAGCGCTCTCCAAGTGCTTTTCTAGTTTATTTTTGCTTTCAGAAATTTGTTAGAAATTATATGGGGATAAAGTACAGTGTATGTGTGAGACATAGAGAATCTGCAGGTATTTAGCAGGAAACCATGCGTGCAGTATACGACAGCTTTTCATGTACACTTTTATGTACACACTTGAAATATGGGGCATTCGAGGGGCCCCATCCAGAAAAGGTGAAGAGCAAAAAATGACTGAGTGACAGTGTGAGCGGAGAGAGGCAGCAGCTCACCACAGCAGATGTGTACACGTGGCCTCCCAGTCGACCGCCACACACACACACACACACACAGTCAGAGTCTGTCTCACAACCGCTCCGGTCAAGATACGCACATGAGTTCACCTCAGCTTTTTAACACTTCTTACAATCAGCATGACTCTTATGATTCCTGCATGACTTTTATGATTAGGTTTAAGCCTCAAAGCCAGAAAACAGAAGAGACGCCATGAACGCTGACCACAAATATAATCAAATTTAACCCATAAAGACCCAAACAGCCACTGGAGACCAAAAACATCTACTGATCTGAAATGTTTATACATGCGGATCCACTAATCCTATCAATATGTGTGAATAATTGAGGTGAAATGCAGTTTCTCAGACTTTCAGAAGCTTCGTAGTTACCGTGGAAACACTGTCATCTTTTACAACATTGATTCACCAGTAAAATCAATGGAGTTGGAACAATGACAGTGGATGGACACACTTGGTTTATGTTCAGTTAATGATATATTTTACTGAAAAAGTCCCATTTTCTTCAATTTTCTGTTTCTGATATAATAACCCTCAACTTTAATTTGATCAGTGAATTAAATATGGGTAAAAAACTGATTTTCACTTAAAAATGCAAAACACAGAGCATAATATCAGAGCAAATGGTGATAAATCACTTTTAAAAAAAAGTTAAACATAAAGAAAAAATATTTTGGACTTGTCACAAATGTAGCACTGGATCTTTATGGGTTAAGATAACATTTATCAGATACTCAAAACAGGAATCAATGACAGTAGATGAAGACACTTGTTTTAGTAGTAGTAGTAGTAGTAGTAGTAGTAGTAGTAGTAGTAGCTTATTCGGTCGTTAATTACTTTAAACAACAAACAAAAAACAACACATCCATTGTTCCATATACAGTGCGACCAAAAGGGTTTAGGCTGAAGTTAAGACTTATTTTGCCTAACCCTATTTTCACTTAACACAACACTTCCACATGAAAACAAACAAACAATAAAATGTTCAATGTAATCATTACTAAATATACAACAGAAGAGAATACATATTTAATTTGATTCAGGTAAATCATGTCCATATCTCAACTACCAATATTGATCCTAGTCTTTTAAACAAGTATTTTGTGCAGTCAATCCTGAGTTCTATATTTTTGAATAATAGTTAATTTGTACATCTTTTTAAAAGTTTTATGCTCAGTTATAGATATCTCTGTTTAAAAAGTCACTTTTCCTTCAGTTTTCTCTCTTTCTGATACAATAAACCTCAACATTAATCTGAGCTTTTATGAACATCTACATGATCAGTGAATTAAATACAGAGTAAGCCCTGATTTTCACTGAAAAACGTAAAATATAGAAGACAATATTCTCATAAATCACTTAGGAAAGGTTAAATAGAGAGAAAAATTAATTTGGGAACTGCCACCAATGTAACACTGGGTCTTATTGGGTTAAGCACAAATACTGATTATGGTCTTCGAGGAGGGATTATCATTCTGCTTCGAGTATGTTAAAAGAATGATTCGAGTACCTCATTCAACCCTGCACTTGAAACAAATGCATTTATCTATTTGATTATCAGTTATATAACAAGAAGCTCGAGCCAACCAACTTCACTGAACCAAACTGTGCTCCAACTGTGCTGAAAAATCCCACAGAACTATGAAGTGGGCTCCAGGACGTACAGTAATGGAAGCAAAATGAGCTGTTAAGTATCTTGGTAACCACGGAGCCAGTCATTTTTCTGTTTTCAGCCTGTGATCAATTATTTAGAATACTTTAAGGGAAACATAATATATGGTGTAATTAAATCTGTACCATAAAATGTGATGAAGTACTGTATTTCAACGCAGTAATACCTTTCTGAATACTCAAATGCATATTCATTTTAACATGAAGCAAGAAGCAACCTATAAAAGTCATTGTTTGTTGGGTCATTAACTGGACCAGATCCTAGTTAAAGCTATCACATCTAATACTTATGCATTAAAAAATCTAAAAGTGACAAAGTCTGTATTGTTAATTTTGTTGACCTGCTTTGTACTCACATTCTATCACATGCATTAATTGTGGTTATTTCATTTAAAACTACTGACATCATGTGAATATGTATGTATGTATGTGTGTGTGTACTATGTACTCACTAAATGTAAACAGTCACATGACATACAATTTCATCAGTAATGGTGGTGAAAACAACAACTCCCATGATCCCGTGCTACTTCGCAGTGTCATCTACAGTCATTTGTTTTGGGGTTGTTGTTTTTTTTTTTGGTGGGGGTGGGGGGGGGTTGAGTGCATGCTGACAATGCTGATCTACTGCAAAATTTCAATTTAATTTAATCAACAGGAAGTTTATCAAAATGAAAAGCATGAAAAGTCTGTTAATTATCTCATCTTTGATTAAACTAATAGCATGGGACATGTAGTAAGTGTTCAGTGAATCATTTTAGTCATTTAGATAATGATGTTTCCAGAGAATAGCCTGTGACATGAAGCAAGGAGAAAGATCCGGATATGCTGGGTTTATTAGTCAGTTAGGGTTCTTTTTTTTTTAGATGTTTTATAATCCATTTTGCTATCAGTCGTTTATCTTCACAGCTGCACCTCAGATGACCACAGTACACACACCAGGCTGATGCAACACAAACACAGCACACAAACATTCCAGGAAATAGCCTAGGTATATCAGCACTGTGACAAAGGGACCAGCCATTAACATATATATTAACGTATAAAACACTTGTGATTATAGAAGCTTAGCAATGAAGTGAATCGAACGCTGCCTATATGAGTTTCTACCAGATGTTACTGTTTGTGGGAACACTCAAGATCATTGTGAAAAAAAGTAGATAAGAGTTTTCACATTAAACCATGACATGGAAACTTTTCCACAGTTAAAACTGGTAAACATCACAACAAGCATATGAAGCAGATGAGTCTGACAGCCCCCAGATAACAGTCACTGACATCCTCGTTCATCTTTGGCCCGTTTACCCCACAGTCAGAGCCCAACACCTTAACGTCTCATTCAGAAGAAAACACAACAATATCTCACAACGTTATCCCCACATTAATCAAATACCCTCTTGTAATCTGTCTATTCAAGCCACACTCGCGATCCAATCTCATAAAACTGGAAATAATCCTCTGTCTCATTCAGCGTTCCACTTGTGACCTCTGCGGTTATCAGCCTTTTCAAGCTGAAGAGTGGCGTTTCCAACAGACCCCTTCTCTTTTTCAGGGAGCTGCACATATGCTATTTTCTCACAGGGCTCGTTTCATATTAAACATGACCCCGCTGGATCCTTTGAAATCCACATTTGTTTTCTCAATGAATCACTTCCTGTGGAATGACACATTTACATAACTCAGTTATATCTTTAAAACAAGAATAGCATTACAAATGAGGGGAGGGGGTACGTACGTGTTGACAAATAGTGTACGGTAAACAGAAAAACACCTATTTATAATTTCAATAAATCATACCTGCTCTATATTAGAATTAGCAAAGCTGCATGCACACTACTACATATAAAAAGTTTTGAAAAAAAAGTTCAATAAAAAAAAAAAATGCAGAACTACCTTTAAAATAAACAATCATTTCATAGATTTGTCCCATTTTGTCTCATTGTAATCGGGCAACTTCTATCCTTAACAAATTCTATAAAAGAAGAGCTGTTCAGTCAAATACACAGAATCCATTCCCATTTTCTATATGTCATGGCATTCCTAAAACATCACGTGATGCAGATAAATTGGATTAAATGTACATTCCTGTGTCTGACTTTTGAAGGCGATAAGCCTCAAAGGCCCTGTGTGTCACATGTGACCCGCCTTTCTATGTCCCTCTTAAGGTGACATTTCTCCTGTGCTAGAACCACCCGACCAGGGACAACTAACGTTGAGGCTTCCAAGATGTCAACTGCATGTACCAGCCAAATGCACAGTCAAGGTGTCCTCCAAGAGAGTGAAGGGGGCTGATGCTTTGTTTGGAGCTGTCCAAGTGCATCCACTAACATGAGCAAACACACAGGATTTTTGTGACTTAGTGAAGAAGAGAAAAAGCTGTTTTTAAGGGGAAAATACTCTGTACTTCCTTCTAAAATGTCATGTACAGGTTAAAATCCACATCTACATAATGATTCACCATCACAGGTTAGAATGTACTGTCATGTGTATCCTTCTCCATCTCTCAAGTCAAATTTGCAGCTTTTACTCTCATATTGTTTACTGTTTCCATTCTGACAGTATATAGCTAAAATAGAACCAAATAAACCACTTAATCTAGATCAGTGGTTCTCAACTGGTCAGGATTCGGGACCCACTATCAACCCTCAAGGACAAGACATGACCCAAATTGATAAAAGTTAAACCTGTCAAATTTATTTAGTGAAAAGATGGTGTGTTTTGAACCTGAGATAATACAGAATATCACAGTATAAAAACACAAAAGACAAGTTTAATGATAAACCAAAACACCCAGCAGGTGGTGATGCTGAAAAGGGAAATGCTCCCTTTAACACTATTAGGTACATTTTTACTCAGTTAAAAATGAAAAGTGCATTCAATCACTTATTCAAACATTAATCATAAAGATGACATAACAATCAGAACCTTTCAGTAACTGACATTTAACACACTTGGTGTTTTCATGCAAAATTAATTCAATTAATAATTTGCAACTAGTGTTTCTTAACATTATTTTTGGCCCAGCCAAAGGCCCACGACCCACTAAAAATGGGTCTGCGACCCACTTTTGGGTCGCAACCCACCAGTTGAGAATCACTGAGCTAGATAATACAATGTACTATGACACACTCCAAAATGCTAAATCTGTAAAAGAATATAAACCAACTTTGACCCCACTTGTCTCTTCCATATTTTTCCCACATTTTAACATGTACACACGGCAAATGCCCTCTGAGCACAAAAGCATGCAGGCCAGTCACAAGTCAAGCACGTGAGGAGGGAAAACAAACACAAAACCCAACACAACAACAAAAGTAAACAGCAAGCTTAATTTCATGAGACCTACCTGGAGAAGTTGATGGGAAAAGTTGCCAAGGTGGGGGCAGAGGGGAGTCCGTTGTCGCTCCTCTGCAGCCCACATGATTCTCCAAACCTGCCCCCTCTGGCCCAGCTCTCCCCCAGCGGAGGCAGGTTCGAGTACATGCTAAAGGGCTTCTGGTCTTGCGGGCCCACTGTGGAGGTCGGGGTGGCTCTGTATTGGTAGCCAACACCCACGGGTGAAGACATGGTGCCTCCTCCCCCTCCTCCTCCTCCATGGAGGGAGCTCATGCTGTTTTGGAGACACTGTGAAGCGCAGAATGGAGCATTGTCCGGCTTCTCCTGTTTGACAAAACCGGGAGTACGGATGTGGATGTGAGAGTCATCAGGATCCTTCTCTTCCTTGATCATGACGCTAGAGAGAAGTGACTGGGGCTGCTGCTGTGGATGGTGAAGCTGCTGGTGGTGCAGAAGGTGGTGCTGCTGCTGCTGCTGCTGCTGTTGGTGATGATGATGGATGGAGGCGCGCTGCTGATCGGTGCCGTTCACATTCGAACAGTTCCCTCCGTTGCCCAGTAGAGGCTTTGTTTCCTTTTGCAAACTGCGGACAGGTCCCCCACCGTCGCTGCTGCTGTCGTGCAGGATGTTATCCAAGTGGGCTACCTCTGAAACCAACTCATTTATCTCTGGTAGTGAGACAGGAAGGTCCAGGTCCTGCCAAATCTCACTATCCTCGATTAGACGAGCGGTGCTGCCATCCAAATCACACGGACCGGCGCTTGTGTGTCCACCGTAACCTCCTCCATCCTTATGCAGAGGAAAATCCCCCTCCTGCTTGACATGTGGGCCAAACAGGTCCGGCAGAGGAAGATTGCCCAGGACAGAAAAGTCTGAGGTGTTGATGACGGATGTGGACGTCCGGTCTAGATCACCAATACCCTGGTTTAACAGCGGCAAGTTGTCGTCCATGTTGAATACACAAATATCCTGGTGTTGTAGTTGTTTGGGCATTCTCATAACGTTATCCTCCTCCGTCCCCTTGCACAGGACGTGATGCTGCGGAGGATCAAAGAGGCCTCCGAGCTCCCCCTGCTCTTTGGTTCCTCCCCTGCCATTCGGGGCCATCATGGGCTGGGTTGGGGGCTGGGTCGGGGGAGCGGTGCTGGGCAGGTGCATCGCAGCTTGGAGAAGCGAACCAGCTGTGTCACCTGTGTCTCTGCTTAGTCTGGCTCCTGTCTCCCCAAATGTCAGGCTGTCGTCTCGATTACCGTTGCGCTTCAGTCCACCCTGATCCATTTCTTTATCCTGACAGGACAGTGAAGGCAAGTGCAAGAGAGAAAACACACAGTACAGGAACAAAAATAAAACAAAAAAAAAAGAGACAAGATTAGAGCGTAAAACAGACTGTGATACTTTGAGTCTAGAATTAATCATTACAAGAAGTAGGTGCATTAAAACATCTGCCGAAAAATATTCGCCAGTTTAAA
Source organism: Sphaeramia orbicularis (assembly GCF_902148855.1). Lineage (NCBI taxonomy): Eukaryota > Metazoa > Chordata > Actinopteri > Kurtiformes > Apogonidae > Sphaeramia > Sphaeramia orbicularis. The sequence continues at coordinate 21,958,079 of NC_043970.1, read as the reverse complement.
AGAACTACACATGTCAGCCAAAGAAACACACGTCTACTATCTCTCTGCCTACACTGTTCTCTTATTTATTTCAATTTTTTAAGAAGTGACAGCAGCTTAATCAAGCAGGCCCTCTCTCCTCCTCACACCCACACTTTACCAACACATGAGAAACACAGGCAGTATTAAACAGAATAAATGTGCACAAAAAGAGGACAGTCATTACAGGAAAATAAATCTCTATAATGCCCGAGTTATGTGTTTGAACTCTGTACCGGCGAACATGTAAGGTTGCTGTTTTAGCTGTGTGCAGGTTGGAGCAGAGCCAACAAGTGGAAGACATGCCTGGGCTTAACTTGTGTTTCAGGCAATACCACTGACAGACCTAGAGAGCAACAACATACATCTGCTGAAAGAGATTAACGCAGTATGGGCCTCTGGCTGTTGGGCATTAGCAGCAGCCACCACACATGTCTAAATGCAAAAGAGGGCAAGGGGGACATGTCATTTACATTTAACCAAGTCACAAATTCTTCTTAAGATAGATGAAATAAATCAAATGAAATAAATAAATAAATAAAGTTAAGGGTCTCCAATGGAAAACCTTGCATGGAATAGTTATGCAACTTACTAATTCATCTGTTGATCATTAACCACGATAGCTCTGCCATATCTGGAAGGGGCAGAAACTAGTCAAGCAAGCTGTCAGTTTAGACAATGCTGTTTCACATACTGCGACTGGAAAATGTTAAAAATACACTGGCACATATATATATATCCATGGCTGCGCGCACGCCTCGTCGGCAATAGGATATGGTTATCTATCTACTACCCTGAAATAACGCATCACCGTGCGCCTCAGGATGGCTCTATTTATTTATATTCTAATTTAATTAGAATTTCTAATCAGCAATCAACAATCGACTGGTTATGATTTTTTTTTTTTTTTTTTTTTTGCTTCCAGCAGCTGACGTGACATTATTCCTTGAGGACTGCTCCATAAATCATACAGTCTACATTCTCCAGTGCGCTTTGGTGCCAGAAAAGAGGTTCCAACTCCTGTAAGGATCCAAATGTGCTAAAAGGTTTATGGTTTTTTGCATTTTTTTTTTTCACTACATTATAGCTTGGTTTCTGTTTAGATCATATATGTTTCACCACCAATTCCACGCCCACACACAGTTCCCTACAGTACAGACAGACACGGCACTGGCGCAAATATGCATAGAAATAGGTTGTTGACCGGTGATTATTTATTAAAATAAAACACAGTTTCGGTTAAATAAAAAAAAAAGATATATGTGTTAAAGGTAAAAAGTGTAAAAAGTTTGGAGTTGGATGACTTGCAGTACTTTTCCTCTCCTAACAGCTGTGAACCACACCATTAGTGCAACCTGTTGGCTGCGATGAGAAATTGCACTGATCACACGCCTAAAGCCGGATAGACTTATACGCAGCCGTTAGGTTAAAGTTTGTGCAACATTTTCTTCTTTTTCTTAACGTCACATGCAAATAACACGGACGTCTATAGCTTACATGTACATTTACAATGTGTGACACGGTCGCTGAATTGTTAATGCGCCTTTAACGCACCGCCGGGGGGACGTTTTTCACCAACCTATGCGTTCCCTCGATACAACAACCAGTTTCCACAGCAGTTTCCAGTGTTTCTGCAAAGACAAAATGATCAGTCACATCTCAAAAGTAGCTCTTACCTGCAGTTAAAAGAAAAAAAAAGGTTGCGCTCCACCGGTTAGGTCATCTGTCCGTCCAAGTTGGGTTTACAAAAAAAAAAAAAAAAAAAAAAAAAAAAAAAAATGGAGAAATAACGCAAATGTCCACAGAGTCGAGCGCTCAATAACAGCCCTTCGGAAGAGAAATGTTGCGTGGTGAAATGTCAGCTCCAAGTGTCACTGCCTTTTCATTCCGTTTGGAAGGAAACCATAATCCGGAAAATCAACTATTTTACCAGAAAAAAAAGAAGAAGAAAGAAAAAAGTCAACAACGTTGCTGACCTAGATGGAGCTGGTGAGAACCGCCGTGTGTGCGCCGTTTCCCCGATATGTCGATAACTTTTAACGCACGTCGCCAGTAGGGGGAAAAGTGATCAATCGTTTCACTCGGAGGGAATGTCAGAATAAATCCGCAATAAATCGACAGATCTGCGCTCCCGCATTCTGCTCTTGCGCCATTAAACCCGTGAGTACATTAAAGTTATATAATACAGCCGTACAGCCTGGCGCACTCAACCGCAAATTCAGGCACGGCTGGGCGGACGGAGAGTTGAGCGATGTCAAGTATGATGGAACACCAGTAAAGCTTCCGTTACGATTTTCAAAATAAAATAAATTTCTGCGCCATGATCTAAATCGTGGTTGTTGCATAGATTAATGCGTAAAAAAAAAGAACCATCTCGTGCGTCTTCGATTGTGATAATTTTATATAAACTCACTGCGTCATATCTGTTCTGTTTATGCTTTCCTATTAAACACTGTTTTTCTTTCATTTTGAAGCCACAGTGTACGTACTTCCGGTTGTCTCCTGTCTGTCTGTGTTACTTTTGACGCACTTCTTGGTTTGACACTTGCAGGTGAACGCCCCTTTCCCCACTGAAACTCTGTTGGGGAATCTGTCAAAACGTGTCTCTGTGGGCCAATGCTGTGTTCCCCACACGATGGGATCTTAAATTGCCCTCCCCAGACACACACACACACACTCACACACAGTCACACACACAAAACTCCAAACACTCCAGTGAAATAAATTCAAATTTAAAGAAAGTTGGAGATAAAAGATTTCTGCTCCTGTCAGTAAAATTCACCTTCCACCTCACTGATTTAAATCTTAGATATTACATGAAGACTTCAAAGTAACCACAAAAATGCAAACCGTTTTGTTTTGACACCTTGCAGAGTAATTTTACTGGCATCCATCCAGGATACCGAGGAAAAAATACAGAAGGTTACCTAACCTGCAGCTGCTGAGAACCACACTGAGACTGAAACACAAGAACCATGCAGGGAAGAAGGAGAAGAAGGAGAAGGAGGAGAAGGAGGAGGAGAAGGAGGAGGAGAAGAAGAAGGAGAAGAAGAAGAAGGAGGAGGAGGAGGAGAAGGAGGAGAAGAAGAGGAGGAGAAGAAGGAAGAGGAGGAGGAAGAGGAGGAGGAGAAGAAGACAGAGAAGAAGAAGAAGGAAGAAAAGAAGAAGAAGGAGGAAGAGGAGGAGAAAAAGAAGAAGGAAGAGGAGGAGAAGGAGGAGGAGAATAATAATAATAACAAGGAGGAGGAGGAGATTAATAATAATGAGGAGGAGAATGAGGAGGAGGAAGAGAAGGAGGAGAAGAAGGAAGAGGAGGGGGAGAAAAAGAAGGAGAAGAGGAGGAGGAGAATAATAACAATAACAAGGAGGAGGAGGAAGAGAAGGAGGAGAAGAAGAAGAAGGAAGAGGAGGGGGAGAAAAAGAAGGAGAAGAAGAAGGAGGAAGAGGAGGAGGAGAATAATAATAATAACAAGGAGGAGGAGAAAAAGAAGAAGGAGGAGGGGGAGAAAAAGGGGAAGAAGAAGGAGGAGGAGGAGGAGGACAAAAAGAACGAGGAGGAGAAGAAGAAGAAGAAGAAGGGGTCAGAGTGGAAGCCCTCAGTGCCTGTACAAAGTAAAACCAAATCCCAAATGCAGACCATGGCAGAGCAGACCAACACAAGCTCCACACAGAAAGTGCCTGCGGGCCTTTCAGATCAGGAACATGACTCCTTCCTCAGGCCAGTGCTTTTTCTGCCCACAGTGTCTTCAGTATTTAACCACAGCACAGACTGAGGGTCAGAGGGCAGCTTCACCAGCCAACAGTGGACTGTGGAAACTAACAGCCTCCACTTGATCTGAAGCAGCATTTACTCAAAAGTAATTAACTACTTTTAATGACAGATTTTTACACAATCACTGAAGATTCAAAGCACAGTAGTTTCATTAGTGTTGCTTGGAATGTGTGCACAACAACTGTAAATGGTATTTATAGTGGTTTTTTTTTTATTTTTTTATTTTTCCTATTGTGTATCTGTGGTTGTGCTGACTAAATGCTCTTTTTTCTCTTGTGTGCTTTGTTGTGCTCCACTCTTGCTGCTTTAACTTATCTTATCTTATCTGAATAGGTGGTTAAGATTCTACATAATTCCTCGTTATCCCATAAAGACCCAAACATCCACCATCGACCAAAACCAGCTTCTGATCTAAACTGTTTAATACCTGTTGATCCACTAATCCTATCAATCCATGTAAATAATTGGTGTAAAATACAGTTTATCATCTTTCATGGTCATCAGATATGACCCATTTGGACGTTCAGAGGCTCTGTAGTTACCGTGGAAACACTGTCATCTTCTACAACATTGATTCACCAGTAAAAACCCATGGAGTTGAATCAGTGACAGTGGATGAACACACTTGGTTTATGTTCAATTAATGATATATTTTACTGAAAAGTCACATTTTTCTTCAATTTTCTGTGTCTCTGATATCTTCCTAAGACCCAGCAATGCATTTTTGTCCTCTGTAGTCGACAAGGGTTTCACAACTTTACTTTAAAAGAAAAAAAAAAAAAAGTCCACTGAAAAGGACATTACATTAAAAAATTAAAAATGTATCTGAAAAAACTGTTGCATCACACTGTTTCCTATTAAGGCAACTATTTAATGTAAAATGGCAAAAATGTTTACTCACTGGGTCTTGGGAGGATATAATAAGCTTCACTTTAATTTGAGCTTCAATGAACATCCACATGATCAGTAAATTCAGTATGGGAAAATACCTGATTTTCACTTAAAATGCAAAACAGAACATGATATTAGAGTAAATGGTGATAAATCGTTAAAAAAAAAGTTAAACATAGAGGAAAATTATTTTGGACTTGTCACAAAAGTAGCACTGGGTCTTTATGGGTTAAAATAATATTCCTCCAGTTTTCTCTGTTTCTAAAAGAATAAACCTCAACTTTGACTGGAGTTTTTATGAACATCTACATGATCAGTGAATTAAATATAGGAAGATGTATGACTTTTACTGAAAAAAAATGCAAAATACAAAGGATAATATTACTAAATGGAGGTAAATCCATTAAAAAAAGTTAAATAGAGAGAGAAATTCACAGGGTAACTGCAATAAAAGTTGCACTGGGTGTTTATGGGTTATACTCCAGATCATTTACTCTACATCCCTGACTGACTATAACCATAAGCTTGTGTTTTTTAATGCAGTGGGTTCATGCGTTTTTGTTGTGTACTGCTGAAAAGGGGAATATTTCAACCTACTAATCATATGTTTTTTTATTGACTTCTTTCAAAAGCTTTCACTGGTAAGTATCCAAAGCTAAATACAGTCCTTGCGGTGTCTGTGAGACATCTCTGGAGACTGAATAATTTACAAATCATGTCTGAAATGCAATAAGTCACATAAAATATTTGACTTAAGATGCCAAAGAGAAAGTTGAAACCCGAACATGCCGCATTAACTTTAACATCACAACAAAGAAAAAAAGACAAATTCTCATCCCCTATTAGGGAAAGTGTTGTGTACTTGTGCGTGACAAACGTCATACTCCAGTGTGTAACATTTAAGGGGATTTAAGAGGATCTAACTGCAGGAATGTACTACAATATTCATTTCTGTGTTTTCACTAGTGTACAATAATATGAGATGAAGTTCATGAGTCTGCCATGTCTCTGTTGTAGCTCCAAACTGACTTTCTCTTCTTCTTTTTTGGATTTTAAAGCAGCTGGTATAGAAAGTTAACCCTTTAACCCCTAATGTATCTGTAGTGGCTTTTCCATTGGACATCTGTGCAAAACTTTACCGATATTTACTAAATGTCCAAAAAACAGAAGTGCGTAATGTCGGTTTTTCCGTTACATCACAGATGCGATTTTTTGTTTATTTATTATCGCAGGATGACATGAGAAGTCATTCCGTAAACATGGCAACAAATGTAAATATCACCTTGCTTTACAGATATATTCATCATTATTATATATTACCCCTCTATCCCGTACTAAATTTAAAAATGATTCGGTTTTCTGGTGTGTCCACACATACTGTGCCATGTTTCTTTTAAAACTCTTCTTCTTCGCTTGTTGTAACGTCCGTCAACATCAATTCTTTTTTCTTCATGTGACTCTAGTTACGGAAAAGGTCTCTCCGTTGCAGTTTCGCGTGATATACCAATTTTGCTACGTTCGAAAAACCACTTCTTGCCCACACAAAATCGTATTCTATTAGGCAAATTTTTATGCGCAAGTTATATTTGCGAAATTTGAGGGTTAATGGAAAAGTGACTTGCGGTGCTCATTCTGTATGTATGATTATTTTAAATATTCATAAAAATTCAACTCTTTGGTTAATAAAAAAAACTGTAATGTAACAAAATGTGCTGATAGAATAGGCCTTGTTCTTTCCATAGACATCTGAGCATGCTCAGTGCACCCCCTGCCACCTGTTGAATGGGGGGGGTAAAACAGACTGACTCGCTAGAAAAATAGCCAATTTGGGCTTTTTTTTTTTTTTTTTTTTTTTTTTACACTGTTTTCCTTGTGTTTTTTTTTTTTTTTTTTTTTTGCTGTTGTTTGCAGTGTTGTGGTGATTTTCCTTTATTATTAATTAATTAATTAATTAATTTTTTAACTGTGTTTTTACACAGTTTTGACCGTATAACTGGTTTTTGGAGTTCAACCAGGTGTCAAAAAGGACTGATTTAGAAAAAAAGAGCCCCAAAATAAAAAAGTACTGGGCCATATTTCAAATACTTATTGTTCAGTGTGTTCCAGTTCACAGTTCATGTTCAAAATCCTAAATCTCTTTGACTGATGAATGAGCCACAGACACGTCAGGGGTTAAAGGGTTAAGGTACACTCCCGCCCACTACTGTATGTCTGAGCATGAGAGTTTCTATTCCTTTCACCAGTTGTACCAGAAATCCCAATATTATGTTTGGACCCAAATTTACAAAAAAAAAATATTTTGACTGTTCCACCATTAAAACAAAGTCTCTAAAAGTGTCTTTTTAATATCATATGATATTATTTGTTTCACTTTTGTTATAACCTCTTTCACACCATTTTCAACTTATGACTTTTTCCTGTATGGATTAGTCCCATATAATTACCTCCGCCAAGGAGGTTATGTTTTTGCCAGGGTTTGTTTGTCTGTCTGTCTGTCTGTCTGTTTGTTTGTTTGTCCATTAGTGTGCAACATAACTCAAAAAGTTATGGACAGATTTTGATGAAATTTTCAGGGTTTGTTGGAAATGGGATAAGGAAGAAATGATTAAATTTTGGTGGTGATTGGGGTGGGGGGGGGTGGCACTGATCAGCCTTGGCGGAGGTCTGCGCTCTCCGAGTGCTTCTAGTTTTTGTTTTGTTCTTATCCTCTTACCTTTCCTCTGCATTGCACACATTTCACAGACCCTTGTACTATGTTCATCAGGAAAACAAAGTCATATATTGATTAGTATTTTTCAGTTTGTGATATGAAAACACTCAGTGTGTAGCCCATTCTTAACCAATTAAGAATGTGTAGCCCATTTTTGATATTTAAAAAAAATGGTACGTAAGGCAATTTTTGAAGGATACAATTGTTAAGCTCTAATAAGTAATAGGTAAATAATTTATTTTTGATTTTACATTGAATTACCATTAATTTGGTGGTTAAGTTTTCTATTTTTCTGGTTAATTTTCATCTTTCTATGTTTTGCTTGTTTGTTTGCTTGAATGCATTGTTGTTGTTGTTTTTCTTTTTCCTATATTGGATGCTGGGTAGCTGATTTTGTTCTGTAGGACAGGCATTAATATAAGCATTTAGCTCCTGCCTGTGCCTTTTCAGTCATTGACCTGTTGGTAATGTTTGTAATGTTGTTGTTGACACTGGTTGTATTATTATGTAATGACTGAATAAAGAATTTCATCATCATCATCAATGAACCATTTCAGGCCTGGTAAAGCTGCAGGAGTGGAATCCAGGGTGGAAAACACCAGAATCTAAAAATACATATGTTCCCTCTGCAGCTCTCTCCTCTTGGTCCAATTCAAAAGATTAAATATAAACACAGATGAACCCAACACTGTTTATGCTGTTAAAAGTAAAGTTGCTTTTCTGAGGTTATGCACTGAGACGTAACAGTAGAGACAGGACAATCGTATCCAGTTTGCGATCAGTAATTCCACCTGTCAGTCCCATATTTAACCCTCCTACCTGTCTGAAAACACCTGTGATTGGCTTAAAAACCTGCATCATGGAGTGGATTTTCTACTGCCTGAAACCACAGAAAGGGCAACTGGAATTACAATTGGTTGAAAGGTGTTTATGGATTTTTTTTTGCTTATTGACCTATAAAGACCCAGTGCTACTTAATTTCCCCAATGAATTTTCCTCTAAATTTAACCTTTCTTAAGTGATTTATAACCATTTATTGTAATATTATCCTCTGTATTTTTGCATTGTTTCAGTAAAAATCATTTATATTCCTATATTTAATTTAATGACCAAGTAGATGTTCATTGAAGCTCAGATTAAATTTAAGGGTTATTCTATCAGACACACAGAAAACTGAAGAAAAACCAGTTTCTTCAGCAAAATACATCATTAACTGAACATAAACCAAGTGTGTCCTTCCACTGTCATTGATCCAACTCCATGGGTTTTACTGGTGAATCAATGTTGTAGAAGATGACGGCGTTTCCATGGTAACTACGGAGCCTCTGAACATCCAAATGTGTCATATCTGATGACCATGACAAGATGACAAACTGTATTTTACAACAATTATTTCCATGTATTAATAGGATTAGTGGATTAACAGGTATTAAACAGTTTAGATCAGTAGATGCTTCTGGTCGCCAGTGGACGTTTGGGTCTTTATGGGTTAATGCACAAGAATAACAGCTTTAAAAAGACTGACTCTAACAAGGGAATTCCACATTTGGTGAAGGAGTATTCAGTGGGTTGGAAACTGTAACTTCACTGCTACAATTCACTGAATATCACACACTGAAATGTTCATAGTACTGATTCTACAAAGTAAAAAACAGACAACTTCAATATAAGATCCTATTGACCCATAAAGACCCAGTGTTACTTTTGTGGCCATTCCTAAATGAATGTTTCTCTCTATTTAACCTGTCTTAAGTGATTAATCACCATTTATTATAATATTATCCTCTGTATTTTGCTTTTTTTTTTTTTTTGTGAAAATCAAGCATTATCCATGTTTAATTCACTGATCATGTAGATGTTCATAAAAGCTCAGATTAAAGTGTAGAATTATTAAATCAGAAACAGAGAAAACTGAAGAAAAAGTGACTTTTTCAGCAAAATGTATCATTAACTGAGCATATAAACAATTATCTCCATCCACTGTCACTGATCCAACTCCATGGGTTTTACTGGTGAATCAATGTTGTAGAAGATGACGGTGTTTCCACGGTAACTACGGAGCCTCTGGACGTCCAATTGGGTCATATCCAATGACCATGAAAAGATGACGAACTGTACTGAACTGTACTGTTTTACCTGAATTATTTCAATATATTGATAGGTTTAGTTGTTTTGGAAGTTATTAAACATTTTAGATTAATTGATGGTTTTGGTTGTCAGTGGCTGTTTGGGTCTTCGAGGGTTAAAGGCAATAATCTATATTATAAAAGCCAATTGTGGCCTCTGTGTGCTTGCGTGTGTGTATGTCTCGGGATTCGCACAAAATCCGGAAAGAGCTGACTGTTGCAGTTTGGTATACTTATGTATTTTTCATCAAGGAAGAGAGTAGCGAAAATAGCAAGTTGATAGGACCAATATTTTGGGAGACATTAGTAATTTTGGAATACGATAGTCTTACAATCCTGTTGCTATACCCCCGCTTTGGCGGTGACTGCTGGACAAATGTGGTACAGCATGCATGAATACACAACAGCATAAAAACTACCACATCTAGAACCCGTGGATCCCCATGGATCAACTTGCTAGTCTTTTATTGAAAAGAGACCAAGGAACTTATTGATTAGTTTGGTTGGTTCAAAGGTCCCAACTCTAATGCATTTAGACCAGGGGTGTCAAACTCCAGTCCTCGAGGGCTGATATCCTTCATGTTTTAGATATTTCCTTCTTCCAGCACACCTTGTTTAATTAATGATCAGCTCATCATCATGCTCTGCAGAAGTCTGACAATGATGTAATGGCTTCCAGGTTTGATGGAAGAGGGAAATATCTAAAGCACAGGTGTCAAACAGATGGCCCGGGGGCCAAATCCAGCCCGCCAAAGGGTCCAATCTGGCCTGTAGGATGAATTGGTGAAATGCAAAAATTACATTGAAGATATTAACAATCAATAGTATAAAAATCATTTTATCTCAGGTTTCATACATACACATATAAACCAATTAGATCTCATTTGGGTCAACCAGAAAAATACTGTCAAAAAAACCTATAAATAATGACAACTGCAGATTTAGTGTAAAACAAAAAAGTAAAATTACATGAAAATGTTTACATTAACAAAATATCCTTTTACAAAAAATGTGAATTACCTGAAGAAATATGAACAACGTGAAATGTCTTGACAAAAGTAAATGCAATTTTATCAATATTATACCTGTTACTAAATGTTTTGTGTATTTGTAATTGTATTGTAAGTTGTAATGCATGTGTAAATGATAAACTGATGCAGAATATCGTTAAAACTGCATTTGTTTTTCTTAAGATATTTCAAGTTGTTCACGTTATTCAGATTTTTAAGGAAACGATGTAGATATAAACATTATCATAATCTTATTTAACTTTTTCCACTGTTATTCTTTTACTGGTCCGGCCCACTTGAAATCATATTGGGGTGAATGTGGCCCCCGAACTAAAATGCGTTTGACACCCCTGATCTAAAGCATGCAGGATACCGGCCCTCGAGGACTGGAGTTTGACACCCCTGATTTAGACCTACTTATGACCTGGAGAGTGACCATTTCAGGACTAATGCTATCATCTAGTTCTGTCAGTGACATCCACCAGTCACAGTCTTCAGTTGGAAATGAATTTTCCCAGTGGCACTCAGCACTCTGGAGCTGAGCAAGGATTATTTTGAGTTATCTGCATGACGACGAAGCGGGAACAGCAGGGAGGAAGACAATTGGGCTGTGGAGGCTGTGCAGACAGACGCCGACACTCCTGCTGTTCAATCTGCAAGAACATGAAACAAGGATGGGGCAGACGCAAACCTACAGGCCGGAGAGAGGGAAAAAAAGAAGCCAAAGGAAAAGGGGCGGGGGATATTTGGAAGGGGGAGGGCAAGTGTGGCCCTCCATGCAAGTCATTCGATTAGAAGGAGCAGAGTGTGTCCTGTGCATGCGGATGTCTCATTAAGCGCTAGTGTGGCTAGAGAGGCAGCAGCTCCCGAGGGCCCCAGAAAACCACACTGTTCTCAAAACATCGCAGGGAACACTGTGAGTTTTACCAACAGGTGATCCTATTTACCGGTGTTAATAATAAAAATAGTGGACATGTGGTGCTTCATGTGCATGTATAAGTGCATCTGAGAATTCATGTTACTGTGTTTGTGTAATACATATTGATCCGTATGCACATTAGGTTACTCTAGTTTCAATTATTAATCTGTTGTACAACTAAACTATGAATATGCATTGAGTGATGAACAGTCAGATGTGCTGGTTTACTAATAGAGGCCAATGACCTTTAAGGCTCTGGATTTTATTAGTTTGAGATTCAAATAGTCCTGACCTTTATACAAAACAACAGACTCCCTAAATCCCAGACTAATTTAAGGCACTGTTATAGGATCGGCTGAGTCTAATCACTAGGGCACATTTCCCATGTTCATATAGTTTTGTCTTGTCTGCTGAGTTTTTGGGACCACTGTTCCTTGATTTCTTACACCATCCCACACAATAAAGGAGGATGGCATTTAGTTTCTGGTACACACACTCTCACTGACAAATATAATTTGGTAATTTGGTGTCACCCGTGATAGTCAGTATTAATATAAATTACTGAACATTTGTTTGCAGATATTGATAGTAGAAATTGCTAATGTTTTGTGTGCACAAACATAACACAAACTGACAATAAAAGATTAAATCAAAACCCACTGTACCTAAAATAACCACTTGAGGGTTTGTCTAAACAACTGAAAAAGAAAGAAAGAATAAATAAAAAAAAAACATATTGTCTGTTATACAAGACATGTTTCCACAAAAAAAAAAACAAAAAACCTGTTTCCATTTCCTCAATATGCATTCATTCTTTACCAAATACTGACAAAAACAACCTTAAGCAAGTGGAAAAAAAAAACTACTTTGAAATTCAGGAAATGTCACCCAGTGGCAGGGAATGTGATTTAACGATTTTAACCAATACATTCAGCCCAATAAGGTCCGTTCATCACAAGCCACATATCATCTTAAGATTTGAACATTAACCCATAAAGACCCAAACATCTACCATCAGCCAAAACCTTCTGCTGATATAAACTGTTTAATACCTGTTGATCCAGTTTGTCATCTTTTCATGGTCACCAGATATGACCCATTTGGATGTTTAGAGACTCCGTAGCTGCTGTGAAAACATTATCAGCTTTTACAACATTGATTCACCAGTAAAACCCATAGAGTTGGATCAGTGACAGTGGACGGAGACACATGGTTTATGTTCAGTTTCTTCAATTTTCTGTGTTTCTGATATAATAACCCTCAACTTTAATTTAAGCTTCAATGAACATCTACATGATCAGTAAATTGCATACAGGAAAATACCTGATTTTCACAAAACACAGAGCATAATATTAGAGTAAATGGTGATAAATAACTTTAATAAAGCTAAATATAGAGAAAAAAAATATTTTGGAATTGTCATAAAAGTAGCACTGGGTCTTTATGGGTTAAGATAACAGGAAAAAATGGACTTTTAGGTCTACCGTCGTCTCATCAATGAAGTTGCGTGAGATCTCACAACAGAAATCTCATCTGTTCGTAGTAAAAATGAGCAGGAAGAAAAGGTGATTGATTAGTATGGTAAATACAGGTTATTTACCTGTTATAAATGTGATAGTGTATTATTATTTTATATAGACATTTTTAATCTACTTTCATTCATTAACCTGACCTTCTCAACCCCTCTGACCCCACCCACGTAGGACACAGGAAGTGAACCATTTCATATCACAGATGACACATACAGTGAAGCATCTTTTGAAACTGAGGATTTTCAGCATGAGCTTCACTAGGTTCACCTCTTGCATTTGTCCCCTGCCTGCTCATGTCCAAATATGGTCACTTCCACAAAAACAAGATGGTGACAACCAAATACAAACTTGAGGCTTTAAAACAGAAACTCCAAAAAACATTGTTACAGTGATTACACCCACTTTTTCTACCGTTGAGCTCATAAGTTTTCATACTCTAGCAGAATTTGTCATTCTTTGGCCATTTTTCACAGAATATGAATGATAATACAAAAACTTTTCTTTCACTTGTGGCTAGCGGTTGGGTGAAGCTATTTATTATCAAACAAATGTGTTTGTTCTTTTTAATCATACTGACAACAGAAACTATCCAAATGACCCTGATCTAAAGTTGACATACCCTAGTTCCTGATCCTCTTTATTGGCCCCCTTAACATCAATGACAGCCTGAAGTCTTTTGTGGTAGTTGTGGATGAGGCACTTTATTTTTTCAGATGGTAAAGCTGCCCATTCTTCTTGGCAAAATACCTTCAGTTCCTTTAAGATTTTGGGTTTTCTTGCATGAACTGCATGTTTGAGACCTTCTCAAAGTGCCTCAGTGATATTGAGGTCAGGAGACTGAGATGGTCACTCCTTCACCCTCTCTGTTTTCTGCTGTAGCCAATGACAGGTCGACTTGACCTTGTGTTTTGGGTCATTGTCATGTTGGAACATCCAAGATCGTCCCATGTGCATTCCGACACTGCTCCGACCTCAACACCTTCAAATCCCTTTTAAAAACTCACTTATTTAAGATTGCTTTTAATGTTTAACTGTTTTTTATTTATATACCTGCTTTCTGCACCTGCTTTTATCTGCTTTTATCTGTTTTTAATGTGTCTGATTTCTGTTTTTATCTGCTGTATGTAAAGTGTCTTTGAGTTCCATGAAAAGCGCTATACAAATAAAATGTATTATTATTATTATTATTATTATTATTATTATTATTATTATTATTATTATTATTATTATTATTATTCTGTCAGGGTATGTAAACTTATGAGCACAACTGTATATAGCATTACAGACAAAAATGCAATCAAAATTTTTTAAGGTAAAGTTTGATAAATCAGTGGAGCATGTATTACAATACAAACTAAGAAATGCATGTCTCCCAAGGGGCAATAATTCTGACTCTATTGTATATAGGCCTTTGCTTTTGTTCAGTTGAGAAGTTCAAAGTACTTAAACATGGGTGTGCACTGAACAGACATGTCTTTGTTCTGCGACATCCCACCAAACTCAGATAATGTGGGTTTACAAATCAACTGTGGGCCAAAATGTTGAGGAAATTATCAACATTTTTTACTTGTATAAAAATCTGAATGGGATGCTAATGATGACATGACAAGAAGGGTCTGTTATTGACTAATGTTTATACCAATAAACTGGATAAATTAACTGAAAAAGGACTAAAAAGTTGATAACATAAGAGGTTACATTTGGCTGTGTTTCCACTTCTCCCTCACTGACAGCATTCACACGGTCTGGCTTACCTAACAGTATTGAGTCATGACGGACCTTGAAGAAGAATCACAGAGAAAAAGGAAGACTTTCTTTTGAGGGGGAAGTACAAAAAGGAAGGAAGGGTTTCTTTTTAAAGGTGAATAGGCAGTTCACATCCTTTGGTATTTCTGATTTCTGGGCGGGACAATGAATAGGAAACATGTCGAGGAGGGATTCAAACAACACATCGCAGACAGCCTTCTAGGTAGGCTTCTGACAATTTATCGCTCTAAGTGAACTGTGGGTCAGTGAGCATGTGTTTGTGTGTACAAACTGACAAAACAAAGCAAAGGCAACTACCGCTGAGGGATCCTCCTAAGAGAGTCTCCCCTGGCATGTCAGGAAGTCAGCCGACCCGCATAAAACCAAAGGCCTAATTAAAGCTCATCCAAGTTCAGCTGCTATTTATACGAAACTGTATATGTTGTTGGCATTAAGCCTGATTCAGGAATAAACTGTAGAGTAAATAAAGAACTATTCCAAAGGTTTTAAACAGACATGATAAACCGTGCACCAAAATAGGGTCAACAGAAGCCTGTTCAAATAAGGTCACTTACATGTCCATGGCCTCATAGTACCCAGATGTTCTCTAACGTTCTTCAGTAACTCATTCTTTCTAGACTGTACAGACTCTGGAGAGTTTTGTTCTTGTGTGAGTCACGAAAGGATCGATGCTTAGTGTTTTCAGCAGAGTGAACCTTTACATTTACATTACCATATATAATGTATGTCATCAGATGCAGCTCCACCACCCCGTCAGACAGGAAGTCTGTATGTTACCTTGCTTCCTGGATGATATTTGCCTCACGCAGTGACATAAGCAGTGTCAAACAGACACTGTATACCAAAAAAGGAAATACAGTCAATGTCAAAAGTTTATACAATTGAGGGAAGTCTATTTAAAGTAAGTCAGAGTTACATTATTATGTCCTTCAGAACGCATGGAAAAGTGTTTCAGTGTTTAAATACTGTATTTATCATTCCTCAGTCTATGTATACAGGGTTCCCACAGGGTTTTAAAAACTCTTAAAAGTCTTTAATTTACAAATCTGCATTTAATATCTTAAAAAAGTCTTTAAAAGGTATTAAACTTGAAATGGCAGGTCTTAAGCTATATTGCCATAAACTTGTTAGCTGTGTTGTGTTAAATGTGTCTGGAAAATGTCCAAACTGCAAAGACAGTAATGTTAGTCTACTCAGTTTCAGCCATTCCAATCTGACAATTTATTTTGAAATTAGGAACCGATTATCGCTAACTTTGCAGCTCCCCCAGTGAGGAATTATCACAGAAGTAAAAAGTAAGCATGGCTAAGTGCAAATTTAATAATGCCTGGCTGGAGTAAATAAATACATTTTCCTACTTACTTTGCTTCATTCTAGGAGTCATGAATTTTTGCCAGGATGGCCCTGAAATGGGCATTAAATTCTGTTCTAAGTAATCTTAAATAGATCCTAAGAAGTCTTGAATTTAACTTGTAGAAACCTGTAGGAACCCTGAAACATGTATTAGATATCATTAATGCCATTTGGACTTATCTTTTCACAGCAGCTTTTGCCCTCTGATAACTTCCAAAACAATTTGAGCAATTTTTTCCCAAGAAAATTATTTTCTGATTCCAGTTACTAAATAGAATGAACACTTTCTAGTTTTTGTACTTCTCTGTTTTAGTAAAATGGATATCTTTGGGTTGTGGACCAAAAAAAGACATATGAGAATATCACTTTGGGGCTTGTGGGAAGTACATTTTTTCAAAAATTTTAGTGATTAATAAAAAAAATAGTAATTTCAGCTGTTATAAGTTTATTGTTAATCTCTTTTACACTGTCAATATTTTCCTCGAAGTGTACAAATGTCATCACACAAACAATAAATCACCATGTCAATACTGGCCCATGATAAACATCTATATGTAATGTGAACAAGGTCCCCACATGAAAAGCGAGGCCAACAGATTTAGATCTTCAGTATCAGTATCAGCTTTGCATGAAATGCACGGCACGAAACTAGCCTTCAAGTCAACTGACCACTCTGACCTTTGGATTCAATGGTTGACAAGGAAATATGATCCATTAGCTGCAAAAGAGGGTTTTAGAAGACTCTGAAAAACAACACTTGGCTGCTGGCAAAGTGGCTGCAGAACACACAGATTTACTATGCACAGGCTAATTTGACCAGGATTTGGCTTTTTTTTTCCCGGTACAAAACATGAATAACAAAACCAAAATCCTGTTTTTATGAGTACTGCCAAGGTTCGTGAAAGAATTCTGTGTTAACAGAGTTTTCATTGGTTTTCATAGTGAGGACTTTCTGCATATGCAACAGTGATTTGTGGGAGTTGAGTGAACTAAAAATAAAATTTGCTGACCACGTCTAGACTTTTAAACATTCAGTTTATAAACAGGAAAATGATCAGATGTTGTTTGTCTCTTAAGGACATGCAAAACCACCAGTTACATTCAGTACGTTATTAGCTGTTTTCTTGTTTTATGTGGAAAGTTGTGTGAGCACTGATTTTACAGGTTAATATGTGGCTTATGTACTCTATTTTCAATCAAAACAGCACTGAGTTGGAGTTTTTTTTTTTTTTTTTGTGGGACATGCAGTCTGTGAGTTCACTGCACCCAGGAAATGAGGTTAACCGGTTGCGGTCCTGTTTACATTCTCCATGAGCATATCTTTGAATGTACAGGGAGTGACTTTTAATCAGATCTACTGTACTGCCAAAAAAAGAAAGACAGAGAGAGAGAGAGAGAGAGAGAGAGAGAGAGAGAGAGAGAGAGAGAGAGAGAGGGAGTGAGGCTTGGTTGAAAAGAGCAACACAGACAGAGACATGAGCAGAAAGAAAACTGTGGTTCAGTCTCAGAGTGAGTTGCATACCACGGCTGCATGATGTCAGTAACAGAGACAGAGAGGATGGAATTACAAAAAAAAATAGGACCAATGCCCTTGTATTTCACCAGCTTGTTCTATCAATCATCAATAACAAGTTGAATTTGTGAGGTTGTCAGGTTCTGGCGCTATGTGAGAGTCCTGTGGTCTTAATGCAGAAGTGGGTGGTACTTTCACTGGAGGAGAACTCAACAATTTATACTCTCCTGTTTTACTGTTTTACTGTACGGTGTCCTTGAGTGCCAAGAAAGGCACCTATAAATAAAATGTATTATTATTATTATTATTATTATTATTATTATTAAATGAAAGTCCATATATGACTTCCTATTAGTGCTCAATAGTAACTATATTGATATCTTTAACCATGTTATAAAACCAGGGGTCTCAAACATGCGGCCCAGGGGCCAAATGCGGCTCGCCAAAGGTTCCAATCCGGCCCGTGGGATGAATTTGCAAAGTGCAAAAATTCCACAGTCAAGGCTGTGGAACTCATTTTAGTTCAGGTTCCACATACAGACCAATATGATCTACAGTCAAATAATAACAGCAGAATAACCTACAAAAAATAATGACTCCATATTTTCTCCTTGCTTTGATGTGAAAAAAATAATATTACATTAAGCTGATAAATAAAACAAACTTTAAATTTTTTTCTTTGTTTTAGTTCAAAAATAACATTGAATTATGGAAATATTTACATTTACAAACTATCCTGTAACAATAAAATGTGAATAACCTGAACAAGTATGAACAACCTGAAACGTCTAAAGACAATAAAGCACGATTTTAACTATTTTATGCCTGTTACTAAGTGTTTAGTGTCTTTGGAGATCCGATCCATAATGCACATGTAGAAATGATAAGTTGAGGCAGAGCATTGTTAAACTTGCACTAAATTTTGTAATTTTTTTTAATTTAAATTTCAGTTTTTTCAGGTTATTCACATTTTTTTAGGACAGTTTATAAAAGTAAGTATTTTCATGGAGTTGTCATTATTTATAGGTTATTATATTATTATTTTACTGGTCCAGCCCACTTGAGATCAAATCAGGCTGAATGTGGCCCCTGAAAGAAAATGAGTTGGAGACCCCTGTTATAAACCATCAAAATATGGACTGTTTGTTAGAAGTGAAGCCAAATTTTTAATATTTCTAAAATTCATTGGTAGACATTGGTGACCTTGAGTTTGACCCTTAAAGGTCATTCAAGGTCAAAGGTCATGGACCCAAATTAAAGTCCATATATTACTTTCTATCAGTGCTCAATAATAACTATATTGATACATTTAACCATTTCCATGTTATAAACCATCAACACATGGCCGATTATAAAGGCAATTCTTAATATTTCAAAAATTGGCAAAAAAATTCCAAAAATCTCAATTTCTCAAAACTGTGAACACACTTTGTAGACACTGTTCCAAGGATGTTACGTAAATACTTTTAAATGAATCCAACCAGTAGTGTCGGAGAAGAAGCTAGTTGAAACATAGACATTAGTGACCTTGAATTTTCACCCTTCAAGGTCACTCAAGGTCAAAGGTCATGGACCCAAATGAAAGTCCATATATGACTTCCTATCAGTGCTCAACAGTAATTATATTGATACATTTAACAATTTCCATGTTATAAGCCATCAAAACATGGCCTATTATAAGTAAAGGCAAATTCTTAATATTTAAAAAAAAATCTAGATTTGTCAAAACTGTAAACACCCTTTGTAGACATTGTTCCAAGGATGTTATGTAAATACATTTAAATGAATCCAACCAGTAGTGTCAGAGATGTAGATTGTTGAAATCTAGACATTGGTGATTTTGAGTTTGACCCTTCAAGGTCACTCAAGGTCAAAGGTCATGGGCCCAAATGAAAGTCCATATATGACTTCCTGTCAGTGCTCAATAGTAACTATGTTGATACATTACACCATTTTCATGTTATAAGCCATCAAAACATGGTCTCTTATAAGTACAGGCAAATTCTTAATATTTCAAAACTTGGCAAAAAACTAAAAACAAATCTAAATTTCTCAGAACTGTGAACAAACTTTGTAGACATTGTCCCAAGAGAGCTACACATAAAATTTTAAATTAATCCGACCTATAATTTCATCAAAGAAGATGTCTGAATAAATTGCTAATGAAGATGACGAAGACGAAGAACTGTTTAACTCAGTCAGGTTTGACAGACAGCAGCATGTGTGCACCCCTCAGAAAAAAGAAAAAAAAAAAAGAAACAGTCTGGCATCTATAAACCAACCACCTCATTTGATACTGGCAGTTAGATCTGGTTTTTGTCTGCATCCAACCCGGTAATTTCCAAAGTCGACATCAATCTAAACAACAATAACAAGTGCACACATGCAGGGGTGCAACGCAACAGTTAATGTATGAGCAGGCAGGTAAACACATAAAAGATAAGAACGATTCTTCACTGTACTATTATACACATCCGGAGGAGAAAAACAGATAACTGTTCCTGCTGCACATTCAAAACAGACACACAGAAGAAGAAACATTCCTCAGATACTTTCCTCAAGGGATCAGCTAAAGCCAGACTGAAACGCGTAAAAAATCTGCAGAAACAATCAGGATTAGTAAAACAAGTCAATTAAATATCATCAGTAAGGTTTCAATCACTGACCTGTGCTATTTTACATGCACCGACTTGACATGTTTTGATATGATATGATCTTATATTAACCCTTTATTGTTCATTCATAGAAATACTCTGAAATTCAACATTTCAACCTTAAGTGGGTTGTTGGAGGACATAAGACTTTATTACTTTTTTGAAATTTTCCAATTTTTTATTGTTTTGTAGAAAATCCAAGTCAGTGAAGTGACCATATTTGGTTCCTTACCCCTAAGTAAGAAAAACACAGGTAATGTGAAAGGAACATGTATTGAGACCATTAGAACATCACTTTTAGAACATTAGAACACCGTAAGTCCTGATCTAGACACCTGTCCACATCCACATTATACCCTTGAACATCATTCCTTACATTAGTACCATTACTTCATGGTACCTAACAAAGCAGGTACACTCACTGTTCATGCAGAGGTGGACCTTACAGACCCTGTAGACCACATTGGACCCAGAATCACCAATTTTCAGACAGCCTGTTTGTCTTGATAATGTCTTTCTGTGACATTCATCCTTTAAGGTCAATCCAACAACACATTTTTCCTCCATGATGAATAAGTTCATTCAGGATTATAAATAGAATTCCCACAATTAGGCTGGCCAACATCATAAAAATTCTGGGAAATCTTAGCTACATTTATGTCATTGACCCTGGTGAAATTGGGTCAACTGACCAGCTGCATCCAATTTCCGAGAAGTCTCTACTACAGGCATCAACCTGAGCCAGTTCTGGGAAATTTATAATTATTCTATCTGAACCATCATGCAGTTCCACACCCTAGTTCAAATATCTCAAGTATTATCATAACTTGTGCAATAATCAATGCCATTATACTGTTAAAAATGCCATTTACGCCTACGTTTGTAACAGAATAATACAAGAAAATATAGCCATGCAGTAAAAAAAATATCAAAAATAGAACCAGTTCTATCCCAAAGCTAAAATTTTTTGCACATCTTGAAACATGTATGAAGACATGTTAAAAATTTCAAAATTTTCATTAACTGGCCACATGGTAATTTGGGTGCTCAAATAAAGAGTATTTTTGTGAAAAACTGAGATCGACCCATTTTATTCATTGCCTCACAGCAACACTTTTCATTGAAATGTAGTCTTTTTGCAGTTTATTGTTGCATCTTGACCATAAGAATCCATGCAACAAAAAAAAAAGAGGTCTCTACATTCATCAATTATGGCACAGTGCAAGCCTGAAGAGAGGACATTTGGAAGAATTAGCCTTTTGGCCTGATTTCAAGGCCTCATGGACCAAACATGAAGGCACCTACAATTATTTTGATGCAAAATATGGTCTTTTCAGGGGGATTTCACCCCAGACAGTAAGTTTCAGCAGTGTGGCTTGAATACCTAAGGAGATATAGCTCCTCAAAGTTGGCCGAAAAGCAAATTTGCAAAATTAAAAAAACAAATTTTTCAAAGGGCTGTATCTCCTAAACTATTACAGATATGACATTAAAATTTTGGATGTGTTCGTTTATCTGGTAGGTGAACAAGTGTGAATTTTTTCAGAATTTTCTGAGGGGGTCATGTGGGGACCATTGGTTGAATTGCCATGGAATGACCCATAATGCACCTTTTTGGTGTCTGCTTCTCAGTTTGTCTTTCTCTTCTCTCTTAGATGTCTTAGCGGGGCCAGGTGGGCAAAGAAATCTTTCCATTCTCTGTTCGGTTTCGTTTTCTGACTGCGACTGTGTCCGAGCAGGTTGTAATAGTAATGCACATGGTCACATGATTGGGTCCATCAACATATGCCCTCTCACATATTATATCCTGCATTTTATTTGAACTTGATTTTTTATTAGGAAAAGTGTGGTGTTTTAATTACGATGAAATATATGTCGAGGTCCAAAAATGGAATTCCATTTTGGGCCGGCCCGATTCTGAAGCGGGCCGGCCCAGAATGGAATTCTATTCTAGGCCGGCCTAGAATGGAATCTCTATAGGATTCCATTCTGGGCCAGCCCAAAAATGCAGAATGGAATTCCATTCTGGGCCGGCCCAATTCAGTATCAGGCAAGTTCTAAGACTTCAGTGCAAGTTTGATTGCATATTCAACAATGTGACATTTTTGGTCTATTAGTGCCGATTTACATTTTCAGTCTTACATACCTTGAGTAACTATTGTCAATTTCAGTCGATTTCACTGTACCATATATTGGTGGGGTCATCTTCTTCTTATCCCATTTCCAACAAACCCTGAAAATTTCATCCAAATCTGTCCATAACTTTTTGAGTTATGTCGCACACTAACGATCAGTGGCCCCCCCCGTGGGCCCCCGTGGGCCCCCCCATCCCCGATCACCACCAAAATTTAATAATTTCTTCCTCATCCCATTTCCAACAAACCCTGAAAATTTCATCCAAATCTGTCCATAACTTTTTGAGTTATGTTGCACACTAACGGACAGACAAACAAACAAACAGACAGACAGACAGACAAACAAACAAACCCTGGCAAAAACATAACCTCCTTGGCGGAGGTAATTAAAATGTTGTTTGTTTCATTTTTTTTTCACATATTTGCAAATTCCATGTAATGATTTTTGTAATAATTTAGATCATTTGCATTAAACATGATATAAAAATAACATTATAGCAGCAGGATTCAATTCCAGGCCAGCCCAGAATAGAATTCCAATCTGGGCCGGCCTGATTCTGAATTGGGTTGGGCCAGGTTGAGTTAGGATTCCATTCTGGGCCGGCCCAGAATGGAATCCTATAGAGATTCCATTCTAGGCCGGCCTAGAATAGAATTCCATTCTGGGCCGGCCCGCTTCAGAATCGGGCCGGCCGAAAATGGAATTCCATTTTTGGCCAGCCCAGAATCCCGATTCTGAATCAGGACAGATTCCGTTTTGAGCCTCGACATATATATTGAATCATTAAAAAAATATTTTTTATTTTTTCATTTTTATTTTTTTTATCAATTACTAGAAATTTCAGGCAACCCCATCTGAATTCCAGGTGAGCCCACACAGAGTTGTAACCCCAAGGTTGAAAAACACTGGGTTAAACTCTCGTCAAACAGATTCACTGGGTCTGTTTCTAAACCAATCACAATGGGAGAAATCGACAGGATATGCTGCTACTCTCTTTCAGGTGTTGACATAGTAACATAATATTTAACTCATCTACAACAGAAGAGGAGGGGGCTGTTATAGACCATTTCGATGTTGGTTAACAGTGACGACGTATTATGTGGGCGGGGCCTAAATGGAGGCAAAAAGTGACAGTTGTGGTATCAACAGTACATAAAAGTTGGTATCAGGAACATGAAAATCAGGGCAGAAACAGAGTATTGGAAGATGCAGAGGCCTTCTCTGATTACTTTATGGTCAGTTAATGAGAGACGAGGTGTCTTACGAAGATAAGTGGACCATTAGCAGTGGGGTGAGGTTTCCTGATCCATACTCACTGTCGGCTCAGTGGGCAGAGCCACTAAATGGCCCAAGCTACAGTGGCCAAGACATCTGTTTATATCTGGATGAAAAACCCAGCGTTTACACAAAAAAAATGCTCAGGGTATACAAATCCTTCCATGCTTATAACTTTGTTTGCATCAGACATTTTAAGGATAGGAATATCGCAATAACTCAAACAATTCACAGGAGAAAAATCACATACGCAGCCATCGGTAACATTTGACCAGAACTTACTAAGCCCTTGTCACTGTTTTTTGTGAACATCCTGTTTGACCCTTCAGTTTAAGAACACAAAGAACACAGAACAGGTTTCAATTTAAAACAAACTTTTGACTTTGTACACATGTCCAGGATGTTGAATACCGAGATTAGTGATGTTTGATACCACAGATTTCCTTTCCAATCCAATACCAAGTAAAATTCAGGCTGGTATTGGTGATACCGATCCAATACCGATACTTCGTAGAAATACACTTAATGTCTGGAAAATCTGAAAAAAAAAATTGGTTTTTCAAATCATTAAGAATACAAGACATGAAAGTAATGACTGTTTAATTATTAAGAAGTATTATAAATATTAAAACTAGAATATTAATTCACGTTTCATGAACGTGTTAACAAAAAACATGAAAATACTGAACATGTAAAACTTCAACAAAAGGATCCAACACTGACATTTTCCCTTATTCACAAGTTTTTATTAAGGAACAACAGTGTATTTACCGTTTTCCCCTTTAGTCTGTTCTGTTTTTTGCTCAGTACAGATTGAGTCAGAGTTGACTGACTGTGAAGCATGACGCAGTACACACTTACCCAGGTGGAAGAAGAAGTAGTTCCCACCAATCGCATATCATTTGGACAAGATCCCAATTCTTTAGCTACTTTCCACTGTGTTCCTGATATACATGACCTCAAATGACCGAAGTATCAACAGTATCAGTATTTTGATTTGTAAATCGATTCTAGAGTGTAACGATCTGGTACCACAGATATCAATTTTTCTGTATCAATCCACACATCACTAACCAAGATTTATCGGATGGTTTTCATGTGTTGAGGACCGATGTGGTGCCTAGTCAGCGACAAGAACATACAACGCAGTTTTACCAGACATGGGCGATCACTGACAAATCGACCAACTACATACTGACAGACCAACTGCACTTACACGGCTGGGTAAGTGTTGTTTAATACAAACTGATATGAAATGGGCACTGCAGAGCCCAGATTCCAGATAATTTCATCAGTCCAGTCCGTCTGTTTAATGGCTTCAACCATTAGCGTCTATGGCACAGGTGTCAAACATGCAGCCCAGGGGCCAAATCTGGCCCGCCAAAGGGTTCAATCCCTGGGATAAATTTGTGAAATACAAAACTGACATTGAAGATATTAACAATCAAGGATGTTAAAATCATTTTAGGTCATTTCAATCTAAAAATGATCAGACCACTAAAATACTATCGTAATAACCTATAAATTATGAAAACTACAAATTTTTGTCTTTGGTGTAAAAAAGTTACATTACACAAGAATATTTACATTTACAGACTAGCCTTTTATAAAAAATGTGAATATCTGAAATGTCTTAAGAGAAGTATGTGAAATTTTAATAATATTCTCCCTGTTATTAACTGTTTTGTGTATTTTTAGATCCACTGTGATCTCTAAGTTGTGGTTCACATGTATAAATCATAAACTAAGGTGAAATATTGTTAACATTGCACTTATTTTTCTTAAGAATTTACAGGTTGTTCATGTTTCTTCATGTTACGTTTGAGTACAATTCGTAGATGTAAACATTCTTATTACAGAATTTTATTTTTCTCATTCAAAAGGTATTATCCTATTATTTATATTATATTACTGGTCCGGCCCACTTCATATCGTATTCGGCTGTATGTGGCCCCTGAACTAAAATGAGTTTGGCATCCCTGGTCTACGGTTTGCCTCAAACGACGTCTTCAACAACGGTATTTGCTAAAAGTGAAGGTTGCTTTTTTTAGCATTTCTATTCTGACAACCTACAGCACAACAAAACATTTTTCCTCCTCTTGTCTCTTTATTCTCTCCGATCTCTCAATTTTCCTCTGTTGATATACAGTGTTTTTCTGCTACCAGATTGTGCAATTGCATGTGATGCAGACTGTGACGTCAACTCCGAAGTGATCTATTTTCTGGCAAATGAGTTTCGCATTTGACATTTAAATGAAAATGAGGTTTTTGGGAAAGTGAAATTGTTCAGTTTACTCAACTCAACCTCAGCTGGTTTGTTACTTGAAGACACTTGAACTTTACTTTGCACAACGAATCATCTGGCATGCCATGTTGTTGAGCGTGATTCATACTTAATTAGTCACTAATTATGCTTCATAGAAATCTAACATGATCAACGGGTTTACTCACAACAGTTTCACAGTGGAAACTTCATGTACACTCAAAGGCAATCGAGGGTGAAACAATTAAACACATAAATTAGACCTTGAGCTGTCACCTCTGACCAAAGAACATATTTAGTTCAGCTGACTTTAAAAGGCCTGTTCAGATATTCCGGTGTGTAAATGCTTTTCAGACTGGTTATCTGACCTACTACCTTGTCGTTCATAGCTCGAAGCCTTCACCAATGAATAAAGCAATGAAACCTGATGTCACGCTAACACTCCTTTTTGCAACCTTATACTTTTGCAGTTGTTGTCTTGACCTGATAACCTGTTTTCCAACAGGGAGGGATGGGATGTTGACCAGACACTGTATTCTGGTTCTTTGGATTCTTTATCATTACTGTTACTGTACATTTGTGTCCATTTATGTTTCAGCTTTTGCAAAATTACTTGTGATCTGACCAAAAATCTTATCTAGGAGATTGAAATCAGAAACTTAGCAATTGTGTTGCATATTTCTGGTGCTGTTGTGAAAACAGCGTTAAGAGATATGGGAAGATTTAGAGATTCTTGTCTAAGGGAAAACATGACGACACAGATTAGAAACTGTTGGAAATGATTTCACAACTTGAAGTTCTTTTGGCTGCTTGCTGTCTTCTCTCCCTTTTTTTTTTTTTTTTTTTTTAAATTTACTCTGAGCATTGATTCAACTTTCATTCACCCTTGCAGTCAGAAAGAGCTCAGGTTACCATCAGTACATCAAGGTTAAATGCAGGCTTTAACACTTTAACCCCTGATGTGTCTGCGGTGAGTGTTCGGAATGTATGATTTATTTCAAATATTCATAAAATTCACCCATTTGCTCAATAGGAAAAATTTCTAAATGTGTTGATAGAATAGACCGTGTTTTTTCCATAGACATCTGAGCATGCTCAGTTCACCCCCCACCCCCTGTGGAATGGGGGGTAAAACAGAGCAGTGAGTGAGACCGACTCACTATAAAAACAGTTTGGGCTTTTTTTTTTTTTTTTTACACCATTTTCCTTGTGTTTTTTTGTTTTTACTGTTTGCAGTGTTGTCGTGACTTTCCTTTTTTTCTGTATTCTTACTGAGTTTTGACCATAGTAACTGCTTTTTGGAGTTCAACCAGGTGCCAAAAAACAGCTGGACTGATTTAGAAAAAAAAGAGCCCCAAAACAAAAACTACTGGGCCCAAATTCCAATACTTGTTGTCAGAGCCGTCGGGATGACGTAGGCAAGGTAGGCAGCTGCCTAGGGCCCCCTCGCTGAAGAGGGCCCCTGATGGCCGCATGGTCATTTATCTGTACAACTTCTTAAAAACCATCCATTGTAAACAAACCACCACAGTGAGGCAGCGCTAACCCTCTCCTGTACTCTTTTGTGAGTGGGGCCCCCTAAACTAGAGGGATTCCCCCTATGCAATGACAAACACTATGAGGGTCATGTAGAAGTGACCTTCACCCTCGCGCACCCCCCATCACACCCCCCACTTGCTGTCAGTGGAACAAACGGTCTGTCCACACTGAGCACGGCGGCGGCCATTTTAAAAGAACAGCAATGATGAAGCGCTCCTACCCTTCAGGGTTTGCAAAAAGACAAAAAACGAAAGAAGAGGAAAAACGCCAACGACACAGCGGTAAGTATTAAGTAAACCATTGTTTTCTCCAAATAGGCTACAACTGTGTGATATGTTTGAAAGTGTGCGAACAAAAGCCCTCACATCAGTGACCAAACACACAGATAGATGTTAGCATGAGAGGGAGAGGATTCAGTTCAAGAACTAATCATATACACACAACACAACTGTGTTCTGTTGGAAGAATTTAAGGAGAGAAGAAACACAACTTCTCCATCGCCCTTTTCTACTGTTGTACAGCGTTCCAAAACTTCTTTGGAGCTAAATAATTTGGATGTGGAGGACCAAAGTACGACAGCATTAACAGTATTTAGTCCTGAAAAGCCAAAGCTAAGCCTACTGAAGTGTTTTCACTTACTCTGGACGGTTGTCTGCTCCTGCTGCGGTCACCCACACAACTTTATTCCAAACAAAATCGTCTGGTCCTATGAATCCCATCCAGTTTGGACAAATAATCCATCCAGTTCAATGGACATTTTCCGTTAGCTAGCAATTTCCGTTGGTGATCTGTCCATCCCATTAGGAGAAAAATGTCCCTTTTCCATTGCGTTTGTCCGTCTCATCCATACGTCTGTTCCTTGTGTGTCAGCTGGTTTAGGCACAGAAGAGGACTAGAGTAGGACTGCAGCAGAAGTTTGTATTTTCAATCCAACATTTGTTCAGTCCCTCACATCAGCTCTGTGCCCTCACTGCGGAACTGAGTTTTTTCTTCACGTTCAAGGAGGCACACGTAAACAATACATGAGGCGTTCAGGAACAATTAGAATAATTAGGAAATTACAACACTTTTCAAAATCGTCAAATATTCAGAATATTCAAATACAACATCAAAAAAATTAATGGCGGTGTCTGTGAACCATGTCTGTGAACCATGTCATCACAGTCCTACATTTTAAACTCTGTAATTATCTATATTTCCCACATTTGCCTATCAACACATCACAACACTTTGCACCATGTGCTCAGGTAGTTTTGCCGATGAGGTCTGATGTTACATTTTGGTGCATTATGGGAAGTGAAGTTCTTCTCCTGCAAAGTTACTATCAAATCCTCCGCACTTTAATCATATACTTCTAGAATGAGGACAAAAGTAAGACTACTCACCAAATGCCTTTTTTTTTTCTTTTTTAGGCGCTTTGCTTAAATTTCTGTCACTGCCAATAGATAGTGACAATTTGTGTCATTCCCATCAACAATGCCTAATTGAAGACACTGTGTCCTTTACTACACTCTGGTGGATACTCTGTGTTGCGTAATACAGAGTAATTCATGACTCATTAAATGCACCAGAAAACAGGAAATCGCATCTGGATTTTATTTTTCTTCTTCGGTGATTTGACCACCACATCTTCACGTATTAGGGGCCTCACTTTACTTTCTTGCCTAGGGCCCCCAGATATCTTGAAACGGCCCTGCTTGTTGTTCAGTGTGTTCCAGTTCACAGTTCATGTTCAACATCCTAAATCTGTTATTGATGTACATTCTGGGTGTCTTATTTAGCAAAAACCTGTCAAACTTCAATTCCTCTTTTTGTCTTTTTCTGTTATTCCACCCTGTTTTGAACCTAAAACACACAGTAAAACAAATCCACTGAAGAAAAGGAACACAAACACACACAGCAGCTTTTACGACACTGAAACAGACGCAAATTCACAACAGCGGCATTTACCTGAAATAATGTCTCAGCGGTTAAAGGGTTAACACCATTTACAAGCCTCACATGATGGAAACTGTACCTGCAACATCAAGACATGATATGATCCTGAAATCACAGCTATGTTTTGGCGCTGTGGAAGAAAGGTGACACCCTGGCCAACATGCTAACCTCAACCAAATGATGTGTTTGATATGGAAACCAGCGGTCTTAATTCAATTGCACACAGTCATTCCTGCAAACCCAAGCCAATTCTAAACCTGTCAAATTACATCTTTATTTTTGTTTATTGAGTTCCAAAAATGTGCCCCGGAGACAAATTAATCAACTTCTGAAGGATTGCATCAGGATGATAATGAATAATAACATTGTACACATTCTGAACTAAGGCATTATGTACAGTCAAGTACAGTAACGGAGAAGAAGTATTCATTTTCATCCTATATTATAAAAGGGAAGTGGGTTCTGTCTGTGTGTCTCGGGCATCACACAAAATCTGGGAAGAGCTGACTGCTGCAGTTTGGCATACTTATGTATTTTTGGTCAAGGAACAGACTAGCAAAAATGACAAGTTAATAGGATCAGTATTTTGGGAGATATTGGTCATTTTAGAATACAATGGCATCCAAATGGCCAATCACGTTGCTATGCCCAGAATCACTGAATCATCATTGAAGTGGGTTTCCTAGCAACAGATAAACAATAGGGCCATGCTGCCATGGTGTCAAATTTCATGTGCAGAAACAGACATGCCAGCTGAGAGGTTATTCAACTGAAAAAGCCAGTGGAATTCACCAAGAAAGTAAAGGAATGAACTGTATCAGAGGATCTTGAACACACTAGTTTTTATTAACCCCTTAAGCGCCAAAGTCGCAATATAGCGACAAGCAACATAACTGACAAAAACAGACAGCTTTTTGAAATCTTGATATCAAAACTGAGTATTAAAATAAACCAAACAATAAACCTTGGTTAAAATGCCAAATGTTAAGACTGATGATAATATTTAATTTTTCAATCCAAACAATAACCAACAATGACGAAATGGTGGTGTTTGTGTGACATGTACTCTAAACACATGACTGAGCCAAATCTATGCACTAGCTTGTTAAAATGGCCAGTGCATCTTCTGTTCCCATGTACACAATCCTGGTGCTGCTCATTCCTTCTATCGTATCTAACCCACAGCTGAACGTAGTCCTCCATGAAACAGCATTTGCTCCTGATGGATGATTAACGTTTACTAAAAGCTACAGCGTCAAGCTATTGTTAACAAAATACATACTACATGCTGAAAGATTAAAAGATAAAAAAAGATAACCAGTAAAATTAACTAGTTACCATTAGCTACTTGGTGCTAGTTAACTATCTATTTGTCTGCTAATGTAATGTTCATCTGTACAGTATGTCACTGTTTTATTAACATGATCTTGTGCAGTCTAGTGCAGAATGGGATGTTAATGGACTAAGTTGTGGAATACTTATAAATGTTTACTTTCACACAGATTTTTGTGGATGTGTGTTGTGATGTGACTCACTGGTCAAATCTCCAGTTTTAGGATAATCCTCTGCTAGTGTCCAGATATTTTCAAGACGACTAAGTTAGACTTAACTGATGTGTTGCTGCTGGTATTACAGGGTGCATGCTCTTTATCCAAATAAAAATTCCAGACTTTTTCCTGACTTTTTCAAAACTGCTATTTTTTCCCCAAGACCTTGACTTTATGTACCTTTATACTCAAAACACATTTTTATAGACTTGCTTTTATGTGATGTCTGTCCCTTTTTAATTTTTAATTTTTAAAATTGTTTGATTATTAATTTATATTCTCATACATTATGTTGTTTTATCTCATTTCTTCATTTTTTTGCATTGATTTGACAGCCCTCTTTACTCCGATTCACTTAATTTATTCGAAGTGCCATATTTTTTGCATTTGTGGTACACATCTCTCTTATTGTGTTGCTTCTGTTTTAGTGTTTTTACTTGCTTCTTGTATCCTGCTGTTGTGCCTTCTGTCAAAGCACTTTGTAAGTTTTGTTTTTAAAGGTGCTATACAAATAAAGCTATTATTTTTTTTATTTTTTTTAAAATTATTATTATTGTTATTATTATTATTTTGGGTTTCTGTAAATTGGCTTAGAGTCTGGTTTTGACCAACTCTATATAAAGTGTCATGAGATAACTTTTTTGTTGTGATCTGGCGCTATATAAATAAAATTTGATTGATTGAGGGATTTGATTGGTTTTCCCTGTAAGTCGCTTTGGAAAAAAGCATCTGCCAAATGCATAAACATATAATAATAATAATAATAATAATAATAATAATAATAATAATAATTATTATTATTATTATTATTATTATTATTATTATTATTATTATTATTATTATTATTATACTTGCATGCTTACTGTTTTGGTTGAGATTGTACCTGTTGTGTGGTGTTGAAAAGTTGATTTTAATAAAAGTATGAGTGAATGA
This sequence comes from Sphaeramia orbicularis, assembly GCF_902148855.1. Lineage (NCBI taxonomy): Eukaryota > Metazoa > Chordata > Actinopteri > Kurtiformes > Apogonidae > Sphaeramia > Sphaeramia orbicularis. The sequence goes on along the minus strand of NC_043970.1, from coordinate 21,926,183 downwards.
ATGCATAATTTACCGTAAATGATGTTTTACTGAAAGAAAGAAACATTTTAAAAACATATTAAAATCACAAAGTGCATGGATATCACAAACAAATTTCACTAGAATCATTCTGGTACCAACCAGTTAGTGAAATCATATCAGGTTTTTTATTTGCTTTCCTCCTGTATTTCTTATTTTGCAAGATTATGTGCCTTTGATCATACTCAAAAATTCGATATGAGAGAAACTGTTTTCCATACTTTATTATGACTTTCACAGAAAATTCCAGACTTTTCAAGGCCTGGAAAACAGCATTTCAAAATTTCATACTTTTTAAGACCTGCTCAAGCACCTTGAAGTATCATAAATTAACTGTTTGCCACATCAGAAGAGGAACACAGAACTAAGGTACTGGTAAATAAGACACATTTTCTGTTAGAAAAGGACATCACAGGTTCAAAAATATAGTAGAATGTGGTGTGTGAGTGTAAAGATAATGGGAACACAATGTTGTGCACACTGTTATCTGTCTCGTTTTTATGCTTTTAGGTTTTCTTTGTTCTTTAGGGTTTGAACACTTTTTGTTTTCACAGCAGAGAAATGGCACATAAATGTTCTGTTCAACACGATGACTCACTGGTTTGCTGACCTGGTGGCGAGACAGAATGAGAAGGAGAAGTCTATTTTTATGCCGAAGAAGAATGAACTATCAGGTAACAAATCCTCAGTTAAATGTAGGGATTACTGAGGTTACAGCTCCTCCAAACAAACTGGACAAAAAAATGATCCTATCAAAACACTAAAAAAAGTACATCTTCTACAACATTTTACATATATTCGTTGTCTGTTGAAAGCTTATGTACATTTTGAGATAACATTTTTAATCAAAACATCTAGTATGATTACTGCCAAATATGAAATGAACAACAAAATAGCTCTGTCTTATTAAAGCACATTTATCTGAACCCTAATGCTGTCACTTACAGTAATCCACAATGACTGGCCCCTGTGGGATGATTTTTTTTTGGCTCAGTATACAGTATGTCTTCTGTCAGCTTGTGTATTGATGCAACATGCTATCATTTTGTCTTCCTCTCAGCGTAGCATAACCAGAAGCAATCTCCTACAGGTAATGCAAACTGATTATGATCCAAAAATGATGAAAGTGTAAACAAATAGCGTTGAGCAAAGCAACAAATGCAGTCAGTTACCTGAAAAAAAGGAAAGAAAACTAACCTGAATTAAAAAACATGCTGAACTAAACACATAAAGACCCAGTGCTACTTTAGTGTGTTCTCAAATTGAATTTTTCTCTCTATTTAGCCTGTCTTAAGGGATTTATCATCATTTATTACAATATTATTCTCTGTGTTTTGCATTTTTCAGCATAAATCAGGTATTTTTCCCTATACTTAAATTACAGATCATATAGATGTTCATAAAAACTCAGGCTAAATTCAAAGGTTATTATTTTACAACAGAGAAAACTAAAGAAAAAGTGACTTTTTCAGCAAGGAAATCATTTAGGGATGGGAAGATTATCTGATACTTACTGATACACCAACACACGTATGTACAATTCGAGAGCACCGGTAGAGAAGCTGCAAGTGACTGAAGATTTTGGAATGATATTGATATGCATTGGTTATTGAATGTTTGTGTCCATAAAATTCGATCTATTCAATAGAATACATTTTTACTTGCTTTAAAAAGTGTTACTATTTATTTTGATAAAGTTTTTCTTTTCTGGAGACCTACATTAACACCAGTGGCAGCTGCTCGTCTTTCAGACAGGGGAAGCTCATTGTTGGCTTACATCAAAAAAAAAAAAAAAAAGTAAAGTTATTTAAACATACATTCAGCCCTCCATTCCTTTTTAAGAAAATGGTCAGTGACCTTATCGTACCAAGTAGGCATGTTTTCCAGGGACTGGACCAGTGTCCTCTGAATGTCCAGCAGAGCTGGGCTGCTCAGACTGCCTTGGCCCATTGTGTTGTGGGTGTCAGACTTCAGCCTTTTTAAACAAGAGATGCTCCTTTCACTCCGACCTAGCCGACAGTATGATTGATTTAACTTTCTACAAAACGATATGAAACTCGAACAAGAAATGATTAAATTATGTAACTGAAACAAGAAAACGCTGAAATTATCTTCAATTGAAACAAGGAAGTACAATGAGTGTGTTTTATTTACAGTGCAAGAAATGAACGAGTAATTTCAGAGTGGTTTCTCTCCTGATTTCGCAGCAGAATGTGTGACGGTATTAAACTGAACTGTGTCAGGGAAGGAGTAGATCTCAAACTAGCTGTCAATCAAACGGGATTCAGCCTTTCGACTGATCCTCCAGTCAGCATGTGGGATTTTGGCGTCCAGCCCGGCTGAGCTCCGCCCACAGCTCCATTCACCCCCAGAGACGCCCGGCGTCCGGGGGTGGGACAACATTGTGGCATTTATCCAATTACCGTCTAGTTTTGAGGCAATGAAAAAAACTGAATTCCACTCAGTCCCATTGAAGCCCAGAGACGCCCGGCGTCTACGGGCAAATGCACTGAGCAGAGATCGAATGAGAAAACAGCGCAACAGGAATGGAGGAGAAGTGAACAACACCGAATTTGTTGATTTGTGATAAAGCTGATTCTGAACGAACTCGTCTTTGAGATGAACGTGTTCTAACACATTTGTAGTCAATAAAATGTCAACACAACAATACATATTTAACCATTTAATTTTCATAATTTTAGGGGAAGCCGGGCTTCCCTTGCAGTCTATGAGAGATCGCCACTGATTAACAGGCACCGCGAATTTGTAGACGTGTACACTGCACACTACAATATGAGCTCCGCGGATGCACTGTGACATGTGCACCACAGATGAATACTACAGGGTGTATAAAAAAAAAACTATACATTTTGAAAAATTTTACCCCCAGTTCTGCATTTGATAATTTTTGGAATTTTCTTTTATGGACGTCAGTAGGTAGGGAATTGGTGGATATTTGTCCAAATTTCCAGACCCAGGTTTTCATGCATGAGTGAGCAGGGGCAAATTGCGCAATCCAAGTTAAAACCGGTTTGCACGAAGTAGTGGTGGGATTTAAATCCAATCAAAGGTCATGGGAGGGGACAATCTTGTTCCATCCATCTTGTTTTCCACAAAATTGCCAGGTTACAGCATTAACACTTTGGCCACCATGTCAGTTTCATTTCTTTACCCATGGCAGCTGTTCCTGCCTTTCAAAGTTCATTCAACTTGTTTAGGCCTGAAAATGTCACTGAGGACAGGCCAAGGACAAGCTAACTTTGCTCACTCATGCATGAAAACCTGGGTCTGTGAATTTGGACAAATATCCACCAATCCCCTACCTACCGATGACCATAAAAGAAAATTCCAAAAATTATCAAATGCGTAACTGGGGGTAATTTTTCAAAATGTACAGTTTTTTTTGGGTTTTTTTTATACATCCTGTATAATGATTTAGCGAGGGAGCAAAAAGTTTGAGAAACATGCAGAGAAACAACTTTGGAAACAAAGATTTAAAGGGGGCATTCTAACGTTTTAACTTGACTGTATGTGAAGCACGTGTTCTGAAATTGCACAAAAGCCAGTTTGTAAAAAGTCATGGTTTTATTTACATAAAAAATAATCAGGCTCATTGAATTGTACTGCATATTCTTTTACCAGAGTGAATGTGTTGAATCTGAATGTGCTTAATCGCTCTGTATCAAGATTTGGGCGTGAATTGTATCGCATCGCATCACGAGATGCCACAGACGTATCTTTAATATATTGGATCGGAGATGCTGTGTAGGGGTACATATCGTATCGGCCTTTCAACTAAGATTCCCAACCCTAATATCCATGACTGAACATAAAAACAAGCATCTACAACTTCTGTCATTGATCAAAGTCCATGGGTTTTACTGGTGAATCAATGTTGTTGAAGATGACAGTGTTTCCACGTTCACTATGAAGCCTCTGAACGTCCAAATGGGTCATATCTGATGACCATGAAAATATGACAAACTGTATTTTACACCAATTATTTACATGTATTGATAGGATTAATGGATCAACAGGTATTAAACAGTTTAAATCAGTAGATGGTTTTGGTCGACAGTGGATCTTTGGGTCTTTATGGGTTAAAGACACATTCTGGATAATATTTGTAGTTTTCATCAAGATGCTAGAGGGTATAAAAATATATATCTACACAGCAACATTTTACAAAGACACCCATGCGTTTTTCTCACTCTAGGAAGACTATTATCTCTGGCTTACATATTTATAACCAAGGGTTAAATGTAACCATGACAACATAACGCATATCCATTGCCATAGCCCACCTGAAAAAATATCTCCATTTTTTCCATCTCCACAACCTGGAAGCACGTAGAACCCCTTTAGTGGAAAATGCACTGAGCAGCCCTTCCAAAGAGTGTTTAGAGGAGGTGTTGACACATCTTTTCAAATACTAATGTCTATAAAAAACTGGATCTACATGATGTATCTGCTGGTCCCACTACTCTGTGCAATTCACAAATACCTGCAAGAAATGTGGCACCATGGTACACTGTAAGAAGAATAGTGTCCTAATAGCATCTTCAGTTTAAAGCACATCTCCACATGTTTTCCTTTTGTGTCATTTTAAGATCCTTCCATCCTGTGTGCACATGAATGTGTTTATTTGTCTGCACACATATTTGTGCGCTGACTTATTTTGCACCATTAATGCCAGCTCACTTTACTGACAGAGCTGTCACCATGGATACATGCTGTGTTGTGACCTTTTGGGGTCAACCTATCATGTGCTAAATGCTGGGTATACACCAAGCGCTGAGGACATGGCTTAGTGTTGGGTTGTGTTCACACAATGGAGCTTGTACCACACACAGGCTTTGGGCACAGAGAGGCCAGGTTTTATCCACTTTAGCTTTTGCTTAGAAATTCAGATCAGCAAAACTACTGGCAATGACCGTCATCTTAAACTGAAATGGTTCCAGTTAGACCAGATGGATGCTACAGGATGTTATCTGAAAAAGCAGCAGATGTTGCTTTTAAAAAAACATCAACGTTGGTTTTCATGGATTTTACAACAAAATGACACAAGCGATCACGACTTGAATGTTTCCAACTAAAGGATCTGAGCCGCCTGAATTCTGCCAGAGGCTGCTCTCTGAATCTAAAAACACTGACTGCCAAATGCAGCCTACAGCCTCACAGGAACAAGAAAAAAACAAACAAAAAACAGAGGCAAAAGAAAGACAAACCTGTGTGTGTGTGTGTGTGTGTGAGAGAGAGATGTTTGTGCAGGTGAGTGGACGTACTTTTAGTAAATGTCGAAAGAAGAGATAGGATTCATTTTAATGCCCCCCTCACAGTGGACAGCTCAGCACCTGTTGATCTGGGACATAAATGTTGATGAAATTCAAGGCAAACTCACCTAAATTCAGCTCTAATAAATGAAATATCAGCTGGTTATGGATCTTCAAATATGGGCCTAGTTCCTATTTAATACTGTAACTTTAACCCTTTCATGCACAAATTATGAGAACCTTAATCAAGATTTTTTTCCTGAGTGTTTTTATTCCCCTTTAGGCATGAAAAAACAACACGATTGAAAATTTTCTTGTGAAAAAAAAAAAAAAAAAAAAAAAAAAAAAAAAAAAAAAAAAAAAAAATATATATATATATATATATATATATATAAAATAATAATAATAATAAAAATCTTATGAACCTATTTTTCATGAAGTTGCAAAAATGTCCACTCAGCTGGACACCATGCATTTAATTTTTGAAGCAAAGAAACATATTTATGTGAAAGGCTAAGTACAAAGGCTGAACCCAAAAGCAAGACCACAAGAAAAGAAGGTTTAGTGTTTTTATTAAACACTTTCACAGAGAACAAGGTACAACACAGAGATAATATAATTTCTGTGGAGCCTCTGGTTCCGGGGGTAAACGTCTGGGCTGCGGGTGGATACGGCTGACGACCGGCTTGGCCGGGCCAGGAAAAGCCCAACGGAATCCCCACTAGGGACAAACAGAGGGTGGTCAAAAAACAAGCCAGGTCATACACGGGGAAGCAATCAAACAAGCAACGGTACATGGGGGACAGGCAGAACTCACGGTCAGTAATCCAGGCGGATGGTCAAAGCACAGGTAAACGGTGGAGGCTGAGGTAACAAAGGGAGTAGGCAGAATCAGAGTCGGGTACACGAACCAGGTCGTTGACGAGCAGGCAGGATAGGCACAGGCAGAATCAGTGGTCGAGGGACAAAAACGGCAGACAGACTAACAGGATCCAAAAACGCTGGTGAGTGAGCACAACAAGTTGTAGAACACAAACTGGCAACTAAACAGGGGAAGACTGAGGGTTTAAATACACAAGAGGGCAGGAAGACAATTGGACACAGGTGGAGATAATCAGGGAGGAGTCAGGTAATCAGGGAAAAGGTGAACACGATCAGGGAGAGGAAGTAAAGACAACAGACAAGACACATGAGGGAAACTTAACAAAATAAAACAGGAAATGACAAACAAAACAGACAAGACAGACAAAGTCCAATAGCCGACATGACAATTTACTGATAAATTGCATGAAAACTATGACTATTACGCTCAGGAGAAATCTACACAATGTTACCAATTCATGTCAGAAAACATATCTAATGTGTTAAAACAAAATGTGCAAAAAAACAAAACAACAAAATCCATGAATTTACAAGAGAACAGCTGTAGAATAGTTGTCTACTATAGTGACCACTGTGCATGAAAGGGTTAAACTGAACCTGTTGACAACAGGTAACAGGTACTTAAACTTAACCCATAAAGACCCAAACATCCACTGTCAACCAAAATCATCTACTGATCTAAAACGTGTAACCCATAAAGACGTGATTTTTGTGTCAGTTCCCAAATGAATTTTTCTCTATATTTAACCATCCTTAATTGATTTATCACCATTTATTATAATATCATCTTCAGTATTTTGTGTTTTTTTTGGTGAAAATCAAGTAGTTTCCAACATTTAATTTGCTGATCATGTAGATGTTCATTAAAGCTCAGAGTAAAGTTGAGGGTTATTATAGCAGAAACAGAAAACAGAAGAAAAAGTGTCTTTTTCAGTCCAATCTCTCATTTATTGAACATAAACTCAGTGTGTCCATTCACTGTCATCGATCCAACTCCATGAGTTTTGCTGGTAAATCAATGTTGTAGAAGATGACGGTGTTTCCATGTTCACTACGGAGCCTCTGAACGTCCAAATGGGTCATATCTGATGACCATGAAAAGATGACAAACTGTATTTTACACCAATTATTGACACGGATTTATAGGATTAGTGGATCAACAGGTTCCATCTACTGAGATCTACTGATCTACAGTTAGGATCAGTAGGTGGTTTTGGTAGATGGTGGATGCTTGAGTCTTTAAGGGTTAATACCTGTTGATTCATTAACCTGGACCTGTTGTCCAAATGGGTCATATCTGATGACCATGAAAAGATGACAAACTGCATTTTACACCAATTATTGACATGGATTGATAGAATTAATGTATCAACAGGTATTAAACTGCATGGGTACCAACAGAAATACAGATCAGTGGTGGTGGTTGTGTGTCCTGGAGCACACAGGGAATATTATACAGTTACAAGTCCAAGTCCTTAGCAGCATATTAGACCTATTGCACTGTATGATAGTGGGGTAAAAGTATATTGTAAGTTATTTGTTCTGCCTTAAGTATTTAGGCACTTTATTTGTTGTGTATTAGTGTTTATATTTTTTGCCCGTGTCAATTTTCTGATGGACCCTTTGGTGGGAAAAGGCCCTGAATGAAGAATGAATGCCCTTCACTGACTAATACTGTCCTTTTCGACTAAATAATGTAACAATTATTCACAACATTTTGGTTCAATCAGTAATACTAATCAAAATATATCCATCCACAAATATACCTTGAAACCACCGTGAAAGTTATGTCAAAAAACCATGCTGATACATATCTTTGTGTATTTTTCAGTGCTTATATGGAAATTCAGGACCTTTTCAAGGGGGTATATGGCGTATACCTGCATATCACATCGAGTACACCGCTGCAGTTAATGTATTAAGATGCATGAGAAGATGTTTTGGATGGTGGGAAGAGGCTGGAGTACCCAGAAAGAACCTGCTCAGACATGGGGAAAACATGTGAGCTCCAAACAGAAAGGCCCCATGATCTTCTTGCTGTGAAGTCACTGTACTAACCACTGCACCACCATGCCACTCCATAAAGGAGGATATTAATAATAAAAAAAAAATGGATGAAAATGTATCTCTGACTGCCCACTCTTTGGTTCCACCTCATGTTCTCTACTAAATCATTGACTATATCCAAAGCTGAGATAGACAGAGGAAATTGAAAGACTTGGAAATACTGAAGGATAAATAAATCAGTCTTCTAATTATAATTTTTTTAAAGGTAGACTTGTGTCATTGTATTTAATGTGCTATTTTTGCATCTATACTTTGCATTAATGGAGTGATTGATTAATCATTAATAAATACTGACTGCACCAATATTTTAACAGACAAAGGGTGTCCACTCAAGGGGAAGGTTCAGTTATTTAATAGAAATCGTGATGATTTATTAAAAACTTTTCAAAATCATCAAGCAATGACATGATTTCTTTCTCTGTGTTGCATTATAAATGCAGGTCTCATATATAATTCATCAAAGAGTGAGTGAGACTCACACTGGAGGGAGGTGTGGGTCATACACGAACAGGCAGAGCCACACATACACGAATGGCAAAACTGTACTGTGGGATGTTAGTGATGTGTGATGAGTCACACAAACACCGAAGTGTCCAATATCCATTTAAGCCTCTTCTCCCACTCTCACCACCGGTTCCATCACATTTACACTTCCTTTTTAACTAATGCTGTGACATAAAGGCTATATCCATCCTTTTTTTTTTTTTTTTTCAGTCTAAAATTGCACTTCTCATGGTCATTGATTTAAGCAAGGCAAGGCAAGTTTATTTGTATAGCACATTTCAGCAACAAGGCAATTCAAGGTGCTTCACACAGGACATTGAAATACAACGACAAGGAAAAAGAAACACATTTAAAACATTATAAAAGAAACATGTAAAAGGTGATTAAAAACAGCAAGTAAGAAAACAACACATAAAATCCAAAAATATAAAAACATATATTAAAGTAAGAGTTGCAGTGCAGAGTTTCAAAAGAGAATATAAAATTTAAAAAGTCAAAAGCCTTATAGTCAAAGGCAGCAGTGAACAGGTGAGTCTGTAACCTTGACTTAAAAGAACTCAGACTCTCAGCAGACCTGATATTTTCTGGTAGTTTGTTCCAGATATACAGAGCATAGAAACTGAACGCTGATTCTCTATGTTTAGTTCTGACTTTTGGAACACAGAGCAGACCCAGCAGATTTAAATGACTAGTTTTAGTAATTTCAGTACACAATATTTTTTTTTTTTTAATTTTTATTTAACCTTTATTTATCAAGGAAACAAGATCCCACTGAGATTAAGAATCTCTTTTCCAAGGGAGTCCTGGACAAGAGGCAACATGAAATGCAACACACAGTTACAACATACAAAAATTTACAGGACAAGTCAAACTATGAAAAACAAGTGCAAGTCATTGAGTTAGGCTCTAGCACTTTGAATTTGGATTTAAAAGCATTCAAGGAGATCAATTCAGTCAGTTTCCAGTCTTTTGGCAACATATTCCATGTGCAAGGAGCAGAGTAAACAAATGCCCTTTCACCCAGTTCAAAAAGGAACAAATGATCATTTGATCGTAGATAATAAGAATCAACACTTCTTCTTGTTATTAAACTACAGATATAGGAATAGGACATTACAAGACAATGACAGCACCAGTTCCAGTGAGGACAGTGAGTCAACAATCTCAGGTCCAATGTGGTCTACAGGGTCTGTAAGGTCCACTTCTGCATGAACAGTGAGTGTACCTGCTTTGTTAGGTACCATGAAGTAATGGTACTAATGTAAGGAATAATGTTCAAAGGGAGAATGTGGATGTGGACAGGGGTCTGGATCAGCACTTATGTTGGTCTACTGTTCTAAAAGTGATGTTCTAATGTTCTAAAATACATGTTCCTTTTACATTGCATGTGTTTTTCTTGTTTTTTTTTTTTTTTTTTATAAACTTCTTGGATTTATTTATTTATTTATTTTTGCCACTTATGGGCAAGGAACCAAATATGGTAATTCCACTGACCTTGATTTTCTACATGAAAATAACAAATTAGAAAAATTTCACAAAAGTAATAAAGTCCTCTTATATCCTCCAATAATATTTCTATGAGTGCCCTACAAAGAGTTAATATGAGAATCTATGTAAGACAGGTTTGAGCAGTAGCTGGTTGACATTAACTCCATTTCTGAGCCTATGAGCGTTTCACTGGCCTTTCTTCAAGATACCAGCATGCACTGCACACCGATTTATAAGTAGAGGACTTGTAAAATTTTCCACAAAAAAACCCCAAACAATATTCTTGATCCCGTTGCCTCGGTGCCTTTCCTCTGCTCAGCTCCAGCAGAGATCTGACTCTATGAACACACTAGGCTGAAAAAGGCTGAATATGTTCATGTCTCATTGGCAGAACTGTCATTCTCCTTCCCTCAGTTATCACTTAAACCGTACCCCTCACTATGTAAAAGAATAACAATTGCTGAGCAGCAACTACACCCTGATAGTGTCAAGTCTTTGACAATGAGACACATTTTTTTATGTGACATTTTCTTTTGTAACGTTTTAGTCATTTTAATGCCAAGGTGCACTTCCTCGTGTGAACATGTTCCATAAAAACGTCTTCTCTCTCAACACTATTTTGCAAATGCGCTGAACAAGAACAAGAACAAGCCACATAATGTTTACTCCTAATCCAGAACAAGAGTGGATGCTGGGCCCATCTACAACACTGGCACAGCAATAACAAAGGCCCAATCCCAATTCACCCCTTGGCCCTCCCCCTTACCCCTACCCCTTGGCCCTTGCACTTGGCACTACCCCTTGAAATGGAGTTGCAAGGGGCAGGGGTTGAAACATTTGTCTATGAAATGAGACAACTCTTAAAGACCTGTTACGTCCTCAGCAGTCATTGATGCCGCTATTAACAGATGTGACAACTTTGCTTCTGACAGTATTCCCCATGCCCTCAGCAGCTGTAACCGTCTCTGTTCCATGGGTTTTGGTCATCTTTTTGTGGCTATCAACTATAAACCACAGAAATGCAATCTATAACACATTGAAACAGCATTAAACGGTTGATCAAATGATTAAGTTGTTTACGAAGAAAATATGTACATTTGTGTGTTTCTTTCATCACACTGCTGCACTTTTTTGCTGTGTTTACCTCCATCTTGCCAATGATTCGAACAGAATTATGGGAGATTTCTCGTACCCCACTGTTTGTATTGTGGTACTGAAAAATCTCCCTTTTGAGGGCCAAACAGCCCTCCCCCTTAGCCCTTCCCCTACTATTCATTGAGAATCAGGACACCCCTACCCCTTCACGTGAATATGCAAAATGGAGGGGTAGGGGTAAGGCAGAGGGCCAAGGGGTGAATTGGGATTAGGCCAAAGTGTTGAGACACTGCACCGGCAACAAAGTACAACACTTGTTATCATTTACTCGGCTAACATTGTCAAACCATCACCCATCACAAAAAAGACTCACACAAACTTCACAAAAATGCAACAATGTGTGAATTTTACATAGAGCATGTTTACAAATACATTTTATTTATTTGTTATAACTAAACATGTGATCACATTTAATGAACAATGCAAAAGTGAATTTGTGTTCTCATATAATTTGGTTTAGTTTTAGTCTTAACACACATGTAAAATCATTATAATACTACAAATGTATTTGTGTACGTTCTCATTTGCTCAGGTTCAATCTTCACGGTACTTCTTTTGGGTTCAACTGGAGTTATTTTGCTCTTTTGAAAATGTTTCATATTATCCAAGACACTTCTTCAGTTCTTTCTTGGATGAGAGATGAGAAACGTTTTCAAAAGAACAAAAACTAGTCCAGTTTAACCTAGAAATGTGGTTAATAAAGTTTTTACAATGGAGTACCCTATGAAATATACTTTTTTAGCCAAGTACCCCCAACTCTCGCCTCAGCATTTTCGGTTGTAAAAATTAGGCAACATTTGTTCCTGTGCCAAAGGTGTCTGTTTATATTTTCAAAACTTTGTAAACAAGCATATATTTAACTCTAATACATAAAAAAATTCCTTTTTTAAAAATAATTTTGTTTACAAAATATAAACTGAAAAATGCCCTCTGTCAATGAGAAGAAAAATAAATAAATTGCTCATTAATTAATAAATTATTCTTTCATCAACAAAAATAATAACTTAGCTACTCAAATAAACTCATTTTCAAAAATAGAAATAAAATAGAAATGTTCTTAAAATGTTACCAAAGCTTAAAGATGATTGACAGTAAAACTATTATGTGAATGTATTTACTGTGTTTTATATTTCAGAATTAATTATCATTATTCATTTTGTATTTGGTACATAATGACTTATTTAATGTATTTAAAAAAAATAAATAAAAAATTCAAGTACCCCCTGGGCTTCTTCCAAGTACCCCCCTTTGGGAACCCCTGACCTAGAAGAACTACCAAGAACTACAAATATACAATGTAATGGATGATCTAAGGCGGAGGTGTCAAACTCATTTTATTCAGTTCAATATGATCTCAAAGGGGCTGGACCAGTAAAATAATAACATATAAACCTATAAATAATATCAACTCCAAACTTTTCTCTGTGTTTTAGAATGAAAAAAGTCAAATTACATTATAAAAATGTTTCCATTTACAAACTACACTTTAAAAAACACGAAGAACCTGAAATTTCTTATGAAAAATAAGTGCAATTTTAGCAGTAGTACGCCTAAACTTCTCATTTATACATGTGCATTACAACTTACAGATCACAGTGCAGGCACAAATGTTTTGTTAAAATGCACTTATTTCCTGTAAGTCATTTCACATTGCTCATATTTGTTGAGGTTATTTACTTTTTTGTGAAAGGATAGTTTGTAAATGTAAATATTTTCATACAATTTCACTTTTTTACACTAAAAAAAGAAAAGGAATTATCATTCTTTATAGGTTATTATGTTATTTTACTGATCCGACCCATTTGCAATCATATTGGTTTGTATGTGGCACCTGAACTACACTAATTAGGACACCGCTGACTGTTAATATCATCAGTATAATTTTTGCATTTCACAAATTCATCCCACGGGTTGGATGTAAGGTTTAAAGGTTCAAGTACTAAATAGTGTTTTATACATTAGCAAAAAATAAATAAATAAATTTATTAAAGATACAATAGCATGACACTTGGTGTAGCAATAATATTTGATGTTATTTGTCACTTCATTAATATAACATGACAAGGGACTGCTTTTTGGCAAAATGTTGTTGTGAATTATAATGCTTATGTCATGCATGCAGTTGAGTAATTCCACTGGTTTCCACTCACCAAATTAGTCGCAAGTACAGATGAAGATGCTCAACAAATTAAAACCCTTGCTACAACACAGGAAAAGTGCAGCTAAAATCGATGACATGGAAGAGTGGAAACCTGGAGCACAATGACAAAAACCAAATGAAATGAATCTCACTTATCAGCATGTGATATTTCTCTTACAAGAGGAAGCTTTACAACCAGTAGTAATTACAGGCTATTAACGCTCTAATCACACAACATTAACGGTTCTCTTCTCAAATCTAAAAAAAAAAGTAAGTGGTATGTGTGGAACTATATTTGTACTAGTGATCAGACTCCTCCCCTTAACCATAAAAGCTTCTGTACATCTGCCAGATCTTTCTAGATGTACCAGTCTCTATTAAAGACCCACAGGGGGACATATAGCACATTCTCCTTTCAAAAATGAATGTTCCTTGTGGATCCAGGACATTTCCCTCATGTGCCCTTTGTTTAGAGATGTCCCTGTTTTCTCAAGTATTGTACCTTGATCTGTTCCTCCTCCTGATTCATTTATGACATTGAGAAGTCATCCAAAAACAAGGGTTTCATTACCTTGCCAATTATTGCACTAATGAGGAGCTTGTTTATCTAGGGGGAATAATTAGATGTGTCAATTAGCATCACTTAGACCCTTGGTGTTTTAATCTGCCATTAGGATGCAGCCAGGGACAATGTTCTCATGCCTACTCTAGGGTGGACACAGCTATTATGAAGGATGTGTTTCACATTTTGCTATAAGGATGAGTTCTTCTGTTTGGCACATTAATGGGACAAAGAGGAACAGTCAAAATGAACACAATGATAGAGGTTCTAAGCGTCACCAAACATACAGATCGTTAGCCTCATAGCATAATTGCCCAAGTCATACACAAATGGACAAAAATATTGGGACATGTTGAACTTAGGTGTTTCTTTTCTAACAGGGGTCTGGGCTACAAAAACAACTAGAAGCACTCGGAGAGCGCAGACCTCCGCCAAGGCTGATCAGTGGCCCCCCCCATGGGCCCCCCCACCCCCGATCACCACCAAAATTTAATCATTTCTTCCTTATCCCATTTCCAACAAACCCTGAAAATTTCATCCAAATCTGTCCATAACTTTTTGAGTTATGTTGCACACTAACGGACAAACAAACAAACAAACAAACAAACAAACAAACAAACAAACAAACAAACAAACAAACCCTGGCAAAAACATAACCTCCTTGGCGGAGGTAATAATGTCATATATAGTTTTATATTGTGATGAATATCATATTGATTATTAATATTGATGTGATTGTAAGATTGATTTGTATATCAGTGGTGGGTGTAAAACTCTGGAATTCTCTTTATAATGAGCTGAAGGACTGTAAAAACATATTCCAAATGAGAAAAGTATATAAAGACAGACCAATGAGATTATATGCACAGTTATAAGTTTTTACATTTTGCTTCGTATTTGTTTTGCATATTGTGACATATTTATTTACTTATTTTGGTCTGGTATCGTAATTGTTTTGCATCATTTCGTCAGGTGTATATTTACCTATGTTTCATTTGTTTTGTTTTTGGTTTTGTATTCATTTGGTGTTCATTTTGTATTATCTTTGGATGTATTTTGTTTGGTTTGTCTGACTTTATACAGTATGACTTTATAGCTAGTTGTGTATCGCTAACCATTAAGGCTATTATTATATAGAAGGGGGCATTAAATATAAAATTTTCTTCATCCTGCTCCTTTTTTGAGCATGGGTGTGTATATGTTTGTTCACCTGATGATTATTGAATGTCTGCTGATGAAATGCACAACCATGAACGAAATAAATAAATGAAATAAAATGTTTATATGTCAAATCAATATGAACAGGACACCTTACAGCTGTAGCCATGATGTGTCCCATTATTTTTGTCCACATAGTTTAAAGCAGCGTATGACGTTTGTCACCAATTTAAATCTGTAAAACTTGAGAGATAGCCTAAGTATCATGAATCCATTAATCTTTCTGGGTTACTCCATCCCAAACAGTCCGTCAGTTTATATACCAAACCGAAACCAAGACCAAACCGACACTCGGGCCTTTTTGGAAGTCCACACAGCCACAGCAGCAAGAAGCAAAGAAGCCATTTCCATGTTTGTTGCTGCTGCGGCCATACTGCAGCTGCGTGGAAGGCCAAAAAGGCCAGAGTGCCGGTTTGGTTTCAGTTTCAGTTAGGTATATAAACAGACAGACTGCTTGGGTGGAGTACACTTCGAACTTGTTGACCGTGAGGGAAGTGATTCAGGTGCGTAATCACGGAAAGACTAAGGAATTTGTAATACTTGGGCTATCACTCGGGATTTACAGATTTGATGAAAAATTGGTGATGAGTGTCATACACTGCTAAGGAAATATTGATGTTTATTAAGTTTAATGGGAGATGTTTCTTCCTAAGTGAGATGTGAAGAAAGTAGATAGAAAATTATAATTTAGTCAAAGCATGAAAAATATTTTAGAAATTTAGTGGTAGAACATTTAAAATCACAGTCATGGCCAAAAAAAAAAAATCAATGTTGAGAGAAATGAAGTAAAAACCATCTCTGAGGCATTTTGGAAACAAAGATAATTAAACCAAATTAACCAGTGCAATGATATTTATACCAACCTAAAACTATATTATGACATTTGTCAGTATTGTTTTGTAGCCCAAATCCGTTAGAAAAGAAACACCAGAATTCAATGTGTCCCAATATTTTTGTCCATTTGTGTATGTTAGGCAGTTATGCTACGAGGCTAACGAATTGTAATTACTATGGTGTGATGTAAGTTTTCGTTGGAATCTGTTTTGTGCTGATTTGATGTTTGCTAACTCCTTAACTAGGCTAATGACTGTGCTTGTTGTCTACATGTATGAAAACTACTTGTGCACTCATTAAAGGGGGTGACTTTTTCCTGAAAAAAATTGTTATGCCAGATTTCCTCATTGCCTCTCTACTGCCACTCTCCAGGAGCTATTGTTAGAAATGGAGTTAGTCGACATCAACAAACAACCCACTCCCTTCGCAATTTTCATAAGAGGACATGAGCACATGGGAATGGTGCATATGGAATCACTAAACCTTTAAAAATATCTTCATTTATTCAGCTAATTTACTAGCATTTAATGTTTACTTGCTGATCCAGAGGAACTGTGGCATTTTCTTGAAGGCAGGCATTTGTGATTTGGCTGTCGTCTGGGTGGCTTTTTTTGGAGTTGATGTCGACCATATTTCTACAAAAGGGGCGGAGCTGTGGGAGTAAGAACAGAGAAATTTGTTCTCTCTCTTTAAAGGTGAAGACACACCAACCCGATTTTCGGCGGCCGGACGTCATCGGGCAGTCTGGTGAGGACAGTAACATGAGTCTGGTTGGTGTGTTCTGTGCGATCGGCCGTCGTTAATGCCGTTGCCATTCTTTTCAGCCGATTCATCACTTGTAATCGGCCACTACCCGTTGTTCAGTCCGACCAATCTTATTGGTGGAGGGATAGCTCTTGGCTTGTGAATCAGTGAAGGAGAAGTTTCCATGTGAATACAGCTATGCCAAGGTACTTCACCCTATTACTGTCTTCTATAATAGTCCATTCACTGCTCATATCGTATCTGAATGAGGACCAGACAGTGTTGCCTATGGACTTCATTCATTCCATGAAGTGAACATTGTTAGCATTGTTAGCATAGTGCGATTTCTTCTTAGTTTTCGCCTGCAACATCTTTTTTCCTCCACAAGAAGAAGCTGAGAACTGACAACACCAGGATCTTCTTATTACTAGCCATCTGTTCAACAAGTACAACAACAACAACCCTTCTGGACAACTCGACACTCTGCTGACAACAATGACTGACAGCAGCAAGTTCTCTGTTTTGGTCTAGAGAGATTTCCGTCATTTCCAGTTTTACGTGTCGTGCAAATGCAGAACGTACGCTGAAGTCGGTAGTCGATTTGATGTGTTCTTCACACTTTTTTGACCGTGTCAGGGAGATGGGAGATGACTGATCAGTCAGGCTATCTTTTCTGGCGACAATCGGCAGTCGGGTTGATGTGGCTTCGCCCTAAAACAGCTTTGGAACTGAGGTCCTTGCTCTTAAACATAAACCACTGTGACTGTTGTTGGTGATTTTAAAAGTTAACTTGCATTTTCTTTTGGTGCCAATACCAGGAAGAAAACTTCTGGAAAAATGATGGATGGGGAAATGTGCTAAACCACAGTTACCACACAGACCCACATGAAAATATCCTGTTGGTACAGGAAATTGTGTGAGTCTCTATAGCTTATTTCCCATTCATAACCACTGAGGAGTATGTTTTTATAACTTAGCTGTGTGAATTATATCAAGGCATGATTGCATGGTTTTTCACAGCTCGTGTGAGTGACAGATGAGAACTGTCTCGTACCTATAGTAACTCAGCTGTATAGTCTGTCAGTTAGCCTGCTACTCAGCCCAGTTAATGCTAACCTAATTAGTGTGTTTACACATTATGCAAAGTTAACACTACTATTACAAGGCAAGAAGTGTATGCGTAAATATTTATCAAGTAGCTGCAATTAATTAGTACAATTTAACATGACTGTTAGTCTCAGTGGCTGGTGTTCTCAGTAAATTAGCGTTAGCTGTTGCTTTTCCCTCCTTAGTTTTCTCCAGCATCACACTCTTTTCCAAATATGAACACATTTTCAAAAAATAAAATAAGATTACAACAGTAACAATGCATGACTTGAGTCTTCAGAGCAGCAGTCAATATACCAATTGGCAGTGGTGTAGTGGTCGCTGGAGAAGTGGGTATACTTTTGCCCCCCTTTTTTTTTTTTTTGAAGTAGTCCAAAAAAAAAAAAAAAAAGCCCTGTTTTAGAAACAGTGACACGTAAGACTACTCTAGTTTACCCAAAAATCCGTCAGTAGTATTTGTTCACTTTTATAAAATTACCATGACTTGATCAGGAGCAGTTTGTAGGTTTTACTGGTCACACAAGCAGCTGCATGAATGTAAATGTATTCAACATGAGGCAAACATAGGGTAACATTAGCCTTTTATAGCGTTAGCCTACTCACACAGTTTAACTATTTGGAAAAATGGTAAATGGACTGAACTTATATAGCGCATTTTCTACACCTTAATGGTGCCCAAAGCGCTTTACAATTCCTCACATTCACCCATTCACACACACATTCATACACCAACTGTTGGCGACAAAATCTCTCCTCTAAATGTGCAGACATATGGACAGCAGTTTAAAACAGTGACTCATTCTGAAACCACCTTAAAACTTAACTCAGAATTATATATTCCATGAAAGTAGGTTCTCTCAGTGTATCACTCACTTGAAATACATATATTCTGCCTGTGTCCTTTGCATTTTCAATAACCGCACATCTTCCAACGAGACGAACAGTGACCTATCAATCAACTGGGGTGGCACTGGCCCCTGAGGTGTCCAATCAGGTTCCAGAGGTGGCCAATATTAGTTAGCAATATTTTTCTCAGTATGACCCGCCCTACTCTGCCTCTGATTGGCTCATCAGTCCTCAATTAACCAATCCATTAACCAATCAATTAACCAATCTAATCAGTGAAGGCAGTGAGTGCTAGCCAATTAGAAGCAGAGTAAGGCGGGTCATGGCTTCACCATCCAAGGGGAAAAAATGAGCAATTTGGCTCAGATACTACTGAATGGTGCACATCAGGGGGGATTTAGAAGTGGGTATACGCAATGCTGACTGAAAAGTAAGTAGGTATACGCCATATACTGCTGTATACCCTGGACTACACCACTGGGTGATGTCACAGAGCCTCCGTCCACTATTTACACACAGACGAATGGTAATACAGACTAATATGTAACATAGTGAGGCAGCAACTGATGACTCATAGTCTTGGTTTTTCATCCTTTGCCATTTCATTTCTCCTACACCTCCTTCGACCTCTCATTTTCCAACTCCACAGTGTCAAACCCAGCATCAAGTTTGTCACTACCCATTTCATTAATAATTCAAGCTGCAATTTTCTACAAGGCCCTGTCAGGATTTTTTTCTTCTGCTTGAGCTCTTCCCTGTGAGTTGCAATAAAGTCCATTGGTCCCACTGCAGCTGCATCATTCTACCAATTACTTCCAGGTTCCTGGAGGGATGAGGAAGAAGCTTAAACTGTTACTGTGCCCTTTGCATGTGCTACTTTTAACTACTGAGTTGATGACTCTTGAAATAATCATGATGTTATCCTTAGCCCACTGAGCAGTATGGAATAGATACGTAGAGTGCTGTGCAATGGTTAGACTGTAATTAAAAAAAAGTAAAGATTGTAGAAAAGATGTTGTGTCTTGCATTGAATGAAATGAATAAACTGGGTGACATCAAGTAGAGTAGAGAACATTTGTTCTCTCTGTACATGCTTATTCAGATGGATGAGATATAGCCATCATGTCCTGTGTGGAGCATATTTATACTGACCTATACGTGGGCCAGCATGTAAATTATGAGCCATTACAAGCTCATGCATTATAACCCATTATGTGGGTTGCTGACAAAATGTATAGTTGAAAGTCATACTTCAATAAACCATCTGTATTCCAACACACATATTTTGAACATTATGTTATATTAAATATACATCATAGCATGTAATGACTGCAATTCTACAACATCCACGGAACTACAGTTCTATACGATTAAGCAACTGTAAATTATTTCACAATGTACATGGAAAAAAAGGACAGAATATATCCTGTTTTCTCTGTGCATATTTAGATTTTGATCATTCAGCTGTAACAGTATGGAATTGTTACATAATTTAAAGAGAAACACAACAGTGAATCCCTATCTATAAATAGGGTGGAATAGCTTTCATTAATAAATAAAGAGACAAGATGATTAAATGTAGACAGAAAAAAAGGTGAAAGAAAAATATGGATAAGAAATGCAATTGGTTTAAATGGAAAGAACCACATCTTGGTTAAATAAAGGTCCTACATTCTAATATTTAACCCATAAAGACCCAGTGATACTTATGTGGCAGTTCCCAAATGATTTTTTCTCAATATTAAACCTTTGTTGTTTGCTAACTAATTTAACATCATTTATTGTAGTATTATCTTCTTTATTTTGCATTTTTCAGTGAAAATTCAGCATTTTCTTCTATTTAATTTACGGATCATGTAGAAGTTCATTAAAGCTCAGATTAAAGTTGAGGGTTATTATATCAGAAACACAGAAAACTGAAGACTTTTTCGGCAAATATATCATTAACTGAACATACAAACAAGTGTCTCCATCTACTGTCATTTATCAAACTTCATGGGTTTTAGTAGTCAATCAATGTTGTAGAAGATGACAGTGTTTCCACGGTAACTACAGAGCCTCTGAACGTCCATATGGGTCATATCCGATGATCATGAAAAGATGATAAACTGTATTTTACACCAATTATTTACATGGATTGATAGGATTAGTGGATCAACTGGTATTTATCCTTTTATATCAGTAAATGATTTGGGTCTCCGGTGGATGCTTGGATCTTAACGCTATAGAACAGTTATGAAACAGTTTAGATCAGTAGATGCTTTTGGTTGCCAGGCGCTGTTTGGGCCTTTATGGGTTAACTGGATACATTCACTGTGTTCTCATCTAAGCAACATCATAATAAATGTCACAGTATGTATTTCCTTCCATAGTTGCATTCATTTCATCCAAGAGCTTGTATTAGTGATGACAGAGGTGGACCTTTAAAAGTCTCTAGACCACATCCCAAATTCTCAGTGGAGTTAAGGTTTAGACCCTGGGATGGCCGATCCAGGCTTGTACCGTAGGCACTAGGTATGATGGGTCATCACTTCATCCACCTCTTTTCTCACTCTGATGCACCATCTCTCTGGACCAGGGTCAACTGGACTGATCAGATCACATGACCTTTTACCACTGAAACACAGTCCAGTCTTTATGCTCTCTATCAAACTGATGGTTGATGGTTTAAGAAATGAGAAGCTACTCACTGCATCAGTTAAAGTTAAGAACTTGTTTCCAGATGAAACATGCTAACCCTTTAAAGGGCACTCATTGAAATACTCTGAAATTCAAAATTTCAACCTTAGTGTGTTATTGAACATCGTCATCTACCTTCTCGTTGGTTGCCGTGACAACAGTCTCCCTCCTCTTGCCATAAAACATCTGAGCAGACACTTGCTAAAAAGTAAACACATGCAGTAAACCAGTGGTTCCCAACCTTTTTTGGCTTGTGACCCCATTTTAACATCACAAATTTGTGGAACCCCAGACATTCAACATGGAGACATTTTTTTTGCTAAAATTTGTTTTTGATCATGTAATAGTTAGCCATACTATGTTGCAAATAAACGTTAATTTTAGACAACATTTAGGCTATATAATGTATTTAATGCACCCTTTTGGTGTCTGCTTTTCAGTTTCTCTTTGAGATGTCTGAGCGGGGCCAGGCAGGCGAAGAAAAGGTTCCATTTTCTGTTCAGTCCAGTTTTCTGACTGCGACTCTGTCCGGGCAGGTTGAAGCGTAGTAACATGTGTGGTCACATAATTGGGTCAGTCAAGATTTGCTCTCTCAGATATTATATCTTGCATTTTATTTGAACGTGATTTTTATTAGGAAAAGTGAATGGTGTTTTAATTATAATGAAATATATATTGAATCATTAAAAAATATTTTTTAGTAGTCTTTTTTTTTTTTTTTTATCAATTACTAGAAATTTCAGGCGACCCCATTTGAATTCCAGGTGCCCCACATGGGGTCCCGACCCCAAGGTTGAAAAACACTGTGGTAAACCAACTGTCGTAAGGTCATAAACTGACAAAAATCCCTCATATTCACTATTTACAGCTTCAAAATTACTATAAAATGTCTCTGAATCACTGTATAAACCAACATGCTTCTGGACCTCACTGAGACATTTAATGCTGGCAGAAATTACCAAAAATAGTCAGTTTCCCGATAAAGGGTTTATTACTGCAATACTTATCCAATGGAAGGCTTTTACTAATTTGCTTAGTAAACCAGGCTGTGAATTAAAAAATATAGGAGTTAGGTGTATTTCTTTTAATCTAATGCAAATCTGGATGTAGGTTTGATGCAGATAATCATATATTGATGGATTTTAGTCAAAAACATAAACATTTACATTGTGTATTTCTAACATATACTTGTGATTGTCCAAGTTTGTAGAAAAAAACATGTTATTACTAAAAATAGAAGTAAAAATATCTTTTGTTGTTTGGATCGGTGTATTTGATTTTTTTCTTCCGAGTGGAATTCAGCTGTGGTTATCCACAAACTATTCAAGTCAAAAAGACCAAAACAAGAGCGATTCATATGAATAATGAGTAATTCTTCTACTTATAAAAGCAGAAATATTAAATGACAAGTCACTGTTGTGGTGAACCAATGATTTGAGTCATGAGAGTTATGTCATACTCCAGTATGACCACATTGCTTTCCAGCTGCTGTAATCTGTAGCTGTATGCAAATTTACTGCCCACAGTGAACACTGGTTTCATCCAGTTGTCAGCCAGTCCATTCAGGCAGATTAATGAGAGGTTAAACTGAGAAAACTGTAGAAAATGTTGGATTGTTGGCGGAGGAAATATTACATCATAATACAGCTGTGTTACACAAATCATTATGTAATACTGCGCTTAGAAGATTCCTTTGAAACACAGACACAAGATGATACACAAGCTCATAGTGGGAAGAATCTGGAATAAGCAGTGGAGAGATGTTAGCTGTGGAATGGACTGGAGGAGTGAAGCAGCTCTTGAGGAGATGCTGCCCTGAGGAAGAAAACAGGATTGCATTTTTAAAAGTCAAATGTTGTCTGAGGAGGCTCTGAAGCACCTAAATCGAAAACATCCATCCCCATTACTTCTTGTTTTGACCTGTAAAACTATCACAGCGAAAAAGAAAGAGTATGAGCAAATGTATTTCCGAGCAGCAGTTTGAGCTTCTACCGTAGCAGGGAGAAAAAGGTAGAAGGATTTCCAGACCATTTGTTCTTCATGTTCGACCTGTCATTACGATAACATCTTTTTTCTCAGATCTGCATATGTGAACAAGTGTCGAGTACATCTCTGACTAGTGTAGCGTGATGGCGGGCTGTATACACTGGCAGCTCAGCCGACTGTGCATTAATGACCTCTGTGCAGTCGAGGTGCCTTAACCATCCTCACTCTGCTTATTATAGATGCGTCTCGTGTGTGTGTGTGTGTGAGTCGGTTCATACTTATGTACATTTCTATGTATATGGATGTGGAAAAACACTGAGGCCCTATGCATTATATATGGGCATTTTTCTGTTGTGTGAGTGTGTTATCCTCGTATACATGGCCTTGCTTTTTTGACCAAGGCCAAGGGATGCAGACTCTAGACAGTGAGACAACACATATTATGATTACATGGAAAGCATATTAAATACAACTGGGTCAAATATGTATCTCATACATTCTAGAAAAGATAATAAGATGTACAAGTTAAAACCAATAAAATTATAAAAAATTAAATAAGGCAACTGAAAGCAAAGCTAAAAAGTGAGATAAGTGTAATTCTGCAGGTACAACAACTGCACAGAAATATATGTAAAGTTGTCAGGGTCGTATGTGCTCATGTACAAACATGATGTTTGTGTTGATCATCTGTTAATATAACAGAACATGGGATTTTTTCGGCTGCCTTTTTAACCCTTTCATGCACACTGGTCACTACAGTGGACAGCTGTTCAAAAGTGTTCTCTTGAATATTCATGGATTTTGTTGTTTTAGTTCCATATCAGCAAACACAGTGGACGCTTATGCATCATCCCATACACTGACATTCATACTATTACTGTAACTTTGCTGTTCTAGATAAACCTGATCTGCAGTAAGATGTTTGAGAGTAAAAAAAACTGTTAATTGTTTTTAGACTGTAATTAACAGGTTTTTTTTTTTTTTTTTTTTTTTTTTTGCATTTTATCTCCATGCAGGTGTGTTAAAATGTGAGAAAACATCAGATTAGCAGCATTAAAAATGTTTTTATTTCATAGTTTTCACACAGCATATCAGTAAATACATGTTTCTTTGGTTCTAAAACTAAATGCATGGTGTCCAGCTGAGTGGACATTTTCGTAACTCTATAAAAATAGGCTAACAAAAATCAATAGAATTATTATTTTTATGCCTAAAGAGGGATAAAAACACTCAGGAAAAAAAAAAAATCTTGATTCAGGTTCTCATAATTCATGCATGAAAGGGTTAAGTTGTGGGTTGTTTTGTTTTTTGTTTTTGTTTTTGTCTTTCTTTTTTTTTCACTTTGTTTTTTTCCTTTTTGTTAAGGGCTGAAAATATGATAAAATCAATAAAAACTTAAATGACAAAAAAAAAAAAAGCAAAAAAACCCCCCCATAACATAACATAACATAACATAACATAACATAACATAACATAACATAACATAACATAACATAGTGTGTATGTTATTTTACTGTTCCAACCCATCTACGATCACATTGGTTTGTATGTGGCCCCTGAGCTAAAATGATTTTAACACCCTTGACTGTTAATATTATCAGTGTAATTTTTGCATTTCACAACTTCATCCCACGAGCCAGAGTAGACCCGTTGGTTTTGGCCCATGGGCTGTATGTTTGACACGTTTGCTCATCTGAATCAGACTTAGAGCTCAGAATTTATGGGTGTTCTTCATTCTGCTGCATGTGAAGTGTCTTTGAGTTATATGAAAAGCGCTATAGAAATAAAATTTATTATGATTATGATTATGATTATGATGATGATGATGATGATGATTATTATTATTATTATTGCTTCAACAACAGCAAAACAACACAACTACACAAACTCAAGTTAATGTGGATTATGGACAGACTATGGCAAATGGACACAAACACACTAACCTAGTGACATTACAAACCTATATGTTAGTAGAAGGGTCTCCAACCTGTAGTTCCTGAACCACATGTGGATCTGTGGCTTTGTCTAAGAAACATATTGACATGAATAACAATTATTTTTAACACTTTGGTATCACTGTTGTATGCCTAAAGCCCTTCATACATTGTCCATCTGTTTGTGGAGAATACACAGAATATGTGTGTCATAGTCTATGTATCAGTGGATTTTTTTCCTCTGTTACACTATCAGTTTTGTGTTTGGGAAACAAAAATATAAAAGAAATATTAACTTTGCTGCCTTGTAAAATATTTTTTCATCTCTCCAGACAGATTTTTTTTTCTCTCTTTTGGGTCAAAAACATCTATTCAAATTATAAACGTAGTTGACCTCTAGATTACTGATGTAAAATGTTGTAATTACACTAATAAACAGGCCTTGTAACACAAACATTTGCTAAAAACAGTGTGACAGTGCTGTTATATTTTTAATAACATGATCATTACCATCCCTCTGAAAAGACAGTGGGATTGTCCGGCTCTATCTGATATTAATCTGCAAAAATAGTCATGTATGCACATTCCCTTCTACTGCAGTTATGTAAATATTTAGAATTTGTCTTTTTTCTTCTTCCCCATCATCATCCTGGTTAAAACCTTTGCCTATCAGTTAACTGAGGAGCCGACAGATGTATTTTGCCTGTATTTGTCAAAATCTAAAGCTGATTTTGGGGTCTCTTTTGTCTGTCTTTGTCTTTTTTTTGGTTACTCTTACAATTCTACATACAACTCAATAAAGATTTAAATTACAAACAATAAAAAAAAGCTGATTTTGGCATTTGTCACCTAAATAGTCTTTCAAATTAACCTCCAGAGTTTGTCAAAGCCCTCGTTGAACATTTGTTTTTGTTGCTTTTAATACAAAGTAATGTTTTATTGCTGTTTCCCATCTACTATAGCATTTATGTTTGTTTATTTGATTTATTTGGTGTATTGTTGCAGTCTCCCCCTCAGCCCACACATAGACATACACATTTATTTGCTGAATCTGTTATCACTTGTTTGCATTTACCTTTCCTCAACACACCCAGGCTGTTGGAAATGTATCTACACACTCTAACATGAACTTATTGTGAGTGTTTTAACATTATAACATTCTCAGGAACTCCTTCAGGCTTTACAACATGGCGTTTAAGACGATAAAACTTCATTTATCGATTGATCAACTGATTGATGAATATACATGAGCCTGCAGGCGCGCGCACACACACACACACATACAGGAACAAAACATACAAAACATACAGGTCCCCTCAGCTGGTCTCTGTGTTTGTATTAGTTCATTGAGTTCTGAATTAGCCGTTAGAAGAGTCCACAGTGCAATGAGGGGAGACAATTAGCCTAATGAAGTGCAGAGGCAGCAAGAGATCACACTCAGTGCTGTGCTAACAGTTGCTCAGTGAATATTCATGTGCTTTTGGCTTTGCACATGCATTAAAAGGCGGCGCTGCGTTTCTGAATACCAATCGTCACATTTCCTCCTGTCACTCGTCTGCACCCTCGGCGAAGATAACATTCTAATCAGGATTATTGCTGGGAGGCTTTTGGGAACCAGTTACATACACAGGCCACATCTGTCGACCTGTTTGGCTTCAACAGACGCCATCGCTTTCCAGAAATGAATAAAACGCTTAATTATTTTTTTCTATCTGCATGCATCCTCCTTCTAAGTGTGGTATATTCTCATAATTGCTCAAGACTTTACACATTACTCTATGTTTTACATCTATATGCTTTCTAATTTTCAGCATTCATCTTTTCTGCTTTTGTGGAACTATAGCAGTTTTTTTTGTTTTTTTTTTACAGCAGCAGGATGCTTACATATACAGTAGTGGAAAAAATTATTAGACCATCAAAAGTCATAAAAAAAAAGGTTATGCAATCAAGTACTAACTCCTGTGTGTATCATGTAACTGAAACAGACCGAGAAGAAAACATGGAATGCCTAAAAGCACTGTTTTTGGCAGTACAATGCCATAGATCAGTGTTTTTCAACCTTGGGGTCGGGACCCCACATGGGGTCGCCTCAAATTTCTAGTAATTGATAAAAAAACAAAAAAAACAAAACAAAACAACTTACAAATAAAAAATATATGGTGAGTTGAGAGAGACAATCCCAATACATAAAAGAAATGACAAACTGTGAAGCTGAAACTGAAGCACTGTGGTACTGTTTATCTTTCAAATGTTCATTGTGGTCAGTTTCAGATGCTGCAGCGCTTTCATAATTCATAGTTTGAGTTCTTGTTTGTTCAGTATTAATTGTCAGCCTTGTAAATCCAAGCTGGACTGACTGTACATATCCTGGCCAAGGAAAATCAAATTCTCATTTTGTGCAGTAATCTACACCTGGCTTTTCTGCCTCTGTCCACAATAATATACATTATATAGACTAAATGTCGTCTAAAATTAATGTTTATTTGCAACATAGTATAGCAAACTATTACATAATCAAAAACAAATTAATTTCAGCACAAAAAAAAAGTTTCTGTTTTGAATGTCTGGGGTCACCAGAAATTCGTGATGTTAAAATGGGGTCATGAGACAAAAAAGGTTGGGAACTACTGCCATAAATATTGATATAAGAACTTAAATGATTTTGGTTATTATCAAGAAAACATAGAAAATGGTTAGATATCAGCTCTGAAATTAAACCCTTATGAGCTTTTTTTGTTGATATCATATTTGTTCAAACAAATGCACCTTTCGTTGTACCAGGCATTAAAATGAACAAGAAATTGAAGAAAACAAGGGTGGTCTAATCATTTTTTCCGGGTCTGTTTTCCTCTGATTCACTTCAACAATAAAAATCACCACTGGTTTAAATCTGCAAGGCTCTTCCTGTAATAAGTTGTACAAGTCATTCACAATACACATCTATGAACTGATTCAAACCGAAAGAGCTTTAATGGAGCTCGTCAAACCTAGAACATTTTGCCCACCTAAATTATACACAAATTACACAAAACCTAACAGAATAAATGCACTGGGCAGTGAAGGGCACAGTAAATTGTTGCATGGAATAACTGAATTTGCCACAAGTATGATAAATAGGATGGTATACCAAAAGGGGACGAGGACACAGTATTATATAATTTAGTAATTAAATGTAAAAATGTCAGAAATGTATCATTATATCCCGACAAACTCAAATGATGACAACCTTGTAATAAAAATATTCAGACTACATTTACCATACACTAACCCATCTACATCTATTAGACATGATTAAATGCTGATCGGGTTGTTTACCAGCAACCAAGAGACACAATTATTTTCTCTTTTTCTTCAACTGTCTGTTTACTTCCTCTCACGCTCCCTGATTCTCTCTTTCTCCACGTCTTTCAATCCTCCCGGAGCAGTGGATGTTTTTGACATCACCTGCTACTCAGTAGAGGAAGCCAAGCTGGCTTGCTGGGTTGAACAGACTGTGGCTAAGGCTGGACAGATGGAGGTGAGATTATCTCCCATTAGATAACATAATGGTAGGGTGGTCCTTATTCCCCAGAGACCAGCAAAGCAAGCAGAATCTCCACTGGAACAGGCTGAAGGAGATGGTGTTGGTGATCACTTTTTAGCCGTATTACAGTCATTGTATTCTTAATTGATCTACAAATAGTAACTAGGGAAGTGTTATGGGATAGGTGCAAGGTGCAAGTTGTCCCATATTACCTGTATATATCCTTATATGTTGTATATATTTCTTTCATCTGTAGCAGAGGTCGCTTTTGTATATTTTAGTATTCTTTGTAATTTTTTGTATATTGCCAATACCTTTCAGTATATATTTTCTGTATAATTTTGCACTTTAAATGTTTTTGCTGTTAAATAAGAAGCAGTATTGTATTGTATTGTATTGTATTCTGTTGTATTGTATTGTATTGTATTGTATTGTATTGTATTGTATTGTATTCTATTCTATTCTATTCTATTCTATTCTATTCTATTCTATTCTGTT
Organism: Sphaeramia orbicularis; assembly: GCF_902148855.1. Lineage (NCBI taxonomy): Eukaryota > Metazoa > Chordata > Actinopteri > Kurtiformes > Apogonidae > Sphaeramia > Sphaeramia orbicularis. The sequence continues at coordinate 21,896,725 of NC_043970.1, read as the reverse complement.
GTATTGTATTGCATTGTATTGTATTCTAGTCTATTGTATTATATTGTATTCTATTCTATTCTATTCTATTCTATTCTATTCTATTCTATTCTATTCTGTTGTATTGTATTGCATTGTATTGTATTCTAGTCTATTGTATTATATTGTATTGTATTGTATTGTTTTGTATTCTATTCTATTCTATTCTATTCTATTCTATTCTATTCTATTCTATTCTATTCTATTCTATTCTATTCTATTCTATTCTGTTGTATTGTATTGTATTGTATTGTATTCTAGTCTATTGTATTGTATTGTATTGTATTGTATTGTATTGTATTGTATTCTATTCATCTTAAAACAACGCACTCTTTTATCAGTCTGTAAAACTGGTTTGTGTCATAGCAACATTCATTTTATTTTAGTTACAGCAATAGTTGTGTATATGCAGTAGGTGTTCCCAGAAAAAAAAAAAAAAAGAGAGTCTGTTAGGAGCCTCTCAGGGGGCCAACTAGGGTACAAATATAGTGTGTGTATTTCTGCATTGCACTGTGGATAAATATGCATGCCAAATGGCACGTTACGCTACGTTATGTAAGGTAATCAGACGGTATATAAACCAAGCAACCAAACAAAGGCTGAATCAAACAAACATGTAAACAAACAACTTATAAAACGGTGTGTGTTGAATGGGGTGTATTGAGGCTGAAGTGGCCTCGTAGATGCTCATCTGGTTTGTGGTGAGCTGTAAATGTCTTCATAATGATTCTGAAGAAGTTTAGTAACAGAGGTGGGGATGCAGGCAATGCTCTGGGGGAGAGAAACTTAAGGCTGTAGCCAATAAGCAGCAAAACCCACAGTATGAAGTCAGCGGAGACTAGTGTTCAATGGACAATATGTTACTCAACACTGACACCTAGAGGCGTATGGGTATAAATGTTTCAGACGGTGACAAACAGGAAGACATAGCTCCTGTTGAGTTTGTACTGCTGCTGATGGTGTTGTTTTAACCTTTTACAGATATACAAAAAACCGTCTGCAGAATCTGAGGCTCTTAGGGTTTTATGTTAAATGTCTTATCAGCAAAACCACATCAACTCATCACCTGCTGGAAATGTATGACATACACTATGAACTCCATTAACCCACAAAGACCCAGAACTACTTTTGTGGCAGTTCCCAAATGATTTTTTTTTCTCTATTTTTCAAATATTATGCTCAGTATTTTGCATTCTTAAGTGAGAATCAGGTGTTTTCATATATGGGTGCTTCTATGAAACTGGGTTTATTTTGGTATCTAACACTTTTCCAGCTTTTTAGACCCAATAATAAAAGAGAAATGTAGACATATTTCCTCCCAGGATGTACCTAATGATGACCTCAGACAAATGCAAAAAAATTATACTCTTGCTCTGAGCCATCCCAAGCTTAAAGAATTTTTGATAAAATTTTGGGGCCAAAAATAGGACCAAAATTAGTACAGGAAAAACTACCTAGGTGTCAGTGCATTTGATCTGGAAAACATGGCTTGAAATGGTCTTATATACCACTATAAATAAAGAGACTGTGTTAAATTTCATGATCCTAGTGGTTTTTCTAATCCAGACATGAGGGTTTTTCATGAATGTCAGTCTCATTCCAGGTTTTGTGTGTAACCCATCGTGTCCACTTGTGTTACATGCAGAACCTGCCCATTTAAACACATATTAATCGCGAGTGGTTTTGCAACAGCAGTCAGTTTTGTGAAACACTCTGCCTTGCAGAATTAGTTCAATTCCCAAAATGTACCTGTGAGAGAATAAAAAGATATTCAAAAAAATAGTACTGCATAATTTTTGTGTCCTCTTGACCATGTTACATGCAGATTTTTAAATTAAATATAATGTAAAATAATATAGAAATGTGTTTTATCTCAAAAATAGTTTCTCTCTTTATCTCAGTAAGTATTTATTTTTCAAATAGACCCAAAGTGCTTCCAAACTTGCTTCATAATGTTAGTCTACATCTAGTTTGAATATTTTGCCCCTCTGTCGTGTTTTTAGGGACCGGTTTCATAGAAGCATCCATATTTAATTTACAGATCATGACTGATTTCTATAAAAGCTCGAATTAAAGTTAAGGGTTATTATATCAAAAACAGAGAAAATGGAGGAAAAAGTTCCTTTTTTTTCCAAAATATATCAGTAACTGAACATAAGATAAATATCTCCCTCCACTGTCATTGATCCAACTCCATGGGTTTTACTGGTAAATCAATGTTGTAGAAGATGACAGTGTTTCCACGGTAACTACAGAGCCTCTGAACGTCCAAATGGGTCAAATCTGATGACCATGAAAAGATGATAAACTGCATTTTACACCAATTATTTACATGTATTGATAGGATTAGTGGATCAACAGGTATGAAACAGTTTAGATCAGTAAAGGATTGTAGCTGTTTGGGTCTTTATGGGTTAAATCTATGTCAGTAGGTTAGAAATGACCCAAATCCAAAGCCTGGCTCAGATACACATTTATGAAACCACAGTGGACCAATTATAAAAGACCAGGAAGAGAAGGAAGTGTTGAAGACATGATGAACTTATATTGAAAGTGCATCAATCACATCACTGTCTCTCAGTTTTCAGTGGGATGAGGTGTCGAAATATCACATTAACACAATGAATAAACATTTTTCTAGTCACCAACTCATTTTACAGTACAACTAAAATAGGTTTGAATCAAATATCTCAGGCATTTCCTGTTTATTTTGTGCTCCAGATATGTTTATAGTGGGATGTTTGCCGTATTTACACAAGGAAAGATCTGTTTTTGTGGATTGTTAGTTATAATCATTGTTTTTGTCTGTTGTAACTAACACTGCTCTACAATTTCTTAGAAAATATCTGCTTCAGACATTAACTCATAAAGATCCAAACATCTGTCATTAAACAAAACCATCTACTGATCTAAATTGTTCAATACCACTAATCCTATCAATCCATGTAAATAATTGGTGTAAAACACAGTTTATCATCTTTTCATGGTCATCAGATATGACCCAGTTGGATGTTCAGAGGCTCTGTAGTTACCGTGGAAACACGTCATCTTCTACAACACTGATTCACCAATAAAACCCATGGAGTTGGATCAATGACAGTGGATGAACACACTTGTTTTATGACCTGTTATTGATATCTTTGAACCAAAAAAAAATAAATAAATTTTTAAATCGCTTTTTCTTCAGTTTTTTCTGTTTCTGATGTAATAACCCTCAACTTTAATTTGAGCTTTAAAGAACATCTACATGATCAGTAAATTAAACATAGGAAAATTCCTGATTTTCACTGGAAAAAAAGCAAAATACAGTCAATAATATTACAATAAATGGTGATAAATTGCTTAAAGAAAGGTTAAATAGAGGGAAAAATGCATTTGTGAACTGCCATAAAAGTAGCACTGGCTCATTATGGGTTAAATATGCTAAATCTTCCATACTATAATAAGATGAATCAGAAAACAAATGACAAAAGTGCTTGTCAGCGCATGTTTTCAGTACATATGATGGTGTGCTATTACACATATATGTTGGTTTTTGTACATTTATACAATGGATTTGTAAATGTTCCACCAGAAAGAACCTGTAAAGTGTATGTATTGTCATGTGCAGACACTGTTTTGAGGTAGATCTGGTTGTTCTGAGACAAACATTCCCTTTGAATAAAACCCATTCTCTCATTAATTCTCAGAATTTCACATTTTGGCCCAAGACTGCATCTGAGAAACTACAACCAACTAACACTTTTAACTTAAATTTGCTCAAGTTTAACTACTTTTATTCTGGAAGCATTTTACTTGTAGACCAGTGGACTTGTAATACAAAAATATTCCATTCTTAACCTCATTACTAGTGATTTTTTAATATACAAAAGCGAGTCTGTTCCTGCACAGTTTGGAAGTTGAAAGGTTCTCACACTTTCACACTTCCCTGCAAAATAATAATAAAAAAAAAAACACACAGTGAATGCTTGCACAAGAGGAGAACAATCAACAGGGACTCCATAAAAGGAAAAGTGCTGTATTTTGGATTCCTATCTGGGAGAAAAATGTGAGAATATGAGATACACAGTATATCCAGATGAATATATAAATGTCAACATCCTGCTTGCATACTTCTGGTGTTTCTGAGACCCACAGCTAGAGTCTAAATGGTCTGTTCACCACAGTTTGTGCACAGTAATAAAGTAAAAAAAAAGTCATGTTGTGTAAGGACTCTTACAATGCTAAGGGAGGAAAAATGGACATTTCATCCAAACGACTGTGACACAGGGTACATTTTCTTCTTTTTCAGTGAATATGTGGCCTATAGAATTGAGAGCTGACCATGTGAGTCACCGCCCTGTGAGACCGAACTGCTCCTCTAATACATTTGCTTGAAATGCAAAGTATCTCCTTGATGTTGAGTTGGTTTTCATTTCTGAATTATTCATTCCCCATAAGTGGGTTATCATTCATTTAAGAATCCCTCCTGTGAATGAGTTGTGTATGTTAGCGTGAGGGAGACCCATAAGGAATACAGAGAAAAATGTGTGTTCAAAACCACCAAGCCCATACGTCCTCTAGTCAGCCTTTACATTTAATCACTCCTGCATTTGAAAGCATATGGTAAAAGAAATCATCTTATTGCAGTTTTACTTTAGACATCTCATCTTCCTCAGAGTAAAGAATGAGCAAGTGACTGGATTTTTCTTTTTCAAGCTTAAATTTAAAAAAATCTCAGTGAAATCCATACAAATTAGAAAGGTCTGCAAATTTAACCAGCATTAAAAAAATCTGTTCCCTCATTATTATCAGTAAAAGTCAGTTAAGTGTAAGATAATTCACTGAAGTGATGCTTCATTAAAAGCCAGTATGATGGTCTGGTAAAGGTGTGAAATAAATGTGTTTTTTTACTGGTGATAACAGAGTGTCCACAAGATGTGGATCAAAACATGCACATTATTTCTTTTAATCTACCAACATGCTGTGATATATTCTCCAGGTTGTTGACAACTGCCGCCACTGGAACTTTTTGCATTTTTTCGTTTAGTATCTCTAAACCAATTTTATGTAGTTTTTATTGTTCTTTTGTTGAACGTCTTTTAACCTGTTCTTTTCTTTGCTTTTATAATGGGCTGTCTGTGAAAGACCATGACAGTCTCAGCAGCATTAGTGTCTGGTCCAAAATGACAGGAATCCAACTAAATTCTTTGTGGAAAAAAAAAGGCGGTGCAGAGCCAGAAGTATATTAATCCAACCAGAGCACGTCCTTTAAATTAATGCTGTCAGGGTGACAGATGGTTGATGTGTTGGGTTTATATTGTGTGTTGTATTTATGGTTCACTCTTCTGAACCAAATTAGAGACTGCTAAACCAGGGCTCCTACAGGTTTCTACAAGTTAAATATAAGACTTTTTAAGACTACTTAGAATGGAATTTAATGCCCATTTCACAGCCATTCTGCCAAAAATTTGTGATACCTAGAATTTAGGAAAATCTATTCATTAACACCAACGCCTCGATTCCCACCGTTCCAAGTCATTCCTCACTGTGGGCCGCAAAGTTTGCAATAACCGGCTCTCCATTTCAGTATAAATTGTTGGGTCATAACAAGTGGAACTGAGAAGAAAAACGTTGCAGCTTTAACACATTTAACAGACACATTTAAATGTAGAGGAAAAATGATTTTTGGCTGATTCATTCTGTCTAAGCAGTTTGTCTAAACTTTGTACTTGTCATTCTGATGATTTTAGACTTTGTACTTGCTATACTGAGCAAATCAATAGTCTAATCAAAACCAGATACTGTAGGGACATGTGATGGAACTTAGGTAAACATGTTTACGTGACCTGCACAGTATAAAGGCTCTTTGACTTCTGTGCGTCTTTGTCCAGTCTTAGCAGACTGCACCCTGTTTGGCCAAACAGCGAGACTTTATCTCTGAATCTGTGTTGATCATTGCTGCTTATTGTTGGTTGTTCACTTCAATTTGAAACATCATTTTGTGATAAAGTTTAAAACTCTACAAGCTCATTGTGCTTCTCTCTCACCGTGAGGTTTAGGCCCCGACATTAAACACATTTGTAGCAACATAAGTTAAAACTGTGTTTTTCAACCTTGGGGTCGGGACCCTATGAGGGGTTGCCTGAAATTTGTAGTAATAATTGATAAAGAAAAAAAAAAAAAAAAACCTTAGTAATAAAAAATATATGGTGAGTTGAGAGAGACAATCCCAATGTATAAAAGACATGACAAACTCAAGCTGAAACTGAAGCACTGTGGTACTGTTTATCTGTCAAATGTTCATTGTGGTCGGTTTCAGATGCTGCAGCTCTTTCATAATTCATAGTTTGAGTTCTTGTTTGTTCAGTATTAATTGTCAGCCTTGTAAATACAAGCTGGACTGACTGTACATATCCCGACCAAGGAAAATAAAATTAAAAAGCCTAAATGTCATCTAATGTTAATGTTTATTTGTAACATAGTATAGCAAACTATTACATGATCAAAAACAAATTCATTTTAGCAAAAAAAAAAAAAAAAGTCTCCTATTTGAATGTCTGGGATCACCAGAAATTTGTGAAGTTAAAATTGGGTCACAAGCCAAAAAAGGTTGGGAACCACTGAGTTAAGACCTACCGTATCAAATTTAATACCTTTACGACTTTAAGGTATTAAATGCAGATTTGTAAATTCAAGACTTTTAAGACTTTTTGAGACCCCGTGGGAAAGCCTGTAAACTGAAATCTATCCATCTATCTTTTTCTTGCCATGTGAAAAACAAATGAAAGTACTTTTCCATAAGAGCGTATGACCTGCTATTCCAAATGTACCCTTGAACATGACAAGACAATCCACCTTCAAAGACAACTTTAATGTTCAAACCTTTGCATGAGAGGACATAAAAAACAGATGACACATCCGAGCATACAAAGTGAGCCATCTCTAAAATAAAGACCGGAAAAGTCATGGTCACAAACTATAGGCGATGACCTTTAGAGACGTGTGTGTGTCTAAAGACATACAATATGCATCCTGACATCAACTAAAACTTGGTTTTCAAAATTAGAACAATGCTGTTGTGCAAACTGTGTTGTGTCTTCTTCAAAGGCCTCGAAACTTAAATGAATCTCAGGAGGATAGAATAAACAATACATATAAAGATAAAGCAGAGCCGCTGTTTTTACATTGGAAATTAATTTGCTGCTGCGATGAGCTCAGTCCTGAAGAAAAGCAGGTAAAGAGGAGAAGACATTACAAAAATGTGCACCTCCGACAGTTCACTCGCTTCCAGTCTTTGTGGCTGCAGAAGCCGAATAAAAGGGGTCGACTGTAGTCCTACGTAGAGGAAAAGTAGGGGTTTCTTTTTATGGTGCAGGTGGAAAATTTGTGGGACAATATCAGCTCATGACAGATTTTGCAAAGGAGAAAAAAAATTATTGATGTCCTTTCCTACTGGCTCCAATTTAGGTAGGTTTGTCACAACAGATTAACGGGTCCGTTGAGAATGAGAACCTTTTCCTGTCGGTGCTTTACTTCAGTCGCCTCCTCTTCCTTCGACTGTATCAACTACTTGTTCTTCATGTCCTCCTAGAACTGTAGGAGGTTGTTTACAGCTCAACGTGGTCCACAATACGCTTTTTTTTTTAAGCAGGTTATTAGACAATCCCCTCCTTTTAGATGAACAAAAGTAGAGAGGAGATGCGAATGTGACGATACACTCCAGCCTGAAGTTGGAATGCGATGAGAAGTGGAGGCTTAAAAAAAGAAAAAAAAAAAAAAAAAACTAACCTTGGTGCCATTTTAGACAAGCTCCTATTTTTCCTGTAATAACAGTGTAATTAGAAAATAACTACAATAATTACACTGATGCCAATTAGACTGTAATTACAGAAATGATGGAGCAGTAATTTCAAACCATTATTTGTTTCCTAAATTCCTTTAAAAGACAGAAATGAGTGCAAAGACCCCATATAAGAGAGCGCAGGGGTAGGCAACCAATAACTGCTGCCCATCCATGGCCAACGCTGAGATGAAGATCTTTGAAGCTGAGAAACTGCACCAGCCGATAATTGCCGCTGTTAGTATAATTCCCATCATGCCCCTGAAAAGGAGAGAGAGGATGTAGGAAGTTAAGACTGATTATTATTATTAAGAAAAACTAACCATGTTTACAGCTGTCTGAAGATCTTCACCCCAAGAGCAGAAAAAAAACATAATTTGATGTTGTCTCACTTCTGTTTCCACACAATAACCTACATCAACAAACCAACGGCGTGCATCTTAATATACCGTTGTCCTGATTGGACATTCGACTTAATGTGTCTTTCTTCCCTAAAGTGACATACATCTAAATAATGTAATAGCAGAATAGTGGGATGGCTGATAGCTGTTGGGTGGATCCTGGTCTACTTATAAAACCAGAGGGGTTGCCACTGAGTGATGTTGTACTATGAAAATGAAGCAAATGCAGGAAAAAGGTGATAGGACTGATGATACTTCAGCCATAGATGTGGTTTGTCTAAAGTGGTAGTATGTAGGTTATTAAATCATATGGGCTGATTCATAATATAACATGTGAAGTCTCTGAAATGAAATGGAATCTTCCAATGCCCTTTTACTTACCCCGCCCCCTGAAAGGGAGGCAAGGGGTATTGTTTTTGGTTCGGTTTGTTTGTTTGTTAACACTCTAGCAGCAAAACTACAGGTTGAATTCATACCAACTTGGATTTATAGACTGCCAGTGATCGAGAATAGATGTCATTACATTTTGGGAAACGCAGGTGTAAAGGGTTAGTGATTTTGATTCTGTAATGAGCTGTGCCAATTGTGATTCGGTTGTATTTTTTGTAGTTTTTCTGTTCTCTTCTGTGTATGGGTGTGTGTTCTTTGTCTTTCTCTTCCTAACAGATAGTGGTTAATGGAGGATGAGCTGCAGGTGTGCTGGTCTGCTGGCTGCTGCTGATTGGTTCCTTGGTGATGAGCCGGGAAATTTAAAGCAGGATCACCCTACGTCCCGAGAGACTCTTGTCCCATCCCCCTCATTTGTGACCAGCCTTCTGTAGTTTTTGTTGGAGAGCTTTGTAAAGTCAGATGCCAAAAGGAGGGAATCTTTTTCTTTAAGTTTTCTCCTGTTTTTCTGTTAGGAGTATAGGTAAGATTGATGTATTTTGGTTTCCTTGGTTTGTGTTTGTAGGTCAGCATAGTGCACTTGGAGTATGATTCTGTTTGTTACCTTGATTCCCTACCTGATTTAATTTTCTTTTTTTTTGTAAATAAATATCTCAAATTGCAGTTGCATGATTGCTGGTCATTTGTTTTTTTAGCTTGCTCCTGTTTGTTCAGAGACATGGAGGGAGGGGAGTCTCACATCATATTGCGTCTCGGCAACCCCTAGACTGAGCGTAACCGCAGGTCAAAGTTAAAATTTTTTATGATTTTTTTTTTTTTTTTTCCCCTATTTACTTATAATGGGTGAAATTTCACATGTCTGTAGCAGCAAAACTATTGGTTGAACTTGAATTCATACAAATTTGGTTTATAGATTGCCAGTGACCCAAAATAGATGGGGTTATATTCTGGTAAAAGTAGGCCAAAGTAAAACATTTTCTGAATTTTTAAAATATTTTTTAAAATCTTTTTTCTTCTCCCATTTACTTATAATTGGCGAAATTTCAAATATCTATAAAAACACCAATTTCGTTACAATTTACTTCAAACTTGGCACATATCTACAGGCAATTTATATACTGACATCAGCACATGCATAGACATTGTGACATCAGCTGGATCCGTGCCAAAATAAGCTAAAATATGTGCAAGGGGTGGGGTTTATTGTGCCTGGCCCCACTTGCTTTACTTTTAGTTTATAATTAAGTGACTGTTCACCTCCAGTTAAAACTCTTTATTTTAACCATCGGAACCCACAGAACGAACCATTATTTTGTACCAAAATAGAGGTTAGTTGTAAAAATCAGAGAACTTTTGATTAAATATTGTTTCATTTATGCAAACAGAGGTATCTAATATTTAAGTGTACAGGTGGAAGCTGACAATAAAGATTGCAAAAAAAACAATGTGATAATCTTTGTCCATATTGCCCATCCTTACACTACATTACAATCTAACGAGTTCACACAATGTTGAATACATAGACAGAGATATAGAGAGATAATTGTATTTTATTTATCCCAAACTGGGAAATGACAGTGCAGCAGCAGCAGCAGCATGACACACAATAAAAAAAGAATCGAGAGCAAACCCTACAGATAATAAATTAGAAGTCTAAAAAAAGATCTGGATAATTAACTGTAATGTGCCAAAATAAAACTGTAAGGTGCAAAGTAAACTGTAATGTTCAGTATGATGAAGGTGCAAAATGACATTTAAGTGCAAACAGGTTTAGAAACATGCTCTATAGTGGCAAATTAAAGGTTGTGTACTCCACTGCCTCATAGTTATAGCTGATTCTGTACGTGTGCAAACTCACTGTAAAGAAAAGAGGACACCAAAGCTGGAGAGGAGGATCATGGGTAGGAGGCAGTATCCCAACACGCTGGCCACGCAGCCGAAGGAGACCCCTGTCATACTCATGAGGTTGAGCAGACAGTACATGCCGAGGCAGCCAATTGCACTGATACCGTACACGTATCCGAACTGGATCTTACCCGACTGTGGTGAAAAGAACGCGTTTAGATTAAATCTGACATCTGTGACACCCTTTTAATGTGCTGATTAATCTAAATGAATGATTTACCAGGAGGAGTGTTGCTCCAAAGGCCAAGCAGAAGACCATGGGACCAGCCAGGTCTGTCTCGTTCATGATGCTGCCATCGGCGACCTTCAATGGATGGAGCACCGTCAGAGTTTTCTGCCAGATGTGATCGAAGTTGATCCCTAACTCTAAAAAGTACATGGACATAACATATGCTGATTAAGTTTTATCTGGTACGATGAGTAGGAAAACAGAAACATATGTCAGATCAACTTTAACGGATAACAAGAATGAAATATCACAATATAAATACAAGGACACGCTGGTCTGTTGTACAAATACTGTTCTGTTTAAAGTTACAAAAGTACATATTGAAGTAGTTTTCCATCCGCTTCATTTTTAATGTTTTGGGAATACTGCAAAACCACTACTGTGACCAATGGTCGGTTTTCAAATGGCTGATTCTCATACAGAGCAGGATGTAGAGGTACGGTGAGGAATCAGTGTCCTGAATATCCAAAAGTTGATTTTTAAAGGCTGATATAAGGACAGTTTGAAGCAGGGGAAAGACGAGAGTATGAGTTAATATCAACCCTTTCCTTCCCAAAAACACACAAAATGCATGACTGAAATTTACTCTTCCACTTTTTAGAAACAAGTCAGTTTTATTCATAGCATGTTATCTGAAATCCCAAATTTCACTAGACTTTACCTTTGATACACTCTACAACATCTGGTGTCCTTCTTAAATTGATGCATAACTAGATAAATGAGCATCTAAGTCAAAGTAATACGTACCTAAATGTATAAAGTTGAATTGCTGAGCATCACATGTTTAGTAACTAGTCAGTATATGTGGAAAACTGAACATCAACCTGACCATAAAGAAAAGTAGGAACACTTTTCTTATGTTTTGTGTTACTGTTTACCCTCAATAAGTCTGTTTTCTGAGTTTAGAGGCCTCGTATTAGCCATTGGCCTGATCCTGATGGTTTGTAAAATGTCCTATCGACGGCAATTGGTCAAACTGATTTTTTTACAGTAGCAATAGACAAGTTAATCAAACAACCTAACAAAAAAAAAGCATAACTGGAGAAATATTAAAATGTAGAAAATGTAAGAAATCTCAATAATGTGCATTTAGACCTCTAACTTTTTAAACTGACATATGTCTGCATATCACTTCCCAACATAATACATACAACTTTTTTTCTTTTTTAATCTTAGAGCTTCATTTATATAAAAAGACAAAATGCAATTACTATCAGCCCTTCTAGGCATTTCTTTTCTACTGCCAAAGTATAGTGCACAGACACAGACAGAAGTAATAGGGCAGATAAAGTTAGGTCTGACAGTTTTGCTCACTGAACAAGTCTTTGAACCACCAGTTCTCTATATTTTGTAAAAAAAAAATGTTTGCAGTTATGTGCTCTTCTGAATCTGCTAGTACTTTCAACAGGTGAATAAAAGTTTGATTTCACACCCTAGAAACAGAGTTTTACCAGCACCCCAAGAAAAAAAAATGCTGCAGTCCAACATCATGTCATACATTTGTGTTTACGTACCTTCTAGCAGCGGAGGTTCATCATCAAAGCTACTATTATACATGGACTGTGATGCAGATGGGGTGTAGGTCTGTGTGGGTTGAAAGATTTGTCCTGTGTATGGTTGCTGGGGTTGCATCATCCCTGGGGAAGAGTAGGCCATGGGCTGAGAGTAGTCATACTGACTGTATTGCCTGGAAATACACACATTTGTTTACCATGAGAGGATGACTAACTTTATATTAATTCAAATTACAGAATATCAACTAAAACTAATCATCTATAGAGCAAAGCTTGGTTATGTAAATTTGCATGGTTATTATATAAACACACCACAAAACACTGCAAGCATTTAAAAAAAAAAAAAAAAGATAACATAACTGTGCCTTCAGGTAACATAATATTAGAAAAGTTTTTCCTGGTTGCCCACAAAGCTCTGAAAATGCATAAATAATTGCATTGACTTACTTATTGTAGGGGTTTTCAGCGTTCCCATAGCCATAGCCTCCCTGGCTTTGGTCATCCACACTGTAGCTGGACTGGTAAAAGTCTGTGTTGAAGTTGTCAAACCCCGACATCTCTCACTCTGGCAAAAACCTGAGAAAAGAACAATAAACTAACTCACTCTTCCACTTACCTGACAATATAACTGTTAACCTAAATACAGTTAATTACTGTATTGAACATTTCCCAGATTCTCTTGGCTAAATCAAAGATATTTAATATTATATTTAGAACAAAAAGATACGTACTAAGAAATGCACAAAAATCATATAAAGCACCTGAAATAGTATGCATAGTATTCTACTTCCAACAAAACATTACAATGACAGAAAACATCCCATTATGATTCAAGCTGAAGATGATAAACCTCTAATTGCAACTATCATTTTTCAGGTCAAGTACTGTGCAAATTTTTAGGTTTTCTTTAACTTGTGTATTAATTTCTGTTTCTTTATAAAGATACAACAGGAAGATAGAGCAAGTATGTGGACAGGTTTACTGTTCTTTAACTATATGGCTACTGAAGCAAAAGTCAGCATCTGTGTAGCGTGAACTCCACATACTCTTAGTGCATCTTTAAACATTTTGAGGGAATGGCCTTTAAGTTTTCATGTCATCTTGTAGTATATTATAACATGCTTCTACTAGAGCGTCCTTCTTTAGACTTAGGCCACTTTATTTTTTCCTCTGCTCAGATGACCATCAGCAACATTTTTCCTATAATTTTTTGCTGTTTACATATTTTCATACAGACAGTGAGAAATTCAAATGTTGGGTCATTAAATACTTGATGAGATAACCAAACTACTGATGTCCTAAACCCTTGGCATGATACTGTGAAGCTGTGACTCAGTTGGTAAAGCGGGTCGTCCAATGACCAAAGGGTCGGAGGTTAGAATCCTGGCTCTGACTGTCCACATGTCGAAGTGTCCTCGGGCAAGACACTGAACCCTAAATTGCTCCCAGTAGGGCCTTGCATGGCAGCAGCCGCCTGCTGGTGTATGAGTGTGTGTGTGAATGGGTGAATGACAGGAACAATAAAGTGCTTTGGGCACCATGAAGGTGTAGAAAATGTACTATATAAATTCAGTCCATTACCATTTACTGTATGCATAAAAGAATACACACACAATATCAGAATTAAAGGGCTTCAACAGTCAGCATATATACAATCATGGAAAAAATTATTAGACCGTCAAAAGTCATCAAAAACAATGGTTATGCAATCAACTACTAACTCCTGAGTGTATCATGTGACTAAAACAGACAGAAAAGAAAACATGGATTCCTTAAATGCACTGTTTTTGTCAGTACAATGCCACAGCTATTGATGTAAAAACTTGAGTGATTTTGGTTATTATCAAGAAAACAAGGAAAATGGCTAAATATCAGCTCTTAGATTAAACTCTTATGAGCTATTTTTGTTGTTATCATTATCCATCCATCCGTTATCTTCCGGGGCCGGGTCGCGGGGGTAACAGTCTAAGCAGGGACGCCCAGACTTCCCTCTCCCCAGACACCTCCTCCAGCTATTATATTATATGTTATATTATATATTATATGTTATCATTATATTTGTCCAAACAAATGTACCTTTAGTTGTACCAGGCATTAAAATGAACAAGAAATGCAAGAAAACAAGGGGTGGTCTAATAAATTTTTCCACGGCTGTAGATATCATGACAAAAAAACATCCCAAACATTACAGAACAATAGTCATGTATTGACTAAAACATGGTGTAACTTACAAAAAGACTGATGCAGCAAGTCTCAAAAGTTTGAGATAACTAAAGTGCAAAGGAGTGGGTATCACACTAATGATACAAATGTGGTCTGTAGAAACTGTTCTTGACTTAAATATTATAAGAAAAACTTGGCATTAATAATGTCTTCTGTATTTTGCAGTTGTGGCTTAATACAGAGACTGTCACAACAAGAAAATGCATGAATACAAAGGGCTGGACAGTACATTGTAATCTTTATGGACGTTGGATAAACATAGGGATGTTGTCTCAGTCTTGGCTTTTGTAAGACGTATATAAACACTGTTGACTGTACAAGAATTGGGGCCAGTTTGAAGCTGATGACAAAGTAGCCTGAAGCCACAACTAGGCCTTTAATCACATCTGTTACCGTTACATGCTAACTTTAACAATAATGATTAACTACATTATCAACGCTCGTTAACTAACCACTGGTGTCTTAGTATAGGACCTGGTCATGACAGTTATTTAAATATTTCATACTTGCCTTTCTAAGTAAACGTTAAAAGTGTAATGCTATTTACATTACAAAATAATACTAACATCAACAAGCGAAAACGTACCAGTTCCTCTTGATGACAATGATCTTAGTTAGCTTAATGGTTTAGTAACATTACCGCTAGCTAACGTAGTTTAGTTTACTTTTATTCCAGACACAAACATAATACAAAAACATAGGGGGAAATATAATAAAACAAAGCAAAAAAAAAAAAAAAAAAAAAAAATAGAATAATAGAAACTATGAGCTTAGTTAGCTTAATAGTTTAGTAACATTACCGCTAGCTAACGTAGACTAATCTACACACACAACGAAGACACAGTTAACGCGATATGTTGCAATTCAAGTGTTAGCTTAAGGGTATCGACAATTAAAACACAATCACAACCAAGACCTAAAAATAATCTTGTCATATCGCTGCTTTAGCTGAGTGGACGATTCACGTTACCGTTAAAGTGAAAGGCGGCTACTTAAGCTAATGCTACTACAGTTTAGCTCCCTACGGCTGCTGACGCGTCATCTTCTGCAGGCTGTCAGAGAACAGATTTGACCTAATTTCTATCATTCTTTATATAAGAAACGCTGTGAACATATAAAAGCGTCCAGCTGCATATGCATACCTGTGATGTTTGACAAATCCACCCAGATCCCTGCCAAGTTGGTTGCTACGTGTCAAGAGAAACTGTAAATGTTCCGGGTTGATATGCGGCCGACGGGAAGTCGTAAGGGACACTTGTAAATGGTGTTACCAGATAATACAGCGCCCTCTGTAGGTAAAGAGAGGTATTGCTGAATCGTCATGGAATGCATTATACAGTGTACAATGTGTGCTACTGCAGTCCAAAGCGTTTGGTTTGATATTTGTCATTTTGTTGCTAGAAACATTGAAAATGATTTCAAATTGTTTTGGAGAGATGTGCTTTTTGGCTTCTTTGATATTAATAGAAATAAGACCAATTCTAATGAAACATTCATTATTAACCTTATCATTCTTTTGGCAAAATTCCACATTTACTAATGCAAGTTATTTCTTCAAAAAACTTCTTTTATTGCTTTTCACAGTGAGGTCAAACAGTACATCAACTCAATTAAGTTTTCTCTTAATCAAAAGGCCACAAGAACTGTGAACATCTGTATATATTTTGGAATTTTTTTGTAAACCACTACACCCCCTGGCAAGTTGTGTGATATGTTTCTTCAGGAGTCTGGGTCTGCTCGAGGTTTCTGCCTGTTAAAGGGAAGTTTTTCCTCGCCACTGTCACCAATCACAAGTGTTCGCTCCTGAAGGATTCTGTTGGGTCTCTGTAAACTTGTTTTGATTCTGATTTGAATTGGTAAAGCACTTTGTGACTCTGTCTGTGAAAAGTGCTCTATAAATAAAATTTACTTACTTACTTTCTCATGTTTTATGTTAAATACTTGTAATTTTACATACCTCGCACAGTTTGTTATTTGTTGAAGATCTTCATCTTTGTAAAACTGGCAAATAATAAATAAACTATATACAAAAAAAAGTGTGCTACTGCATCCTGTTCTGCTGTAGTGAACACTGATTTACCCCAAAGGTGTAAAGTGAATTATATACTCTACTTTTGCTTTTGTCCAGGCTATAAGAGCCTTAAATTCATTGAAGCGTATTTGGGTTTTTGACAAAAATAGAATAGAATAGAATAGAATAGAATAGAATAGATATTGTTACTGTTACAGGAATAATAAAAAATAAGTTTAGCAGTTCTATTTCTGTTTATCTTTGGAGCAAACACTTGAAGTGCAAAAAGACTACATAAAAACATCATGCAAACTATTGACAATATTCAAAAAACTACAAACAGATACAAAAATATACAAAAAGCTAACTGTATACAACAGATAAAAGAAATACATACATTATTTAAAGATTATATAAAGGTAGTACAGTATATGTACAAGGCAAAATAAAAAAAAGGTGCATGTTATTAGTTATTTTTTTGTAAATAGCCTAATTTATATATATTTTTTAACATCGACAAAATACAATCTATCATTGCCTGTATGTAAAACAAATAAAATAGACTGTCAAAGACTAAAGAGTAGTGGTAATTGTATGTCAATATTTTATTCGACCGTAGGTTTTAAATATTAAATGAGATCATATACGAAATATCAATGCTGCAAAATGCTAAAATGTCATTTACAATCATTTTCTATACAGGTATGTTCACTCTACAAAGAGACATGGTTAGATCAGTGAGTACCATTGTCTGTTTTCACCACTAATAGGTGTGAAAGCCTACCAGGCTCTGTCCTGTGTAGGTTGGTGTCTACTAAACAAATAGAGACAGAGCAGAGAAAATGATTTAACAGGAAAAGCAGTAGGCCTCTGGGAAGAACAAAGGTAGTGTCTTTCATGAAGAAGCAGAAGAGCTGATCAATCACTGTTCCTACGCAGGACAACTGCATTGCACCGAATACTGCAGGTGGACCAATCCTCTTTGATGATGACAGATAATGTAAAATAATAGCCTGATGACCTCTGCTGAGAGCATAAAGGGGTTGTAAAGAATGAGTGGCAGAGAGACATGGCAGATGAGGCTTTGACCTGTAATTAAAGTAAAGACAAAGATCTTGTAATTTCCATGACCTTTCATATTTTGTCATTTTAACCCTTTGTCGGGCAAGTGACTATTTTTGGTAATTTCCACATACATTACAAGACAGTGAGAGCAACAGTGAGTTGACAGTCTCAGGTCCAATGTGGTCTACAGGGTCTGTAAGGTCCACCTCTGCATGAACAGTGAGTGGACCTGCTTTGTTAGGTACCATGAAGTAATGGTACTAATGTAAAGAATGATGTTCAAAGGGAGAATGTGGATGTGGACACGTGTCTGGATCAACACTAATGTTGGTCTAATGTTCTAAAAGTGATGTTCTAATGTTAAAAAAGACATGTTCCTTTCACCTTACATGTGTTTTTCTTGTATTTTTAATAAAGGCATTTTACTTTTACACAAATCCCACTGTGTACCCGTGTGCCTTGGAATATTTTTTGAAATCTTGCAAATTGATGCAGATTTTTTTGAATCCAAATGTTTAAAAAATGCATGTTCCTTTCATCTTACATGTGTTTTTGTTTTTTTTTTTCTTTTTTAAAAATATATAGTTCTTGTAATATTATTTTTTTCTTGCCACTTATGGATAAGGAATCAAATATGGTAATTTCATTAACCTTGATTTTCTACATAACAATAAAAGATTTACAAAATTTTCACAAAAGTAATAAAGTTTTATATCCTCCAATAACACAGTAAAGTTGAAATTTTGAATTTCATAGTATTTCTTTGAGTGCCCTATAAAGGGTTAATGTATTTTTGAAATTGTCGAATTTTTGTCAAATTTGATTGAGCAGAAATAGCTGAAATAAGATAATAATGAACATGAATTCAGATGTTAATGAATAATTATACAAATAAAATCATTAAAATTAATTTTGATGCTTTAGAAGAAACAGATTTTAACCATGACCTATTGAATCATCTTCCCAAATGTTACGCAGGTTTGTATTTATTCATAAACTACCTGCAGCAACTCACAAATCTGTCAGTTTTTTGACACTGTTGTTGCTTACGCACACAGTGTCAAACAGTTTGTCAAATATTTTGACAACTTATGGCCTGTTAAAATGAAGTATATGTTGAAAATAAACAAACAAAAACCTTAAAAATAGTCAAAAAATAGAATGCTTGACTGTTATGTTCAGATTAACTGCTGGAAAATATGACCAAAAAAAGAACATTCTCAGGTTGGTTCTGCTTTGTGCCAACAGACCTTTACATAATGAGAAATGTAAAAAAAATAATACAGTGGAAAGTCTCTCATTATTCAGAGACATGTTGTGCTTCTTCAGTATTTGACAGAAAAACTGATTGAGTTTTAGTTCTCAAGGCAAGGACACACACACACACACACACACCACACACACACACACACACACACACACACACACACACACACACACACACGCACACGCACACACACACCAGCTTTTTGGCCAATTGGACACCACAAAACAGTTGCATCAGTGTGAGCAAAGACGAAGACATTACAACAGCGTGTCACATTCTGTTTCCTAGTGGGATCACTTTCTCTATACAGGTGTCATCTTATTAAAAACAGGAAATTATAACTCAATCAAACATAAAAATTAATAGAGGTGAGAAAAGTAAAATATTTCGTGGCTGTGGTCCGGCTCCAGGAAGAACATGATCCATATGATGCACAAAACAAGAATTTCTTCAGCAAACAGCCATGACTAATCAGAAGTGGAAGTGGGTGCCTCCCCTCGGTTTGCCTCTCATTTTTCTTTGGACTTTTAATCATTTCTAAACTTGAAGAACATGCCTTTCTTCTTAATCTACTTAATTAAAGAAAAGTGAAAAGTGCCAAAGAGGGTAATTGAATTTAGGGCAGTGTATTGCCACATGCTGTCATAATTGCCTTCTTTTATAAAGTCTCTGTTGTAATCCTGCTGTCACTGCCTGGGTGGATGAGTGGATTAAAATGAGAGGATTTCCTCCACTGCAGCATCCCCTTGTCTCCTACCTCCTAATGCACCCTCAATTAAGATTGATCTCCCCACCTCTTTAGAATCAAAGAAAGAAGTAAAGTCATAATTATTTGAATTAGTGAATATCATTAAAAAAATTATGCAAACTGATGATCAGTGTGCTCCTCTGCTGGCGTAACCATTCAACACACATCAGACACTCAGTTGCAGCTCTATTTTTAGCAGCAAAGATGGCCATACCGTGCACATTTCTGTAAAACATGCACAAAATGAAATGGACTTAATCTCAGTAATTTAACACGACATACCAGCTGCATGGAGCATAAATCTGTAGGCATCTGGTGCTTCTGCTTTTTTTTTTTTTATTTTGAGAGAGAATAATTTTTTCAGTCTCTGAGTGAGCATTAACCCTTTAACCTCTGACGTGTCTGTGGTGAGCATTCTGAATGTACAATTTATTTTTAAGCAATGGCCTCTGCTACAGTACTGTGGCACAAAATATCAGTTTGTCTATTACCACAGACCAATCAAATGTTAGCATTTGTACTAGAGCCAATCATGGACACTGTTCCATGAGCTCATTAACCTCTTGTTGCCACAGTACTGTGGTGATATGTGGAGTATACATCAGTACATTCTTTTGTGCATTTTGCTACCACAGTACTGTGGCAATTGTTGGAGGAAAAGACAAATTAGTGATAGTAAAGTATAAAATAGGAATTATTGTTCTAAATACTCTATATGTTGTTTCATGGTGTTCTTGGCTCTGGAGACTGGAGAAGGTGGGCAGAGCTGCAGTTAGATAGATGTGGTAGTGTGCTGTGTGACTTCAGTTCTGTGTCAGTTGAGTGCTGTGGTCCTGTGGAATTCTGTACTCTGAATGTTGTCCCAGTAGCTGATTTACATCAATGTCGGATTTAACCACTGGCACCATGCCCCCCCCCCCCCCCGATACAAGAGAAACACATGGAGCATATATTTTAGAACATTAGACCAACATAAAAGCAAAATGCCTTTATTAAAAATACAAGAAAAACACACATAAGGTGAAAGAAATGTGTATTTTAGAACATTAGAACATCACTTGTAGAACATTAGACCAACATTAGTGCTGATCCAGACCCCTGTCCACATCCACATTCTCCCTTTGAACATCATTCTTTACATTAGTACCATTACTTCATGGTACCTAACAAAGCAGGTCCACTCACTGTTCATGCAGAGGTGGACCTTACAGACCCTGTAGACCACATTGGACCTGAGATTAGTGACTCACTGTAACTGTTGCTTTCACTGTCTTATAATGTGTGTGGAAATTTCCACAAATAGTCATTTGCCCATTCTTAAGGGATTTATCATCATTTATCATAATAATGTCATTTTGCAGGTTTTTTTTTCCAGTGAGAATCAGTTATTTTCCTGTATTGAATTTTATGATCATGTACTTCAATCATTGTGCTGAAATTACATTTGATTGTTATTATTTCAAAAACAGAGAAAACTTAAGAAAAAGTGACTTTTTCCAGTTAAATATATCATGAACTGAATGTAAAAACAAGTGTGTCCATCTACTGTTATTTGGCAAACTCTATGGGTTTTACTGGCGAATCAATATTGTAGAAGATGATGGTGTTTCCACGTTCATTACGGAGCCTCTGAACGTCCAAATGGGTCATATCTGATGACCATGAAAAGATGACAAACTGTATTTTACACCAATTATTTACATGTATTGATAGGATTAGTGGTTTTAAAGTTATTAAACATTTTAGATCAGTAGATGCTTTTAGTCACTGGTGGACATTTGGGTCTCTCTGGGTTGATGCAAATTCCTTACACCTGCTCTCAAGTTGTATCTCACCTCTGATCCTCTACAGTGGAAACATGGTGCAGCACAGGCAAAGATAGTTAGAACAAGACATTTAACCAAGAGTGATTTCCCTTTTCAATGTCACATGGGTTTTCCATTGTCCCTTCCATTTAGGAGAGTAGTGGAAGATTCTGTCATATTCATTCAAGGGGGAAGTGAACGTTATTTACATATTCTGACTGATTCTATTGTCCCAAAGTCAACTAAGTAAAATAGTGGACCATTTTATATTTCTCAGACTCACAGATCAGGAAGTTTGTTTGAAACTTGACAAATTCTCTTGACATCTGGCAACACAAATGTCCTCTAAATAAGGTAAAAATGAAATGCATTTAAATACAGTCAAATAAAATAAATGAAAATAAAGTAAATTATAAAAAAAATAATGCCAGTTACCAGTAAAAACCATGATTTTACTGTGCTCTTATTTTATCAGAACCTTTTAATCATCCATTCATACAACGTTCTCAAGCCTTTTGATTATGTCCTCTTAGTACACAGGACCATTTCATATCATTGTTAAAGCATCATCTTTGTATAGAAGATCTTTGACAGTAACAAATGGCCTCCAGCATAAGTCGGACTCCAATAGAAGACTTCCATATTGAACCTTTAATGGTTTAGTGGATAATCGTCAGTGGTATCTCGCAGTGAACTGACTGAATATCCATAATGATGGTGCGTCTAAAAACATGAAGACTCTCATTATGACCAGTACTGTGTGAAGTTTTTAGTCACTGTATGTTAATTATAACACTGATCCACACAGGGTGTCCATAAAGTCTCTTTACAATTTAACAAATTTATTACAAAAGCAAATTAATAAATAAATCTGTGGAAATGATTATAAAATGAAAAGTAGATACTGAAGTTTTTTTTTGTTGCCTCATTTAATCTTTTCATGCATAGTGGTCACTACAGTGAAAAGCTACTCACAGCTGTTCTCTTGAATATTCATGGATTTTGTTGTTTTAGTTGCATATCCGCCAACACAGTGGACACTTATGCATCATCTCATACAGTGCAATTCATACCATTAAATCTATTCTTTTTAATTGCAAATCAAGTCTTTTTGATTGATGAATAAAGAAACAAATTTCTCTCCATAACTTTGCTGTTCTGGATAAACACAGTCTGCAGTGACATGTTTTGGTGTAAATCAATTGCTAATTGTTATTAGATTGTATTTGACAGTTTTTTGTTTTTTTTTTAAACAAATTTTTTTTTTTTTTTTTCATATTATCTCCCTGAAGTGAACAATAACTAGTATCAGAGTATGTTAAAATGTGAGAAAACATCTGATTAGCAGAATTAAAAATGTTTTTATTGCATAGATTTCCATATAACTTTATGATATTTGGATTTAAATACATGCTTCTTTGCTTCAAAATTAAACGCATGGTGTCTGGCTGAGTGGACATTTTTGTAACTCCTTTAAAAAAAACCAAAACTCAATCACATTGTTTTTTTCACGCCTCAAGAGGAATAAAAACACTCAGGAAAAATATCTTGACCAAGGTTCTCATAATTCATGCATGAAAGGGTTACTCCACCTCTACATGGACACCATTAGTTGTACAAAGCACATCCAGACGGTACTGGATTTGTTTCCATGTTGGCTGGAGCATAGACTCATCAATGGTAGAAAAGGCATCAGTTATCTTTTACTTCAGGTTGTCGATGTCCTGTCTCTTTGTTTGATACATGATATCTTTAACATAACCCCATAGAAATAAATCCAGGGGACTGATATCTAGTGAACGAGGCGTCCAGGGGATTGGACCATTCCTTCTAATCCACTGGTCTGGAAATGTTTGATTTAGGAACCCACCAACATGCAGTCCCCAATGTGGTGGTGCACCATGTACCTGGAAAATGATGGTTGGTTGAAGGTCATGCAGCTGTGGTGACACATATTCAGCCAAAAAGTCAAGGTCAACAAACATTTTAGCAGAATCAGTTCAATTATCATATTAAAGATGTTTTTGTTTTTTTTAAAGTCAAGGTAAATATTTGCCGTAAATTGAGAAACATGGACCAATGCAATGTGATTAAAAACTTTGATAACAACTGAGTACATAGAACAAATTTGATTAACATGTCTTGTCAGTTGCCTTTGTAATAATTTTTTAAAAAATTGTTAAGAGACTTTGTGGACACCCTGTACAGTTGTGCTCATAAGTTTACATACCCTGACAGAATGTGCATGGGATGGTCTTGGATGTTCCAACCAAGGTTTTGGATTTTTCATTATAGTTTAGTTTTAACTTTTTTTCCCCTCTAATTCTGTTAGTTTTAATTAGTTTTTAGAGCAGGTTTGCTAGTTTTTATTAGTTTTTGTTATTTTCTAAATGCTTAGTTTTAGTTTAGTTTTATTTTTTTAATATCTGTTATCTTCTTCGCCGTCAAATTCAAATAAATCCCAGACAGGACTCTGCTGCTTTCTCCCAACTTTAGTCTCCATGTTTCCAGGTAGACTGGGGACGAAAAGATGACTCTAAATGACAAGTGACGAGAAGTGACGGACCATTAAATATCATATGGTGCCGCCAGCTAAAATTGTTTGAGGGAAATAAATCGATTTCATATCAATCCGATGTTGACAAAGACGAAAACTAAGGGAATTTGATCCATAATTTTTATAAGTTTTAGTTAGTTTTGTAAGCACAAAATACAGTTTCAGTTATTTATCGTTTTTTTTTCTTTTAATTATAGTTTTTATTTATTTCAGTTAACGAAAATGTTTTTACCATTCTAGTTTTCATCATTTCATTAGTTTTCGTTAACGATAATAACCTTGGTTCCAACGTGACAATGACCCAAAACACAAGGCCAAGTCGACCTGTCATTGGCTACAGCAGAAAAAAGTGAAGGTGAAGGAGTGACCATCTCAGTCTCCTGACCTCAATATTGAGCCACTTTAAGAAGGTCTCAAACATGCAGCCAATGCAAGAAAACCCCAAATCTTAAAGGAACTGAAAGTGTTTTGCCAAAAAGAATGGGCAGCTTTACCATCTGAGAAAATAAAATGCCTCATCCACAACTACCACAAAAGACTTCAGGCTGTCATTGATGTTAAACAGGCCAATACAGAGGATTAGGAACTAGGGTACGTCAACTTTAGATCAGGGTCATTTGGATAGTTTCTGTTGTCAGAATGATTTAAAAAGAGTAAACATATATGTTTGTTAATAAATGTCTTCACCCAACCATTAGCCACAAGTGAAAGAAAAGTTGTTTTTGTATTATCATTCATATTCTGAGAAAAATGGCCAAAGAATCACAAATTCTGCTAGGGTATGTAAACTTATGAGCACAACTGTATGTAGATGACATATTGTACCTTAACACTGGATGTCACTGACAAAAAGACGAAAAAAGTGAAAGAAAAATGTGGAGCTAATGTCAGTATCAGGTAGACTTGTTTCACCTCTTTGACTAGACTTGGTTTTGGAACTATCACGCTGCATTTCCACTACAGGTATAGTCAGTCCTCTGTCAGTGTAACTGGTTGTCAGGCACTGTTACATACATGGAAATCTGAGCTGATGTTTTTGAGATTTCCCACTAATATGGATTGGGATTCCACAATGTGACACGATGATCCTTGATTGATCACTCTATGATCTTCATGATTTTATGTTTAGCTTTTAGTTTAATAATAATAATAATAATAATAATCTTTATTTATATAGCACTTTTCATACATTAAAAACTGTAGCACAAAGTGCTTTACATATCAGTTTAAAAATCAGTACCGCCCCCCACCCACACCCCCCCACTCACCCGCACACACACATACACAGACACACACACATATATATGCAAACCCACAAGCTCACACATACTTAAGAAGACTGGCTGAGCACGGGTAGACCAGAACAAAGATGTAAAAGTAAAAGAGGAGGCGCTGTCTCAGGGAGCCGTCCGCACCAGGAGGCCTTGGATAGTTTAGTTTAGTTTAGCTTTGCCTTGCATGGAACCACAGCAAAGGTGATAAATGAACTAATACTTAGTAGAACCTGGTGGTGTCTGCTTCCACACAGTGGAAATGTCAAAGTTGAAGTGAACTGAGCTTTTAGTGGAAATAGCAGTGACCTAAGAATGGAACACAATGATCTCCATGGAGACCTGTTCCCTCTATAGCAATAAAACACTCATTCAGAGTTAATGAGAACACAAGAGGACTTATTTTCAGTCGATTATGCACTAATGGAAACATAATTATGACTGTTACTGCTCCACTCACTCAAGAATACTTCATCATAACTAATAATAATCTGTCAGAAAGCTGTACATTTAGAATAAAATCTTTATTAATATTAAGTTAAAAGAGTAAGTGGCATTAATAAAAATGAAATTAATAATGAACTGAATTTAACATAAAATACTATAAATACACTAATAAAATAATAAATGAAGCATTGAATCACTGGCTAAAAGAACACACATAAAAAAAATAAATACAACTAAAATGCTAAAACTATGTTAACCCTGGTTATATATAAAAAGAAGAACTGTCTAAAATCCTACTTAACCTACTTAAAACCAAACTGTACATATTTGTGAACCCAAATGTGGAAAGGAAAGTAATAAACAAAATACCAAAAACCAGGGTGCCAGCTGCCCAGTCTGAAAAGCCTAAACTAAAAGACCGGTAGGTGCATCATAAAAACACAAAATTACAAGAATAAATGCATTACAGTAGGCCTCTAAAACACAGCAAAGCAAAATCTAAAAAGAGCAGCACGAAGTCCCTAAAACCATGTAAAACAACATAAAACAACATGTAAGAACCACAGAAGAACCATATAAAAACAGTATCAGGATGAAGTCTCCAGTGTCGCATCCACTGGGGAAAATGACTCAGACCCGTGGACATCCGGTCTCATCCAGGAAAACTTAAAGTCTTGACGTCACACATACTCGGTCAGTGGAAAGGTGGATATGAGGGGCAGAGAGGAGGATTTTAATGTAGTAATAAGGGGTGTTATTCAAAGGAGTGATATTTTGCTTTTTTAAATGGTATTATGCATTTTAAAACATTTCCCTGTGGTCTACATAAAGTGTAAATGCTATGCTTGGATCTGAATTTTTTATTAATTCAACTCTACAGGTCCATCTTCAACCCTATTTTTGAGAAATGACACAAAATATGTCATTTTGAGTGCTGGCCCTTTAAATGCACATGACCCCACCCCCTCCAGGTTGGACAGAATATCACAGAATATGCCAACACAGAAGACAGGTTTAATGGTAAACCAAAATGACCAGCAGGTGGTGATGCTGAATATGGAATTATTCCCGTTAACACTAAATTAGGTCCATTTTGACCAAAACTAGGAAGTGTTGCATTTAAAAATTAAAAGTGCATTCAGTCACTTATTTAAGAATCAAACACACTTAGGTTTTTGTCCTCAATGTAGGTAAAACCATGTCTGATGTAGTTGTCATACCTGAGTGTCGCCATGATTTGAATAAAAACTTTTCGTTAGCATTATAGTGCATTACTGCCACCTATTGTTGGGGAGCCACCCTGTGGGACTATTTGGTATTGCAGTAACACATTAACCAGACTTTGACTATTATTCAGTGATAACAAATACAGCAGGTTGCTTAGTGTTATCAAAAGGTGGCGCTTTAAGGAACATTACACATCCTACTATATAATGCACGTTTTGGCCCCGCCCCGTGTCCCATTGATGTGTGATCGATGTTTGTTGCAGCACGGGAGGGCGCTATCGTACAAGGCACCATGGGTACAATGCTGCTATAGTTGTAATACATAAAAGGTCAACTCCCTTTATTACCCCATATGGAAATTCAGCATCTGCATTTTACCCAACCTACCACACACAGTACCTACCATTAGCATTAGCATTAGCATTATATTTAGCATGCATTAGGAACAGTTGCAGTTAAGAACAGCTGCTATTGGAGGTATTTGACCTCTTCACCACTTGCGCAAATAGATGGCACTCAGATCCATAAAAAAAATAAAGTACAGGATTGATTTATTTAACATTATTTTTTGCCCAAAGACCCACGACCCACTGAAAACAGGTTTGCGACCCACTTTTGGGGTGCGATCCACCAGTTGAAAATCACTGGTTTAATACACTGACATTTCTGGCTTCAAAGCTCTTTATTCTGAAAACTTTTATGATATTTTTAGGTCATATTAGAATATTTTAACATAGAAAACAACATATAACTCCTTTAAACAAATCTAATAGGTGCCACCTGTTTCCCTGATGCAGCAGCGATACCGGTTTATCTTCTGTTTTGTTGGCATCAGCAACCTTAATGGTCGACCTGCGAGTAATCTACCTGTCACAACAGATTTAAAGCATCCGAAATAACTCTTATAAACCCTCATATTGCCCTGTCTCCCCTTCAGTTTCTATCATATACCCTCACCCTCTCTGTGCCTTGGATTCATTAAGCGTTCCCATCATGCTGGTTCTATCAGCGTGGTATGTAATACTGGGCATAAATAGGTTTCACCCCAGTTGTTCAACGCAGCAGGGTTTGTTATTGCAGATCAAATGAAGGAAAGTCAATACTTCTTTCGACATGCTAGCATCTTGGGGGATATTGTTTATATTTTGTTTATTGCGGGGTCGTCTTCAAATTAAAGTCTTATATCACTCCAGTTCTTAAGTTGCTGATGCAAAGATTAATTGAGATTGATCTTGGCATTTACCTCGATGCCAAGATCAATCTCAATTAATCAATGTGTTTGCGTGGAAAACTGCTAATTGGCAATATTTTGTGTAAATGCGTCATATGAGTCCTGAATATGTAAAATTTCCATACAAGTCGCACACAATACATCTGTTGCCATCGATCACGATCACAAGTTGCACGCTTAAATATATAATCAATATTTCATCAATCTTACAAGGTCAATAAGAGGCTAGTGTAATCCAACTGGGACCATGCCATCTGTAATGCTCCTCTAATATTCTTCCTAAAGTTTCCTGTCTAACTCAAACAAATTATATGACAAAATCAAAAGTGGATCCAAGACAAAGAAGTACAGATTACTTTAGGGACTTTGGAAGAATAGTATTATCAGATCATCAGTCAAGATGTTTCCGTAGTAATGATCAAGTTACAATCTCGTGTTGCCTCTTTTCCTCAGTCCTCTCCTCAGTTTCTGTTTCATCTCAGACGTTATAATCCAATGCCTCTTGACAATGCATTAAATACAGGTTTGAGGATTTGCCTTCAGTTGCATTTTCTTCTCTCATCTGGACGTGACTTGAGAAAAATTCAAAGCCCTGTGATGTACCTCATTCAGTAGAAGGACAATGTCTTGAGGCTCTGCGTTGCTGCATTATTAAAGCTACTGTCACAGAAAAAAACTTATATTCATCCATTACAATTTCCTGCTCTGATAATATCCCATTGAGATTTCACCAGCACAAAGGACTGAGAAAAATAAAGACATTAAAGATCAAAGAATGAAATAAGCCAGACAAGCAAAGAATAGAGGTGTGTATCAGTCTGCAAACACTGCCAAGACATGGCACTTCCTGTCGGCTCGGCTTCTTTGTTTGGGGTGATGCCCCAGCGGAGGTCCTGCTTCCTGATGAAATTACTTATGACAGGAGAGAACAGAGACCCACCGCACATTCAATTATACATATTCACGATAATCAGACTCACTATCTGGCTCCTCTACTTTCTCACACTGACAGAAATGATTCATTTTCACTCTGCGATTCCTCGTGTTGGGTGTAGAAAGCTTCACAGAATAGGAGCTGTATGGGTACACTGCTTAATTTACTCAATACTTCATTAAAATACCATTTCACTTTTATCGTCCTTTGTTAAGAAAGTAAGTTCCTTGATTTGTCAAAGGCAGAGGGCTGTAGAGACTTAGATAAAGTAAGTCAAAGACCAGAAATTGAGCAGTCCAATAGAAACATGGATTAATCTGCTGACTGTGACTGTGTTAAACTAATGTGTTGAAAATGACAGATTGCTTTACAGTAAGCTTTTTGGCAGCATTGAAAATCCTCAAAAAAAATATCCTGTTAGAAAATGTCTATGATGTGTCAATATAGTGTTCTATGAGGTTACAATAATCTTCTCCTAACATTGTTGTAGTATTTTCAGATTTTCAGAATGCATGCCTGTCTTAAAAATAAAATATAGCTATAAATACTATATATGAATATAAACATCAGAGCACTTTTCTAAGCCTCTGTGTCAGTCCATGAAGTAAAGTAATAGAGTTGTATCTGACTGAATCTTAAGGATCAGCAATCACTTTTCTACAGCCTGAAAATAGAGTCCAGAGAAGGGAGTCTTGACTTACTTGACTTAATCCTCTTCGCCCACTCTGGAGCACAGGGCCTCGGTGAAGAATCTCCATCTCCTCCGGTCACAAGCAGTCTTCTTTGCCTCTTGCCATGAGGTGTTGGCGTGGGTTAGATCTTTTGTGACACCTCTTCTCCAAGACAATCGTGGCCTTCCTCTTTTTCTTTTCCCCCGGGGGTTCCAGTCAAGTGCTTTTCTGGTGATGGAGGTATGTGGCTTTTGGAAAGTGTGACCTATCCATCGCTACTTCCTTTTTCTTATTGTAGTCTCAACTGGCTCTTGACTTGTTCTCTCCAGCAAGGCCTGATTGCCGATCTTGTTTGGCCACCAAATCCCTAAGATGTATCGCAATCTTTTGTTGGCAAATGTCTGGAGCTTTTTGATGTTCATCTTTGAGAGACCCCAAGTTTCACATCCATACAGGAGAATAGACTTGATGTTTGTTTCGAAGATCCAAAGTTTGGTTCCTATATTGATGTTTTTTACCCTCCACACTGGCTTTAGCTGTGAGAATACAGCTTTGGCTTTCCCTATACGCCCCTCTATATCCTTAGTTGCCCCTCCGTCGTTGCTAATGACACTCCCAAGGTAAGTGAAATCCTTCACAGTGAAGGATTTCACTTACCAGAGAAGGGGGTAGAGTTCTTTTTTTCCTCTCAGATCACTTCAACATTAAATCATTCTACTTCCAAGGTGCTGAAAGGTGATTATAGAATTTTGCCCAGTTGTAATGTGGGTAGAACAGGTTGAGTCAACAGACAATGGAGTGGCGGTTTCCACACTGTCACTTTTACCTACAGAGGTTAACTTTGACCATACAATGCCAGGACATCACAACTCTATATCAGGGGTGGCAAACATATGGCCCGTGGGCCAAAATCAGCCCACCAAAGGGTCCAGTCTGGCCCATGGAATGAATTATGACATGCAAAAATGACACTGAAGATTTAAACAATTATTTAAGTTTAGGGGTCACGTACACCCCAATTTGATCTCAAGCAAGTGAGTTGGACTGACCTATAATAACCTAAAAATGACATGTTTACATTTACAAAATGTCCTTTCACAAAAAAATGTGAATAATCTGAACAAATATGATCAACTGGTAACCATAACCAGAAAGAAAAATTACTAGAAGTTTAACAGTATCATTTCTATGTCTAAATATTTTGTGCTTTTGTAGATCCACTGTGATTTGTAATGCACATGTATAAATATTAAGGCATAACATTATTACAATTGCACTTTTTTTTTGGAGAAATTTCAGGTTGGTCATGTCATTCACATTTTTTAAAAGGACATTTTGCAGATGTAAGCATTTTCACAATGTTATTAAACTTTTTTCACACTAAAACACAGAGAAAAGTTTGGAGTTGTCTTTATTTATAGGTTACTATGTTATTATTTTACTGGTCCAGCCCTCTTGAGATCTGTTTGTGACCCCTGAACTAAAATGAATCTGACACCCCTGCCCTATATCTACATGTGCATGTCATACAGGAATATAGGAACAGTAGAATATAAGAACATGTCCTATACCTACTTTTTTTTTGTCCTATACCTACTCTAGAGGGAGTACTGGTGCAGACATGTAGCTAAACATTATATGTTATAGCGACATAACGTGCCGTGCACTTTTAATCCCCCTCGGGCAAATATAGTGTAAGATTCTGTTGAAAGTTACTGCACTATAATTTAGATTAGAATTGTCTTTGTGTAAAACTTATAACATACATATTTATATTTGAAAGTACTCAGATATTATAACTGCACAAGGGCATTTGACCTTGAAAAAGTCAGTCAAGGTCACCTATTTTCAATAGTCCTGTGCTCCATGCCAAGATGCATCCACGGTATAAATTTGGTGCAGATATGTCAATGCATTCTTCAGACAATGCAATTATGTTGTTGAATGGACAGATGGACGGACAGACAGACAACAAAGCGATTATACAATACCCCTTCAGCCTGAAGTTGGCTGAAGGGTAAAACAAAATGAGGTGCCACCCTGTGTGAATATTTGGTATTGCAGTAACACATTAACCAGACTTTGACTATTAGGCTATGTTCAGAATGCAGGCAAATGTGACCCAAATCCAATTTTTTTGCCCATATATGACCTGTATCCGATCTGTTAAAGACAGTTTGTTCAGCACAAATCTGATTTTTTCAAATCTGACCCAGGCCACTTTCATATGTGGTCCTAAATCCGCTACGTATCTGATATTTTACAATGCAACGTCAGTCTGAACAGTCAGGTTGCATTTATCCGACCTCTGCGTAATTTAATGCGACAATTCTGTGTCCCTCCATATTTACTTCCGTAAACACAGTGCATGCCTGCGTGATCACGTATTACCTCTTTTTGCTCATGCAAGTCACTTCAGGGTCGCATTTAGTTCATACTCAAAACTGATAGGTTTAATTAATTAATTTAAAGTGTAATATGAATGAGCACAGAAAAAAAATTGGATTTTACCAAAAAAATCCGAATTGTGCATTAAGACCTAGTGTCTGAATGTAGTCTTATTCAGTGATACCAAATACAGCAGGTTGCTTAGTATTATCAAAAGGTGGTGCTATATAGAATATTACACATAGTTGTAATAACTAAAAGGTCAACTCACTCTTTTACCCCCGTATGGAAGCTCAGCACCTGCATTTTACCTACCACACACACAGCCTCCTGAAGGCAGCAAAAAAAAACTGTGAAATTCATTAAGTTCTTTCCAAGTTTTGCAGTTTGCATAAACCTTCTCAAATGTGATACTAAGATGTGCACAGCAATGTAGAAACATAATGACTAACACAGCCAAAGAGATTGTGATGAGGTCTCAGTGTATCAGACCTACTACCTACTACCAAGTGGCACTTGTGGCACAATATTTTTGCCCTGTCTTGTTTCAAAACATGATATTCAGAGTCGACTTTTAACTTTTTCAGGATTCAATTCTAACTCTGCCATCCGCTGCTATTGTTGCTAACTTGTCACTCAAGATGAGCAGAATGTCTATTAAAGTCTAATTTCAATGTACACAGTGGCCATTATGAGTGGAGAAGAAAGACAGAACAAATAGACTCAATTACCACAATGCTATTTTTTATTGATTTTGTGGGTTTGTTCATTTAGTTTTCCCTTGAGGACTTTATTGGTTGTACTGAAACGGGTGTATTTTAGCTGTTGAACCTGGTTTTCTCATTGTGTGGTCTATAGCAATATTTGTAAACCCTTTGTGACAGAAATAATAACAATAAAAGAAGAAAATCCAGGGTGTATTTGTCTGTAATTTAGAGATACGTTTGCCTCATTAATCATATTTTAGTTCAACTTTTAAATGATTTAATGCAAATTGCTGAAGCTATTAACACAAGGGGGAAATTGAATACTACACCTTTAAAAGGGTTTCACAGTTCAAAGGACTTTGGGAGATTTGGTGCCATCAGGAGATTTGTCACACATTGAGTATGTGTGGAAGCAACCCCTTAATCCCTCAGAGTCAGGAAGTACAGCAAAGAAAATACTAGAGAGTGAGAAAAGGGGAGAGAGAGGGAAAAGGTGTTACGTAGCGACACACACTCACAGACATACCACAGGAGAGATGACTACGGCAGTAAACTAGCACAGCTATCTGCCCCTCCACAGTGGTCCCACATGGCCTTTCCATTGGCAAAGGGAGAGCGGGTGCTTAGCAACATCTCATCTGCATGGTTTGCCATATCAACAGGGTCGAGATCCCTTTAGGCTCGGAGAACTACCGCTACGATGCGCACTGCCAAGGATCGGCCCTGTGAGTTTAAGAGGATGGAACACACACACACTTCAGTCTGACTCTCATCACAGCAAAAGAAAAATCATTAAGTTGTTTATTCTCGGGCTGTTGCCTCAGGAGTTTAGAAGAGAGGGAGCTGCCAAAGCAAAAATGATCTTTACACCTGTACCATGTTTCTTTGGTGCTTTGTTTCTTTCTTTTTAACTATATTTTAGGACAAGTTAAAACAGCTTCCTTAAAAAAAAACATTCTTCAAACACATATGACAAGACTGAGGAGGATTTCTTGAACGTTGTCTGATTGTCACTAGATTTGGGATTATTTTGCAGGGTTTGTTTCCAAGGTTGTAGTTCAAGATTCATATAGCAGAGGTAGAAAAAATTAATTGGTTGTTTTATGCCCTTAGAAATGGTGTTAAATAAGATAAGCAGAAAAATAAGTATCATTATTATCATGTTGAAAATTGGAAGTAGATGTAAAAGACAATGACATCACAGATTTGGGACTGAAATAAAATGAACCTTTTTGATTTTTTAGTAAAGGCATTGAAATAGAAATAATGGCATCAGATACTGTAACTTTAACTTAGTAGTAGTAGTAGTAGTAGTAGTCGTAGTAGTAGTAGTAATAAAAGCACATTCGTATGCCTCCTTCAAATCACAACTTAAACATTGGATGAAGGAAAACCAAGCCTGTGTCCATCAGTAGATTGTCTTCACTGTGTTGTTTTGTGTGTTTTTATGATGTTTTGCCTTTTGTCAGTTGTTTTTCTTGTCACCTGCCTATGGACTACAGATGGAAATTAGCATTGTTGTTACAATCTGGCACATTTACAGCTGCAGTTGTTGTAGATGTTCATTAAAATGCACTGTCCTTAATAAACAAATACATACAAAATAGTAGAAGTAGTAGTAGTAGTAATAATAATAGAAGTAGTGGTAGTAGTATTAGTATTAGTAGTAGTAGTAGTAGTAGTAGTAGTAGTAGTAGTAGTAGTAGTACTAGCTGTAATAGTAGTAGTAGTAGTGGTAGAAGTAATAGTAATCGCAGTAGTCGTGGTAGCAGTAATATTGTTGTAGTAATAGTGGTAGTCGTAGTATTAATAGTAGTAGTAGTAGTAGTAGTAATAGCAGTAGTAGTAGTATTAGTAGTGGTAGCAGTAGTATTAGTAGTAGTAATAATTGTAGTAGTAGTATTAGTATTAGTAGTAGTAATAGTAGTAGTAGTAATAATAATAGTAGTAGTAGTAGTAATAATAATAGTAGTAGTAGTAGTAGTAGTAGTTGTAATAATAGTAGTAGTAGTAGTAGTAGTAGTAGTAGTAGTAGTGGTAGCAGTAGTATTAGTAGTAGTAGTAATAGTAGTAGTGGTAGTAGTAGTAGTAGTTGTTGTATTAGTATTAGTAGTAATAGTAGTAGTATAGTTGTAGTAGTTGTATTAGTGATAGTAATAGTAGTATAGTGGTAGCAGTGGTAACAGTAGTAGTAATAGTAGTAGTTGTAGTAGTAATAGTAATAGAAGTAGTAATAATAGTAGTAGTACTAGTGGTAGCATTAGTAGTAGTAGTAGTAGTAGTAGTAGTAATAGTGGTAGTAGTAGTAGTAGTAGTAGTAGTAGTAGTAGTAGTAGTAGTAGCAGCAATAATAGTAGTTGTAGTAGTATAGTGGTAGCAGTAGTATTAGTAGTACTAATAGTGGTAGTAGTAGTAATCGTAGTAGTACACAGTAAAACGTGTCCTCTGTGTCATATACAACTGAACCCAAACCTGCTCTGATGTCAGTTTCAGTCAATGCCCTTGAATGTGCAGGTGTGTGTGTGTGTGTATGCGTGCATGTGTGTGTGTGTGTGTGTGTGTGCGTGTGTGTGTGCGCGTGCATGTGTGTGTGTGTGTGCTTCAACATAGATCAGAGTGAGTGTTTTTTCTGCACATGCTCATCACGGCTCATCTGTTTCTGATGTAATCCACATAGAGATGAGTCAGTCTACACTTGTCACACTTGTCTGTCTCAATGGATGTGTTTGAGTTTTTTTTTCTCCTTTTTTTTTTTAGATTTCTTCCTTTTTGCTGTGGAGCTTCATATCAGATCGTCCACCCCCCCCACACACACGCCTCCCATCATTCCACTACACCCACAACTTGATCCTGGCCAACTGCTTCTTTCAGTCCCACATGGTGGAAGATTGAATCAAACGCTAGCTGAGATTCGTACAAAGCCTCCCACTTTTCCACATAGAGTGTGATTGATTTGTCTCTGTTCGTTCAGTGGCCTCATTTCTATTGTAAGTGTAAAGAGGAGAATAGGATGAAGATGCTCTGCTTATCATTGCAATCTTTATTCAGCTCTTCTATCAGTAACTAATGTTTTCTTTTTCACTTTTCAGCTGCAAGTCCTGTCAACCATCAATGCAAACAGAAACATCCTAATTGTGTCAGTGCTACTGGAATTATTAAAGTGCATATATAAACAATAAATGACTTGAGTGTGCTTTACTTTTGCGCTGTATGTCTCAATAATAAATGTCTTACTTTCTCAGTGTTCATTTTTAATCTAGAGCTTGCTTCTTTTCTCATCATGAGTCACATGTTGTCTGCCCACACATACATACACAGAACCAAAATCACAACTATTTGCCTGGAAAGTGAAGACAATTTGATTTTCTTCTTCTGTGTTTGATGAGAACTAAACACAGTTAATGATAACATGTTAGTTTCACAATGCAACTTTGTTAATATAACACTATAATTCCTGTTATTTTAGGTAATGTTACACTATTCTGGTTTTAGCCACTGCTCAGACTATTGTTTTTCATTCCTTTCTTGCCTTACTACTTAATTAAAGTGTGGATTTTCATGTCTGTGATATTCTGAAGGTTTTCCTTTATGAGTAGAGTTTAACCCAGAAAGACCCAGCATGGCTTTTGAAACAGGTCCTAAATGACTCTTTTTCTCTCTATTTAACCTTTCTTAAGTGAGTTGAACTGTCAAGGAATGGTACTTTTATTATAATATTACCCTCTGCATTTTGTATTTTTTCATTGTAAATCATGTATTTCCCTAAATTTGATTCACTGATCATGTAGATGTTGATAAAAGCTTAGAGTAAATTCACAGGGTTTTTTAGCAAATCTGAAAAAAAGAGAAAAAGTGACTTTTTCAAAAAAATGTAGATCGATCGATAGATAGATAGATAGATAGATAGATAGATAGATAGATAGATAGATAGATAGATAGATAGATAGATAGATAGATAGATAGATAGATAGATAGATAGATAGATAGATGGGTGCTTCTATGAAGAGAATGGAGAATCAGGGCTACACTGAATATTAAAGTAAATATATTCTGAGAATAAAGTCATATTTGAAGAAAAAGTCATGGCATTATGAGAATAAAGTTGCAATTTTTTTTTTTTTTTTTTAGAAAAAAGTGACATAGTTACAAGAGTATGGTTTTAATTTTGCAAGGAAAAGTCAATGTTACCAGATAAAGTCATAATTGTGCAAGTATAAAGTTGTGTTTTTATGAGTAAATCAACATTACCAGTTGAACCATGGAAATCCCAACCTTTGAATCTCTCTTCAACTTTATTCATCTTAATACAAGCAACAGACAGTTCCTCTGATATGTCCTCTTCTTTGTGAGTAGTTCACAACATTTTTTTCAAAAATAAAAAGACAAAAAGAAGGAAAGGTTTGTCTTCATTATTTTTATTTTTTATTTTTTACTATTTTCTTGATAAAATTACAACTTTATTCTAGTAGTGTTATGACTTTTATGACACTATTAAGACTTATGCTCTCATAAAATTATAATTTTCTTTCTTTCTTTCTTTCTTTCTTTCTTTCTTTCTTTCTTTCTTTTTTTTTTTTTTTTATAACAATTCCAATTATTTTTTTTTCTTCATGACCTGTTTCTCTTAAAATTACACATTTTCCTAGTAATATTTCTGTCTTGAAATATCTACAACATGAAATGTATTTTTCATCTCCTGTATGGCTCTTGTCCTCCTTCTTATTCAATGCAAAATAACTTTACAAACATATAATGATGTATCTTGTCGAAGGTGTTGCATTGCTGTAGATTAAATGAGCTTCAAATGTGCTCACCTTTAAAATCTACAGCAGTAAAATGTAATATACATATTAACCCATAAAGACCCAGTGCTACTTTTATGTCAGTTCCCAATTAATTTTCTCTCTATTGAACCGGAAGTGATGCATTACCTTTTTTCAAAATAATCCTTTCTATTTGCATTTTTTTCAGTGCAAATCAGGTATTTTCTTGGATTTAATTTATTGATCATGTACTTTAATCAGATTACATATTAAGCAAAAACAGAGAAAACTCAAGGAAAAGTGACTTTTTCAGTCATATGTATCATTAACTGAACATAACCAGGGATTTCCATCCACTGCTCACCTTTTTGTCCTACATCGTTGGTTTCCTGATAAAACCTGTCAAGTGACATTTTTGGTTGGGAATAAAAACCTACTATCTCCCCTGTTATAACTTCAAATTTCAGTCTCCTGTGAAAGTTGTTTACATTCCATCATAAGTACCAACATTAAAGGAACAGATTTTTTTTGTCATATTTCACAGTTTCCTGTTATATAAACAGTTTTTTGTTTCTCCTGTAAAATTTGCCTAAAGTCACATAGCAGGTTTTATCAGGAAGCCGACGACATGTAATTTACTGATCATGATTGATGTCCATAAAAGCTCAAATTAAAGTTGAGGGTTATTATAACAAAAACAGAGAAAATGGAGGAAAACGTGACTTTTTCAGTAAAATTTTATCAGTAACTGAACATAAAAACAAACGTATCCATCCACTGTCATTAATCCAACTCCATGGGTTTTACTGGTGAATCAATGTTGTAGAAGATGACAGTGTTTCCACGTTCACTATGGAACCTCTGAGTGTCCAAACAGGTCATATCCGATGACCATGGAAAGTTGGCAAACTGCATTTTACACCAATTATTTACATGTATTGGTAGGATTAGTGGATCAGCAGTTATTAAACAGTTTATATCAGTAGATGGTTTTGGTTGACGGTGGATATCTGGGTCTTTATGGGTTACAGCGGCAGTAATGTGAACCCAAAAACATCATAATAATAAAATACTGACAGGGACCATTTTACTGCACAGTATCTTATTTGATACTTGTTTTAAAGCACAGGTGTCAAACATGCGGCCCGGGGGCCAAATCAGGCCCGCCAAAGGGTCCAGTCCGGCCCGTGGGATGAAAGTGCAAAAATGAACCTGAACAATCAAGGTTGTCCAAATCATTTTGGTTCAGGTTCCACATACAGACCAATATGATCTCCAGTAAAAATAACAACACAATAACCCATAAATAATGACGACAGATTTTCTTTGTGAAAAATTATGTGGAAAAAATTTAAGTGAAAAAAGCAACATTACACTCTGAAAATATTTACATTTACAAAATTATTCTTTCACAATAAAATGCAAATAAATAAAAACAGAGATGAACAACCCGAAACATGCAATTTTAACAATGTTCTGCCTGTTACTAAATGTTTGGTGCATTTATGGATCCACTGTGATCTGTAGTTGTGTTAATAACAGATATAATATTGTAGAAATTGTTCAAAGTTTAGTTCCAAACTCCAAAATTTGAACAAAATTATGCGTGTGTAAATGCTGTGTGTAAATGTACATGTATAAATAATAAGTCCAGGCATAATATTGTTAAAATTGCACTAATTTTTCTAATGAAATTTCTGTTTTTTCAGATTATTCACATATTTTTTGTAAAATGTAAATATTTTCATATTTTTTTTTTTTTTTGTACTAAAACAAAAAGAAAAACTTAGATTTGTCATTATTTATAGGTTATTAAGTCATTATTTTACTGGTCAGGCCCGCTTGAGATCAAATTGGGCTAAATATGGCCCCTGAACCAAAATGAGTTTGACACCTCTGTTTAAAGTATAAGTGGGGAATATGCTGAACAGCCTGATTTTATTTTTAATTTACTTTCATGAATCAAAGTTTAGTCATTAAAGCGTTACAAAAATAGTCCAACAACGTACAAGCTTTGATCTGAGCCTTGTTCAGCATCATCCATGTTGTCAGCATCAATAATTAGAGATAGTACAGAACGATGGCAGTAAATCCTCAGCTCCCTAGTTTTAAAATAGTTTTGGATCTATGTTTCGCTGCTCTCTTCACACTTGGCTGTGGGGATACACAATCTTTCTTGATGCCTTCACCAGTACAATACACACACACACACACACACACACACACACACACACACACACACACACATACACAGACACCTGCCGTGTTACTGAGTACAATGACAGCTCGGCTGCTGTGTTGCTGGCTAGAAGACAAGCTGAGACGGCCAACTTCCCGTCTCTGTGTGGTGTCCTGCAGGCTTCTACTTATCCTAGCTCCAGGAGTCACTTACTTGTCCCACACCACCCTGCCACGCTCACACTGCCAAAGCCCTTAATGTTCAGTCAGTTTCCTGTTAAATAGCCTCATCTCCAGGGAGGGCAATGGACCTAGTTTAGGTGAGGAGGGTGGGGGCTGTGTTGGTCTGTGCAGTGGAGGTGGAGGAGCAGGGGATTGGGGGCACAACTGCAAGAAGAAACTTTTGCTGAGTTGCTGAAATAGGCAAGAATCCAGAGATATTGTAATTTTTTTTTGCTCTGTAGCCAAGAGAATATCACACAGTTGCATTCAGAAGAAAAATGCCCCCAATTTGTCAGTCTACTGGCATTTGGACTGCGCTTGAGCCGCTGAGGAAATTACTTTCGACT
The DNA here is from genome assembly GCF_902148855.1 of Sphaeramia orbicularis. Taxonomy (NCBI): domain Eukaryota; kingdom Metazoa; phylum Chordata; class Actinopteri; order Kurtiformes; family Apogonidae; genus Sphaeramia; species Sphaeramia orbicularis. The sequence continues at coordinate 21,856,387 of NC_043970.1, read as the reverse complement.
GGAAACTGTATGTGGATTATAATATCGATGGTATTATTTGACATGTGATGATTAGACTGTGGCAACGTCTGCACTGAACTGACTCCTACAGCAGATCAGACCATTACAGGCTCAGAGCCTCGGTGTTTGCTGGAATCAACTAAAAATATCTTGTTTTGATATCAAATCTGGGGCACTGGGAGCTGTTACCGATTCCCACAAGGACGTCATAGAGTTTATGTTTGAAGATCAATATGCCCAGACAAGGCACTTCTTAATGACTGAGCTCATCAGCAGACTTCTATAATAAGATGAATACCTTTTGAGGACGTGTTCTATTAGTGGCCAAAAACATCGGACAGAACACTGTGAATTCAACTCAGTGGTGATTAAGACGAGCTCCAGTGCATGATGAAGCACTTATGTACTTGTAGAAATGTAACCTCTGACCAAAACCTCTGAATTCTACTATCAAAGGAGTTAGGCCCTCGCATTAGGAAACAAACAGTAGTTCCATGCAATTACAGTGAGATGGTAAGAATTTGTGTCCTTAACCCTTTATCGGGCAAGTGACTATTTTTTGGTAATTTCCGCACAGATTACAAGACAGTGACAGCAACAGTTCCAGTGAGGACAGTGAGGCAACAATCTCAGGTCCAATGTGGTCTACAGGGTCTGTAAGGTCCACCTCAGCATGAACAGTGAGTGTACCTGCTTTGTTAGGTACCATGAAGTAATGGTACTAATGCAAGAAATGATGTTCAAAGGGAGAATGTGGATGTGGACAGGGGTCTGGATCAGCACTTACATTGGTCTAATGTTCTAAAATGCATGTTTCTTTCATATTACACATGTTTTTCTTGTAGTGTTTATCTCCGCCAAGGAACAGCAGAGGTTATGTTTTCATCGGGGTTTGTCTGTTTGTCTGACTGTTAGAAAGATAACTCAAAAAGTTATGGACGGATTTGGATGAAATTTTCGGGAAATGTTGATACTGGCACAAGGAACAAATGATTACATTTTGGTGGTGATCGGGAGCGGGGGGGGGGGGGGGGGGGTGGTGGGTGGGGTGATCTGCCTTGGAGGAGGTGTGCTCTCTCTGAGTGCTTTTCTAGTTTATATATACTTCTTAGATTTTTTTTTTTTTCTTTTCCACTTTAGGGTAAGGAATCTAATATGGTAACTTCATTGAACTTGATTTTCTATATGACAACAAAAAAGTTTGAAAAATTTCACAGAAGTAATAAAGTCTTGTTAGGTCCTCCACTAACACACCAAGGTTGAAATTTGAATTTCAGTGTATTTCTATGAGTGTTCTGTGAAGGGCTAAAGTTTATTCTGAGCTACTCTTAATCCTTAAAGCAACATATGACTTTCAGCACAATTTTTCTTCAAATGTGTAAAACCCGAGTGATAGCCTAATTATCACTAATCCATTTATCTTTCCGTGCTTACGCACCTGAATCACTCCTCTTGCGGTGAAAAACTTTGCAGGTGACTTCATCATAAACACAGTCCACTTGTTTACATAACAAACCAAAACACCACTCGGGCCTTTTCGGAAATGCTGTCGCAAAGTGCATTTTGGTGGTATTTTAAACCACACGCAATCCCTACAAACAAAAAAGAAAACAGCGATGGAGATGGTTTCACCTTTTGGTACCATATTAAGTGTTTGCATGTGGGCCTCCACCCAACAGGACCTGGTCTCCCACGTCCTGGTTCAGAACAGTCACTGACCTGCATGGAGGAGCTTACTGGGTCAACTGGCCCAAGCACCAATAAGGATAACCCGCAAAGATCCAAACATCCACTGGAGACCCAAATCATTTACTGACATAAAAGGCTAAATACCTGTTGATCCACTAATCCCATCAATACATGTAAATAACTGATGTGAAATGCAGTTTTTCATCTTTTCATGGACATCAGATATGACCCATTTGGATGTTCAGAGGCTCTGTAGTGAACGTGGAAACACCGTCATCTTCTACAACATTGATTCACCAGTAAAACCCATGGAGTTGGATCAGTGACAGTGGCTGGATACACTTGTTTTTGTGTTCAGCTAATGATAGATTTTACTGAAAAAGTCACTTTTTCCTCCATTTTCTTTGTTTTGATATAATAACCCTCAACTTTAATTTGAGCTTTTATGGACATTAATCATGATCAGTAAATTAAATGTAGAAAAATACCTGATTTTCCAAAATACGGAGCATAATCCTACTATACATATAATGCACGTTCTGTGTTTGATCAATCGATGTTGCAGCACAGGAGGGCGTTTGTACAGATTTTCCTCAGCCTTCACAGGCCCGATCGCCACCAAACTCACCAAATGAATAGAAACATTACCTGACTATCTACTAAGCACAATTTAATGTCCATATTCAAATGTTGTGAGGTATGCTGGGCGATTTTAACCTCTCTCCACTTGGAATTCTTCATCCCTGACGCCATACTCCATTTTCGGAAGTGGTTATGCTGCCGTTCATGAAATTTCTACTGCTAGCTGACGATGCTACAATGTGAAGGCTGCAGTTCACTACCGCTGTATGAATTTAATCATCCTGGACAGGCCAAACAAATACATGCTCTTCCCTTCATGCCTCACATGTTGGCTCAAATTATTACCAGCACAATGCACGATTAAATGGTAGTTTATAAATGGATAGTGGTGGCAGACAAGTTCTACTTATCATGCTATTGTACAATGGCACCACGGGTACAATGTTGCTAGTATTGGAAAAAAATGATGATGAATCAGTTAAGTTGAAAATAGAGAAAAAATCATTTAGGAACAGCCACAAAAGTAGCACTGGGTCTTTATGGGTTAATACGGTTTATTAGTAGGAACAAATAATATGTGAGTCTCAGTTTGCTCTTGGTTTCATTAAAAGTGGTCCAGATTGTAAGAAAATTGCAATTTGGGGATCTATAGACACTGAATAAAAACATATTGATAGATCTGACTTTGAATATGTACATGAGCGTGGTTTTAAGACGGTGCTGTGTTTCTTGTGTTTCTTATCTCTTTAAATAGACTGAACCTCCCCGTCGCTCCCAAAGCTCACAGACACACACTCGTCCCACACTCACAGTAGCACACTCACACACTAATAAAACTCTTACAGCTTGCCTTCAGACTGATCACACAGTGACTCAGTACACTTGATGACTCCCTATTGGGAGTACTGATAAGTTCAATATAAAGAGCTATAATGCCAACATCTATTTCTTACCATGACTTAGTTTGTTTCTAAAAATCTCAAGCTCCACCAGACACCTTCTAATTTCTCTTTGAATGTGGTCGCCATCATTTTAACATTTGCCAGACTTACTTCAGTTTTAAAATCGCTGCCTGTTGTAACTTCGAATCGGCATTTTTTAGGTGCTTATAACACCCAAGTTCGAAGGAAATCGCTAAGCCGTACGTAGATACAAAATGCGGTAAATACTGATCCTCTCTGAGTCATCTGAATTTATGCATTGAAAATCTGCCTGCTGTACTTGCAGATTTTCCATCTAAGGCCTGGCATCATTCAGTCTGGCTGTAATAAGAGATGGAGGTGGAAGTAGTGTGCTGTTTATTTCAACCATCTGTGACTGGCCTGAAGATTCCCTTTAATAGTTTTCATGCCCTGCACAGAAAGAAAATGAATGTGCAGTGGGTTGAACTGTCAAGGAATGGAAATATTCATGATTTTTCTCTCAATATAAGATGCAGAATCCTTAAAGTGCGAAGTGTAAAAAAAAAACAAAAAAAACAACATAATTCTGATATTTTCTCTTTCTCAGTGAAATGATGAATAATAGATGTAGTGCTGCTTGTGGGATAAATATTTAATTATATATAGTTTGTATAAACTAAGAAGCTGAAATAGCATTGGAAATTAATGGCATAGACTTTGTGATGTAAGTTTTGTCATTCTGACTCTGGGGTAGGGTTCACTCTTTACTTCATAATTCAAAAGGCGCAAAATATTTTTAGATAATCATACAGAAATACAAATATAACAGTCTGTGTAACTCAAGTACTCTCACCACACACAGTGGAGTGGAATGACTGTCTACATTTGCAATAATCCTACTGTGAGTTTCACAAGCTTTTATGCCATTAACCCTTAAAGACCCAGTGCTACTTTTGTGACAGTTCCCAGATGAACTTTTACCTCCCAAAGGGAAGGCAAGGGGTATTGTTTTTGGTTCAGTTTGTTTCTTTGTTTGTTTGTTAACACTTAAGCAGCAAAACTATTGGTTGAATTCATACCAAATTGGATTTATAGTTTGCCAGTGATCTCATTACATTTTTGGGAAAAGTAGGTTCAAGTTAAATGCTTTAATTCCTTAATGAATTTTTAAGATCTTTTTTTCTCCATTTACTTATAATGGACAAAATTTCAAATATCTATAAAAACATAAATTTTGTTTCAATTTACTTCAAATGTGGCACATATATAGAGGCAATTCATATGCTGCATCACCTGGATCAATACTAAAATAAGCTACAATATGTGCAAAGGGTGGGGTTTATTGTGCCTGGCACCACTTGTTCTCTCTATTTAACCTTTCTTAAGTGATTTGTCACCATTTATTAGAATATTATCCACTATATTTTGCATTTTTTCAGTGAAAATCATGTATTTTCCTATATTTAATTCACTGATTGTGCAGATGTTCATAAAAGTTCAGAATAAAGTTGAGGGTGATTATATCAGAAACAGAGAAAAGTCCAGAAAAATTGACTTTTTCAGCAAAGATATCAATAATTTAATTTAAAAACAAGTGTGTCCATCCACTGTCAATGATCCAACTCCATGGGTTTTACTGGTGAATCAATGTTGTAGAAGATGACGGTGTTTCCACAGTAACTACAGAGCCTCTGAACGTCCAAATGGGTCATATCTGATGACCATGAAACTATGACAAACTGCATTTTACATTAATTATTTACATGTATTGATAGGATTAATGGATCAGAAGTTATTAAACATTTTAGATTAGCTGATGCTTTTGGTCGCTGGTGACTGTTTGGGTCTTTATGGGTTAAAACCACGTGTTCTTATGGGACAGAGGATGCTGAGCGTTAATGACTTGTGTCAGTCCAAACAGCTTTAATTCTTTACAGGTGGTCAATCTTCCGTTCTTTAAATAGCAGCGCAGTAGGGACCAGTGTAGCTGCCATACATGTATTTATGACCAAGCCAACGCTGTGTCCTACTTCTGGGTGAGTGTTCAGGTCCAAGCCAGACACACACCTCCTCTTCTTCTGTCAGATGATTCATTTTGTTTCATCACTCACTCTCTTACATGCATCTCTCTTTTGTAGCGTCATGTCAGTTTTAAAACGGATCCAACTCGCTTCCAAATCTAAAGGGATTAATTTTTGGAAAGGAAATACATGACTTAAGTTTGGGCTATTTTTGGTACTGAGAGGACATGTTGCAAGGCATGTGTCGTCAGGAAATCTGCAATGTAAAAAAACTGACTGAAAATAAAACGTTCTTTTTTTTTTTTTAGAACACTTTGGCTTGCATATTCACATTATTCTTATGTGGTGAATATATTTGGGTAGTCACACTATTCTTTTGTCTGTATACATTGATATGTGGAGAAGAGTGTCCATCAGCAAATCATTCAAAGCTCCAGTGTCTACTATTTAGAGGTGAGGTTCAGATTGCATCACTTGCCCTGTGGTAGCTCCTAAAAATGCAACAGTCCTTAATTACAGCAATGGTTTGTTTTATCTATTCTGGGCTTTAAATGAAGTGGATTTTAACCCTTTCCACAAACATAGACGGGAATTGTTATGCACCTCAACACTGGACAAAAACTGCAATAAAACAGAAAAAAGATAAAGAAGAAGTGAATTCAGAGCTACGGCGGATCCATTCCAAGTTTAGATATAAGCAGCTCATTTAAGGTAGCAGAAACACGACTCTTATTTTGAAAATGAAAACATAATTGTGAATATTACATTCCATTTCTTTAATATGATCCTTCTGAATACTTGTACATTACACACAATGGATCTTTGACCCTTTATCGGGCAAGTGACTATTTTTGGGCGGCTGTGACTCAGGAGGTAGAACAGGTTGTCATTATCGGATTCAGCCATGCTTCCATCAGCCTGCCCCAGTGAGTGAATGAATAATGGATCAGAAATGTGCCTTGAAAAGTGCTATAGAAATCTAATTAATTTATTATTATTATTATTATTATTATTATTATTATTATTATTATTATTATTATTATTATTATTATTTTGGTCATTTCTGCATGCATTACAAGACAGTGACAGCAACAGTTCCAGTGAGGACAGTGAGTCAACCATCTCAGGTCCAATGTGGTCTACAGGGTCTGTAAGGTCCACCTCTGCATGAACAGTGAGTGTACCTGCTTTGTTAGGTACCATGAAGTAATGGTACTAATGTAAGGAATGATGTTCAAAGGGATAATGTGGATGTGGACAGGGGTCTGGATCAGCACTTATGTTGGTCTAATGTTCTAGAAGTGATGTTCTAATGTTCTAAAATACATGTTCCTTTCACCTTACATGTGTTTTTCTTGTAATTTTTTTTAGTGCTGTTAATTCAAATTTTTAATCAGATTAATCACAGGGTTGCTGTGGATTAATTTTGCTTAATCACGATTAAATATCATTCATTTTTAATTTATATTAATTGTGTTTTATTGTTTTAATGCTTTAATTGTGCATGAGCAAACAGACTCAAGAAAGAAGGGAATATGCACTTAATGTGTTTATTAAACACCTTCAACAGTTTCAACCAAACAACTTGAAACAATCTTTCCGTCTTGTTTTTTTTTTTCCTCATATTTCCATTCAGAGGGCCAGTTGTTTCTGTTTAGCGTCTTCCATTTTTATGGGTTGGTTCTGCTGCCTGTCACTACTGGATCAACTGCCCATTTGTTCACACGCGACGATAACTCTACTTGGACAAACTGACTGAGTTGAAATGTGTTGTCAGAGACGTTCAGAGTCATTCTGTGCTGCAGATGGGTTAATTGCGTTTAAATTTTTAATCAGATTAATCATGATGACAGATTAATATGCATCAACGAGTTACTTTTGACAGCCCTGAACTTTTTTTTATATATAATTCTTGTTTTTTTTTTTTGTTTTTTTTTTTGCCACTTAGGGTAAGCAACCAAATGTGGTAACTTCATTATCCTTGATTTTCTACATAACTCTATCTATCTATCTATCTATCTATCTATCTATCTATCTATCTATCTATCTATCTATCTATCTATCTATCTATCTATCTATCTATCTATCTATCTATCTATCTATCTATCTATCTATCTATCTATCTATCTATCTATCTATCTATCTATCTATCTATCTATCTATCTATCTATCTATCTATCTATCTATCTATCTATTTTTTTACATTTCACAAAAGTAACAGAGTCTTGTTATGTCCTCCAATAACACACTAAAGTTGAAATTCTGAATTTCAGAGTATTTCAGTGACTTCTCTGTAAAGCATTCAAAGCCAGTTGATTCTGGTGAGCTTGTTAGTACTTGGTTATGTTCTGTCCTGCAGGGTTCACATTGCACACAATCAGGGGAGAAAGTTATACCATTAAGGACGAGGTTGAATCAGGTGAATAGAGGTGTTCATAAATCAATACAGGCAAGACAGACTGGACCATTACATGAAAGGTGAGTTCTTGCACATCGACTTCTGAGTAGAAGTAACACCAAACATCTTTGAAGTGCCTTTGAGCTGAAACCACAATATAATATTATATGCATTTTTTTTTTTAACCAGTGCAATCCATATGAGTATCTCTCTGGCTCTGAGGATTACAGTTGATGCTTGAAATGAAACTCAAGAAGTTTGAAGAAAAAAGCAGCAGATTTATGTCCTCAGAGGCAAAACACATATATTGAAGGGAAGTTGAAAATGCAGGTTTTCCTTGAGGCAAGGCTAGTTAAGTGGACGGATGAAAGAAAAAGAAAAAAAAAACAAAACAGAATGAAAGGGAGAAACATAAAAAGACTGTTGTGTATGAACTAGACTTTATGGCATCCACCTGGAATTGTATACATTATTTTATACTGAATACATTTCACTGTATTCCTGCCATTGAAGTCACATGTAAAACTGAGCCAAGTGCAGATGACCCATGTACGGTATTTATGTGAGAGGTAGAAACAGCACAGATTACACCATTACTTCTCTCTTTATGCATTATGCAAATATCAGGTGTAGTGTTGCAGGCAAAACATACTGGTATTATCCAAATCTCCAGTGCACAATACAGCTGAACAAAAGCGCAATGAATATTTATGCTTTTTCATAAAAGTTGTTCCACGGCAGGTGAAATGCAATGCCCCAATATATACGATGTACTAACAGTAAGACATGGTTTATGTTAAAGCCCATAGGTGGATACAACAGCTGTAATTTACACACATCTGTCACAGGCACTGGAATGAGCAGGCTGTTCCTGTTGTTGTATGAACAGAAGGGGGCACTGTTGCTAATTTAACAAGTGCAGCACAGATACTTCAGGAACTGTGACAAGAGAAGGGCAGTGAGAAGAGTATATTTTCATATAAACTTGTAAAAGGGTAGCCTACAGCAAAATTAAAATCCAAAACTGAGATTAAAACAGTTTGGAGGCTGCATGGATACTGTTCCTGCATTTTTTAAAAACCAAATTCAATGCAGTTTGATTCAGGATTGGGGTCAATTGCAGAATTCTGTATTTGGATCTGTTGGACTGTAGATAAAGGTATATAGGTTAATGTTTTTTCAAGGGGGAAATTCAACTGTTACACCTTTGAAAGCATCAAGTCTCTGGCATTTTACAATAAATCTGTGTTCTAATAGGAAATAACTGACTTTTTTTTAAACTGATACTACAGGGAAATACTTCTGCTCTAATAAGAATATGGGTGATTTTTATGTGACAATAATAATGATAATCTACAGATTTATTTTTCCTTCCTAATCCAGCATTTCTCTCAGACTGTTTATGCTTTTTGGTGGTCTCTGTGCGTGCGCGTATTTGTGTGATTTTGTGCGTAAAGGGAAAGGGGACAGCCGTGGAGACACCACCCTGCTCTGTAAGGGAAGGGGGGGCGGCGCGAGAGGGTGAGGAGTGGAGTGGAGGAAGAGGAAGAAGAGGAGGAGGAAGAGGAGGAGAAAGGGGGGGGGGGGAGTGAGAGATGCTCGTTCAGCACCGCGGACAGCTCCCGGTACAGCAGCAGCAGCGGCGGCGGGTCGCTCCAAGAAAACCCATCAGAACTGAGATTTACAACACATCTCCAGGACACCAAATAAGATTTTTTCCCTCCTCTCTCAAAGTAAGGGGATTCAGTGGATTTCACTCTGTAGTCGGCGATCTTTTCAACACAGATATAATCATTTCAGGACTCCCGGGGTTTGCGTGTGCAGTCTCTGCGAAGTTTCTCTCCAGTGAAAGGCGTCTTGGCTCCCTCCGCTGCCGGACTGTACAGACCGGAACATTTGCTTGATGAAGAAAAACTAAAGTGACAACATCACATCAACATCCTCATCCTCTTGGACTACATCTTGAAGACGTTGGTAGGTGGACTACTACCCCCCCACCCCATCCCCTCCTCCTTCTCTTCCTCCTTCTTTACCCAGTTCTGCTGCGTAATTTTCTGGATGTTTTCTCATTTTTCTCCAGAAAAGGTTTCCTATTTGTCGGATAAAATTCTCAGAGACAAAAACTGGAGGAAAATAACTTCTATTTGGTGTAATAGGTTTACTGTAGCCTCCATCAGTCCCTCCTGTGATGCTCTTTTCCCAGGGGCGATGGGAGTCCTACAGCCTCTGATGCAAGCCTCTGGTGCGCCCTGGTACATTTCTCATCTCTCGCAGCTCTGATTTTTTTTCTCCCAATAGGTCACCAGGACAAGAATATATACATTTACCATTTGCAGAGGGACGATCCGGATTGCCACCCACTTCCGATTTTCAACTATTAATACAGACTGGTAGGTGATAATTGCCATGGATCGGTAGAAACCGCTCGTTTAGATGTTAGTGAGATGAAGTTGGAGGCCTTGTGTCGACGCAAAATAACCGAGGAGACAGATTAGGCAACTTTTAACACTGATCCATCATTTATTTCATCTTTCTGTAGAAATAAGTGTGTAGCCTAGTGTAGCTGTTTATGACGGAAAGGATGGCGCTGAGTGGAAACTGTAGGACTAACCCTAAAGACCAGTCATCAGTTCAGAACAGTTTCCCAGATGTTGTTGAATTAAAACGTGGGGGGGCAGGTTTATTACACGCGTCACTCCACTCTGGTGGGCACCCCGAATTCATTACTTGGCAAGATATTTTCTGCCAAAAAAGACGCGTCTAATGATTTGGCACGAGATCCCAAGGGCCGCTATTTCATCGACAGAGACGGGTTTTATTCCGTTATGTGTTGGACTACCTCCGGGATAAACAAGTGGTCCTCCCAGACCACTTCCCGGAGAAAGGGAGACTCAGGAAAGAGGCAGAGTACTTCCAGCTGCCGGGACCTGGTCAAGCTCCTGACCCTGAGGATATCAAACAAGTCGGATGACTACTTCCACAGTGACTACGAAGATGGGTCACAGGGCAGCGACCACCGGCAGTGCCCGCCTCCGTCTCTGGTCCCGGCGGACAGGAAGAGCGGCTTCATCACGGTGGGGTACCGGGGGTCCTGCACCATGGGTCGGGAGAGTCAGAGCGACGCCAAGTTTAGGCGCGTACCTAGGATACTCATATGCGGACGGGTGGCCCTGGCCAAAGAAGTTTTCGGGGAGACCCTGAATGAGAGCCGGGATCCGGACAGGACTCCGGATCGGTACACCTCCAGGTTTTACCTCAAGTTCAAGCACCTGGAGAGGGCTTTTGACATGCTGTCTGAGTGCGGTTTCCAAATGGTGGCCTGCAACTCCTCAGTCACAGCCTCCTTCGTCAACCAGCACACAGAGGACAAGATCTGGTCCAGCTACACAGAATACGTCTTCTACCGTGAGTCACACTTTTATTCTCTAAGACCGGTCTACTGTTGTGCGTAAAGACGCATGCGCACACGAGGAGATAAATCGGAGTCGCCGCTAGAAGGTGCACTTGGTTTATCACTTATGGGCTGTTGTAGTAGGAGGGGGCCTTTAGGTTTCTGCCAGTTTTTTTTTTTTTTTTTTTTAATATACAGAGTGGGGAAGCAAAATTTACAATGAACATTTAGTTGTTTTTTCTCAGCAGGCACTACATCAATTGTTTTGAAACCAAACATGTTTACGCATTTGGCAGACGCTTTTTTCCAAAGCGACTTACAGGGGAAAACCAATTAAATCACTCAATCAATCAAATTTTATTTATATAGCGCCAGATCACAAAAAAAAAAGTTATCTCTTGACATTTTATATATCGAGTTGGTCAAAACCAGACTCTAAGTCAATTTACAGAAACCCAACAGAATCCTCCAGGAGCAAACACTTGTGACTGGTGACAGTGGCGAGGAAAAACTTCCCTTTAACAGCAGAAACCTCGAGCAGACCCAGACTCCTGGAGGATGGCCGTCTGCCTTGACCAGTTGGGGTTAAAGAGAGAGGGTAGAGAAGGGGAAAAAGAGAGAGTGATAGAGATAGAGACTGGGGAGAGGGGGAGAAGGGGGGAGTAGGGGGAGACACATGGAGGCGGTTGAGGATAAGTGAGTGGTGATGATGAGGGCAGGGAAGAGGCAGGACCACCGCAGCAGGTCCAGAGATAATCCTGGAAGAATCTGTGGTTATCCTGGGAAAAACCTTATTAGAATATTTAAAATGGAATGTTTGAAAGTGCTAGGATAGGAGGTGCTCTCGGAAGAGCTGGGTCTTCAGGAGCTTCTTGAAGATAGGCAGGGATGACTCTGTTCTTGTACCACTTGGTAGAGCGTTCCACCAACGTGGAACGACCCATGAAAAGAGCCTGGATTGTCTTGTACAAGGTCTGGGGACCACCAGACTACGTTCCCCAGACGAGCGGAGTGGTCGTGGGGCGACATAAGCTTTTATTAGTGAACCTAGGTAGACAGGAGCAGACCCACTGAGAATTTTGTAGGCTAGGATTAAAGATTTGAATTTGATGCGGGCAGCTATGGGTAGCCAGTGTAGCTCAATGAGTAAGGGGGTGACATGTGCCCTTTTAGGCTTTTAGGCATATATTGATGTCATAATCATACCTAACACTATTATCCATACCTTTTCACAAACTTTTGCCCATATGAGTAATCAGGAAAGCAAACGTCAAAGAGTGTGTGATTTGCTGAATGCACTCGTCACACCAAAGGAGATTTCAAAAATAGTTGGTGTCCATAAAGACTGTTTATAATGTAAAGAAGAGAATGACTATGAGCAAAACTATTACGAGAAAGTCTGGAAGTGGAGGAAGCAACAAAAAACGTACCAAAGCTTTTATTAAAGCTCTCAAATCCAAAATCCTAAAGGATCCAACCAAATCCATCCAGATACCAGGTATTGTCATGGCTTAAAGCAAACTACCCAGATGGAAATTATGTATGGACACAGGATGGTGCTCCAGCCCACACAGCTAGAAAAATACAAGATTTCTGCAAATCCAACTTTAGTAATTTTTGGAAATCATGTTTATGGCTGCCTTCTAGCCCAGATCTAAACCCTCTGGATAATGCTATTTGGGGCATTTTAGAACATGCTACCAATAGAACATCACACAGCAATGTCGACTTTCTTAAAGATACTATTAAAGAAGAATGGGAGAAGCTGTCACCTGAATATTTGAGGAAAACTTGCGCAAGTTTCAGGAAGCGTGTGAAGGCAGTTATTGAGAAAGAAGGAGGACACATAGAATAAAAACATTTTCTATTTTGTAAATTTTCTTGTGGCAAATAAATTCTCATGACTTTCAATAAACTAATTGGTCATACACTGTCTTTCAATCCCTGCCTCAAAATATTGTAAATTTTGCTTCCCCACCCTGTATATTGTTATGGAAAAATAATACTCTACTAATTCATCTTCAATAAAGAAGGGTCAGTTCAAGCGTTCAGTGTCAAAAGTATTCACTTTATTGGAGCTCCAAGAAAGAGATACACATCAGGCAAAGGCTGACGCTGTCTGAGCCCAAAAACACAAGGAACAATGTAGTCTTCTGTCTCCCATAAGATAAAGATAAGAAAATTATGGTGTGTCAAAAGTGTTTTGGTTGGTGGCAGGAGCTTAGAGATAAGACCCCTGTGAGAAATCATCTTTATCCTACTCAGGTGTTGGTTTGGCCTTCTACTCTGGACACAACACAAAAGAAGTCAAAAAACTGCTCCATAATACACAGTGACGTGTATGCATGTGAAGATATCTGGAATAGAGTTAGAAGCCTATATGATATATGAAATACATGCAAATATATATGGATATATATGGATATATGTAATTTAGCCATTACAATATATACACTACCAGTCAAAAGTTTGGACTCACCTTCTCATTTAAATGGCATGAGATGGACCACAGATGGCCAACAAGTGCTCAGAATCATTGAGAACTCCTTCAAGACCTTTGGAAAACATTTCAGGTGACTACCTCTTGAAGCTCATAGAGAGAATGTCAAGAATGTGCAAAACAGTAATAAAAGCAAAATGTAGCTATTATGAAAAATCTCAAATGTATAACATGATTTGAGTTATGTCACACTTTTTTTTAACTCCATAATTCCATATGTGTTCATTCGTAGTTTTGATGCCTTCAATGAGAATCTACAATGTAAATAGTCATGAAAATAAAGAAAAACCAGGTGAGTCCAAACTTTTGACTGGTAGTGTATATACTTTATTTTTGACAGATTTTAAATTTTTTGACAAACAAGAAGAGCATCAACAAGCACAGACAGGGAAGTACCAAAACTTAAAGTACAACAGTAACAAAGTGGGTCACAATATTATCCCATCATGGTAAGAGGGTTGAGTTAGTTTAGGTATTGTCCTGTTTCAGTCCATGTCAGATCATTCAGATATTCTCATGCATCAGATCATGTTCACATGTGCAGAATGGTTCCTTAGTGACATCACTTTGCATGCATTGAAATAGCATAGAATGGGCACCTGTACCTGCCTACTAGAACTGGCTGCTGTATTTCAACATTCATTAAGGAGTTTCATACATTTATGTTTCTGGAAGTGTTTTTTTCTATACTTTATTTTTGACAGAGTTGCCATTTTTTAACAAACAAATGATACAACAAGAATGCAAAGACACAAGAAGAGCATCAACAAGCACAGACAGGGAAGTATCAAAACTTAAAATACAACGGTAACAAAGTGGGTCACAATATTATCCCATCATGATAAGAGGGTTGAGTTAGTTTAGGTATTGTCCCATTTCAGTCCATGTCAGATCATTCAGATATTCTCGTGTTGCGTCAGATCATGTTGTGTGGAATGGTTCCTCTGTGACATCACTTTGCAAACATTGCAATAGCATAAAATGGGCAACTGTACCTGCCTACTAGAACTGGCTGCTGTATTTCAACATTCATTAAGGAGTTTCATTCATTTAGGTTTCTGGCAGTTTTTGTTATACTTTATTTTTGACATATTTTACATTTTTTAACAAACAATAAAACAAAAATGCAAAGACACAAGAAGAGCATCATCAAGCACAGACAGGGAAGTATCAAAAGGGTAAAAAAAAAAAAAAAGGTCACAATATTATCCCATCATAATAAGAGGGTTGAGTTAGTTTAGGTGTTGTCCTGTTTCAGTCCATGTCAGATCATTCAGATATTCTCATGTTGTGTGGAATGCTTCCTCTGTGACATCACTTTGCAAACATTGAAATAACATAGAATGGGCACCTGTACCTATCTGCTGTATTTCAACATTCATTAAGGAGTGTCATACATTTAGGTTTCTGGCAGAGTTTAACCTCTCCTTTGAGTCATGAGTGTGGACTGAACCCTGATAGTGTGATCACACTTTGTGCACTTCTTTCTATAACCTCTAGTCAGCGCTACAGTGCAGTTTTTCCTCATACTTTGTCAATTTGAGCGTCAGAAACAACAATAAAGGTGTCAAAATACAACACATCTCTATCTAAGACTATGAAACTGCCCTCTATGAGTTCTATTCCACCTGCTTCCTGTGTGTTGCTTTGATCACCTTACTTTACATACAAACACCTAAATGCTCAGTTAGTGTTCTGAAGTTTTGCCTGAGCCCTGTGGAACAAAAGCAATTAAAGATCACTCCTGGTAATTGGGGTTAAGCCAAGGTGTTGTTATCTCTCGCTAGAAGCCCTGAACCCTCAGTAGCAAATGCATAACTGACAGACTCGTCGGTGTTTTGATCTCGAGCCTATTTCACCATGTTGCAGCATTCAGTGAGGTCTTGCAGACTCGTTTATTTTTCATTAGATCTATCCAGATTTTAATCATTTCACCCCCTACCCGAGGTATGGCAAAAGTCAGTAGTGCTGCTCACCATTTCTCATTTTGGTGCAGTTTTCTACTCCGCCTCTTTCCTGCGTTCATCCACCCTTTCATTTCAACTTCTTGCATTTCCTTTCAGCTTTTCTACTGATTTTCCTCTTAGCCAGTGTTATAAACTTGTAGGATTCTGCCCAACACAAGGTATAAGAGGAAAGGCATTAAGGAGAGATCATTGTGACATTTTTACTACCTCTCGTAAGATTTTATGACGCAACAAAACAATCTATATTAGATCTGGCATGCATAATTTATGTGAAGCTCTCTGATAGATGCTGTAAAAGAAACATCTGTAACAGGCTCAGTCATGCTATGGATGTACACATTATTATGGAGAAATGAGAACAAAAAAAACATAAATAACTTTTTTTTTTTTTTTTTTTTGTCCATATGATAGAATATGGTAGTTATTTAACTGAACAGTCCTGCTATAATGTTGTGCATCATATCTTTTTGGTTCCCCAAAGGTACTTACAGCTTTTTTTCTCCCAGTTCAACACTTCTGAAACGCCCTCCTACAGCAAGTATGGTGCAGCTTTATCATATTTGTAAAGGCTTCAAGACTGTGTTTCCATGTTAAATATAGATCCTGGAGCCTCTTCAGTAAAACAGCCCTGGAACATGGCTGTGGTAATCTGTGTCAGTAGTTTTCTGTGCAAGAATCTGAAAAGATTACATTAAATCTTATTACATAAAGGAGTAACAGTAATGCATGGTGTGCTCACTGTTGGCACCAGTGACTCTGGAGAGGCAGCCAACAGCACCGAGTTCAATATGTCAAAGCAAACACTGTAATATTCACGGACAATGCGCTGCATAAAATTGAACTCTGGTGAAGCAATTTATTTACCTTAACCCATAAAGATCCAAACAGCTGCTGGGAACCAAAACTATCTACTGATCTATAATGTTAAATACCTGTTAATCCACTAATCCTATCAATACATGTAAATAATTGATGTAAAATACAGTTTGTCATCTTTTCATGGTCATCAGATATGACCCATTTGGACGTTCAAAGGCTCTATAGTGAACGTGGAAACAGCATCATCTTCTACAACATTGATTCACCAGTAAAACCCATGGAGTTGGATCAATGACAGTGGATGGACACACTTTATGTTCAGTTATTGATGTCTTTGCTGAAATCACTTTTTCTTCAGTTTTCTCTTTTTCTGATATAATAACTCTCAACTTTATTCTAAGATTTACTGAACATCTACATGATCATTAAATTAACCCTTATATGGTATTTGGGTCTGTGGGATCCTTTTTCATTTTTTATTAAAAGAAAAATGATGAGTAGTTATTTTTTAATGAATTATTTCCTCTTATATCTTGTCCTGCTCCTGTTTTTAAGTCGAGTTCTCTGTTTTTAATCGTCTTTGTCGTTTTTACTTTTTGGTATTTCTAATATGTTCATTGGATGTTTCAAATGTCTCATTCTGTCTCGGCTATATTGTAAAGGAGGTTGTGTCCTCAATATATCTTCGAGTTCAAATAAAATAAAGGTTGTGACAATTATATTACATTTTACTAAAAAAAACTACCAAAAACTAGTAGCACTTTAGCAAAGGCAAAAATTAAACATATGTGCTTCTTTTTGTATTGCTTGTAATTGGGATGAAGTAAACATCTGTTAAGTATTTTAACATAAAATTGTTTGATTATGTTGAATTAAAAACCCACAAATACAGCAGGACCACCACACCCACAAACACTGGCTGAATAGCAAAAAATATGACCGCCACACAAGGGTTAAATATGGGAAGATACCTGAAAATCACTGAAAAACAGCAAAATACAGAGAAAATATTGTAAGAAATGGTGATAAATCCCTTAAGAAAAGTTAAACATAGAGAAAAAAACTATTTTGCAACTGCCCCATAAGTAGCACTGGGTCTTTATGGGTTAAAAACAATACTAACACTTCAACTTTTGCATAAATCCTAAAATATATACATTAATTTGGCCTTCCCTACTTTACATCTGTCCCATTTAACCTCCAAAGACCCAGGAAATGTTAGCTATAAGTAAAAGCTTTTTTTGTTTTTTATTAAATAAGTGCCTATATTGGAAACATCATGATGCAACAGTTTTTTCAGATGCAGTTTTTAAAATTTTTATGGAACGTCCTTTGTGGTAGACAGTTTTCTTTTCCGTTTTTTTTTTTTGTATAAAATTGTGAAACTCTTGTCCACAAATGTGGACAGAAAACCCATAGCTGGGTCTTAGGAGGTTAAAACACATCAGTGATGTAGTCAGACATATGTTGTTTACAGCAGTAGTCAGCAAGGTTATTATCGTTAATGAAAACTAACGAAATGATGAAAACTAGGATTGTAAAAACATTTTCGTTAACTGAAATAAATAAAAACTATAGTTAAAAGAAAAAAAACGATAACTCACTGAAACTGTATTGTGTGTTTACAAAACTAACTAAAACATATAAAAATTATGGATAAAATTCCCTTAGTTTTCGTCTTTGTCAATGTCAGATTGATATGAAATCAATTTATTTCCCTCAAGCAATTTTTGCAGCTGGCACCATATGATATTTAACGGTCCGTCACTTGTGGTTTCCAGTCGTCTTCTGGTCCCCACTCTACCTGGAAACAAGGAGACTAAAGTTGGGAGAAAGCAGCAGAGTCCTGTCTGGGATTTATTTGAATACGACGGAGAAGAAGAGAAAAGATATGAAAAAACTAAAACTAAACTAAAACTAAGCATTTAGAAAATAACGAAAACTAATAAAAACTAGCAAACCTGCTCTAAAAATGAATTAAAACTAACTGAATTAGAGAAAAAAAAGTCCAAACTAAATAAAACTAAACTATAATGAAAAATCCAAAACTATTACAGGGTGGGGAAGCAAAATTTACAATGAACATTTAGTTGTTTTTTCTCAGCAGGCACTACGTCAATTGTTTTGAAACCAAACATATATTGATGTCATAATCATACCTAACACTATTATCCATACCTTTTCACAAACTTTTGCCCATATGAGTAATCAGGAAAGCAAACGTCAAAGAGTGTGTGATTTGCTGAATGCACTCGTCACACCAAAGGAGATTTCAAAAATAGTTGGAGTGTCCATAAAGACTGTTTATAATGTAAAGAAGAGAATGACTATGAGCAAAACTATTACGAGAAAGTCTGGAAGATACTATTAAAGGAGAATGGGAGAAATTGTCACCTGAATATTTGAGGAACACTTGCGCAAGTTTCAGGAAGCGTGTGAAGGCAGTTATTGAGAAAGAAGGAGGACACATAGAATAAAAACATTTTCTATTATGTAAATTTTCTTGTGGCAAATAAATTCTCATGACTTTCAATAAACTAATTGGTCATAAACTGTCTTTCAATCCCTGCCTCAAAATATTGTACATTTTGCTTCCCCACCCTGTATAACCTTGGTACTCAGCAGCAGCCATCCAAATTCATATCCGACCCTCATTTCCAAGTAATTTGAGAATAAAGTGCAGATTTTCTTGGTAATTGTGTAATAGTAGTGGACATTGCTTCTTGTTCAAAAGAAGGGCACCTCACCAAGTTATTTAGTTCCGCTTGCTATGCTCCCGCATTTCAGTGCCCAACCATCCAGATGTTTGGCAAGTTAAAGCAGTTCTGGGGCTGTATTCCAGCACACTTAAAATGCAAGTCTTTGACTGTCATGCCACTCAAAGATAACCCAAGTTTCAGTCGATCATTATCAGTCAAATGATTCACATCCCAATAACCTTTTGATTCTCCATATTTTCCATGTTAATGACACCGATATGATATGCGGCCGGGACCAACTGAGCTGTGTGTTTCCAATACATGGGGGAAATCTCATAGTCGGTCTCGTAAATCATGCAAGTCAGATGATCACATGGCCACAGAGAGAGCAGCAATAAAAAAACATATGAAACAGAATCATTGGGCTGGGTCCAGGCTAAATGAGCTCTGCATTAATTGGCTGCATGAAGCTGCTATGACTGGATGGCTCTTGGCTCTCGTAACCCCCAGAAGTAGCACTAACAAGCCAAATCAAGTGGCGGTGGGAGCTGCTGAAACACACACTCACACACTCATACACACACTTGGACAGACACACACCTTGCTTATGCAATATCTGGTGGTGATTCTGCAGGGTGCCTCTGCAGACCTCTTTTTGCTTGCTGACAAACAACAAATGCTTCCTGGCTTTGTTGACAATTGTTGGGCTTGTTAGAGGGCACACATTCAAAGGCGAGGGCACGAACAGTGGCAGATGTGAACACCTGAATACACACGGCAGCACAAAAGCATACATGCAGCCTTTCCAAAAAAAAAAAAAGACACATGCAAAGCCAAGCATGCACACAAATGGAAGGTGTAATCAAAGCACACAAGGACACACATACACATTTTCACGTGTACACACACAATCGCACAGGGAGTTTGTAAAGTGCTGCAGTCAGTGGATTAAATGTAGTCACCGGCGGTCTCATGTTTATCTGCCTGATGCCTTTTTGGCACGCTTGTCTTTCCTCTCTCCTCTTTAACTCTTCTGTTCCTCCATTTTCCTTGCCTTCCTCCTCTTTTCCTTTCATGTCTTCTTATTTGGTTCTAGTCAATCATACCAAACCTTTTTTCTCCTGCCTTCCCCTTTCACCACTTTCATTTTTTTTTTTTTTTTTTTTTGCTCTGTCTGCCGCAGGGCCAAGTGGCGGCACAGCGGCACCAGTTGCCTTTACATGCTTCACTTCACCGTCACACCTCCCATCTTTCTTTTTATTCAGATCTGTCTGTCTTCCTGTCCATCTCCATCTCCATGATCGTTTATTTAGCGTCATCTGTAGATGTCTTGTTGTAAAATACATTTCATTTAATCTGTAAGAAGTAACAAAAGTGGAAATGCTTCATTATTGCACATTTCTACTTCACTTGAGTGTGTCTTTGTCCAGCATCTTATTGGTTTTACATCCTACTGTGTATTTTAATTCAAATATTGGTATTACTTGCATTTTCTATACATGCTTATTACTTTAGATTAAATGCATTTGAAGTTCATTCTTGTTTATTCTGCATCATTACATGCTCCCACAACATTAAGACTGACTTAACTGTAACACGTAAGGCAATCCATCTGTGCATATTAACTACAACAGACATAGCAAGATGTTAAACACACCACACAACCACACAACAAAGAAAGGCTGAGGTGCAGAGATAAGGTTTTATAAGGTTTTGGGTGAACTGCTTGCACATTGGAGTGAAGTTATTGTTCATTTTCCTCTTTTTCAAAGCGTTTCAAAAGGCAGCATACCTGCATACTTTGTGAACATTTCAAAACCTGCACTTTTTCACTTTTACTTCAGTGAAGAAGTTGAATCAGTATGTTTTTGTTGAGTATTTGAATATGTGAACTGAAGCTACCTCTGGTTATCTGGATCTAACCGTCTGTTTGTATATATACAGTAGGTGTGTTTGTCTTTGGTATTTTTTTTTTACCCTGTAATGGTCATGTTGGGGGTCACAAAATCTTGGGCTGTAATGGATGTTATAGGGGTTTTTCACACATGACCTGCAAACAGTTTGACATGACTGACCTCTTGATTCCCTTCACAATATCACTGATGTTTCCCTGGTAATCCTCTTCCAAGAAACACCTGTTACACATGAACATACTTCCTGATCGGATTCTGAAGTTCGGCCCCTCATCTGCGACAACCCGTTTCTTCTTGTCAACTTAATTTGAAGGAAAACCACAAAAACTTAAATACAGTTGCCTTTGTTTATTTGATGTACTCTGGGGCACACAGCAGTGACAGTTTGATACGGCCTCAGCCACTGTTGACAAGTAAACCGGAAGAAGCGATGCACAAACTCAGTCATTTCAAACCGTTTCCCATTCATGCTTGAAAAACCCCTATTGTCTTTATGATGCATTGGTCTTCTGAGATGATCAAACCAAACTGTTTAAAGTTTTGCTTTTCTGTTCTTGTTTGGAGCTAATTCACTCATTCAAGTTCTAGAGATGGAGAAAAGTTTTTTCTTCAAAGTCGAGGCCATTGTAGTAACGCATTGATCGGTTTAAAGACTTTGATGGCATTTTTGACCTTGGGAAACTTAGAGCCCACTAAAGTCTAAAAATGTGTTTGGTCCAGATGTATTTGTAGAAAATTCCTGAGTGCAAAATGTCTTCTGCCTATAAATGCGATACAACGAGAGTGGCATTTAAAGGAAGCTGAGCGTCTCATCCACTCACGCTTCCTTTCCTGCTCGACTGACATGACTTTTCAATCCTCCACTTACAAGCTTGTTTTCTTTGCCAGAGGCCTAAATCTCCTTTATCTTTTTGGGTGCTGTTTTTGCTTGTTATCTATTTTAGCTCCCTCCATCCTCTGATTGTGCCGTACCTATCAATCTCTTCTCTGTTTGTGACTATTCAAATTCTGGATGCCCTCAAAAACCCCAGAAGGCAAATCTATTAACAATTTGTTGCATGGCTGAAGTAACTGATAATTAATCATCTCCGTTGACAGTTGGTTCAGTTGTATTCACCGCAGGGCCCGACAGAGCCGACCACAACACAGCCGCTGAATAACATCTTCCATGTAGCAAAAAAAGAAAAACATTTCTTGCGAAGGAAAAAGAAAATCAAGTTTTTTGGCTCAGGGTGTATTTCCCCTGGGTTTATTTTTACATCAGCTGAAGTGTGTGTCATTACAAATGGCCACTTTCATATGACCATGTGCGCTGGTGTGGGACACACTGTGCCATTAGCTTGTTACACACAGATGAGTGAGTCCTTGTATGGCAAATGTGTTTTGGCAGGTGGGAAAGAAGGGGTTATGGTAATGGTTATGTGTGCGTGTGTTTTTAAGCGTGACCCATATTGCACTTCCTGAGGCATTTGCGCACCCATTGAACCGCTAGCTAAACACACCTGCACTCCACCACCCACACGGACAAACTCATTGCCACATAAATCCACCTCATGCTTCTCCTGCGAGGTTCTGCCGGCCCAGTTGGTGACGACATTAGCGGCGGCGGTCCCATGCTGCAGGCCTGTAGGAAGTGATTAGCCGAGGAGCAGACAGGCCGTGACAGCTCTGAGGAGAATCTTGATAGGGACAGCTGCTACCCTGGCCTCAGCTCCACAGGGGACTCCACCATCGCACACCTCAACTCTGCATAATTCAGACTGAGAGGAAAACTGCAAGACTGTTTGATCTACATCAGGAGAGAACATTTCTGCTACTTTTTGTAGATGCGCTTCTCTTACAGCAACACCTGGTGATTGTCAAACAGTGTTATTGTAGAGGTGCAATGTGGCTGGTTTGGACTTCTGACTTACTGGCCTGCCACTTCTGGAAGGTTCTGATTTTCTTTTGTCTTTTTATCAGCTTTTATAAAAGGGGGGGGGGGGGTCTAACTGCAGAAACATGGTGTTTATTATTACCCCACCCCCTGAAGGGGAGGCAAGGGATATTGTCTCTGGTTCAGTTTCTTTCTTTGTTTGTTAACACTTTAGCAGGAAAACTATTGGTTGAATTCATACCAAACTGGGTTTATAGATTACCAGTGACCCAGAATAGATGTGGTTACATTTTGGGAAAAGTAAGTCAAAGTTCCAATTTTTTATACATTAAAAAAAAAATTCCCATCTTTATCATAAAAGCCAAGTGACCTCTGTGTGCGTGTGTGCATGTATGTGTACCCACAAAATCACACAAAATCCGGAAAGAGCTGACTGCTGCAGTTTGGCATCCTTATGTATTTTTGGTGAAGGAACAGACTAGCAAAAATGACAAGTTGATAGGACCAATATTTTGGAAGATATTAGTAATTTGAAATACAATAACCTTACAATCACATTGATGTAACCAGAACGTTTAGGCGGTGACTGCTGGACAAATGCGGTACAGCATGCATGAATACACAACAACATAAAAACGACCACATCTAGAACCCGTGGATCCTGACGGATCAACAAGCTAGTTTACTTATAATGGCCAAAATTTGTCTATGATGATATCAGCTGGATCGATGCCAAAAAAAGCTACAATACGTGCGAGGGGCGGGGTTTGTTGTGTCTGGCACCACTTGTTATGTTTAGTTTGTGTACATTAGTGTATAATTACCTGAAAATTTCCATCATGACCCATTTATATCTACAGAGGGAGCAGGTCACCTGTTCTGAGTCCACTATATTTCAACAGCAGCTCCAAATGGACTTCTTCTTGTTTTTCAATTTTGTGGCCAGCAACAAGATTCCTTACATCACCTATTACATTTCTAAGGGCTACATGTAATATTTTGACTTTCAAATGTTTAAAAATAACCTAAAAGTATCATCAGAGTATTGACAATAAAGAGCTGTGCAGTTCTGACAAAGACACCAGTGTATTGGATTAAAGACATATG
Organism: Sphaeramia orbicularis; assembly: GCF_902148855.1. Lineage (NCBI taxonomy): Eukaryota > Metazoa > Chordata > Actinopteri > Kurtiformes > Apogonidae > Sphaeramia > Sphaeramia orbicularis. The sequence goes on along the minus strand of NC_043970.1, from coordinate 21,832,523 downwards.
AACTGAATCTATTTACTCCAACAGTGTGACAGATTTATGTGGCCACTAGACGGTGTAGTGAGTCACTCTGCTGGTCTCCCATGGTGATGAAAACTACCATCATGAGGCCTTTGACCAAAGTGTGATAAAGTGACAAGTTTGGATGAGAACCACTAAGAAACAACTTTTAGAATTGAAGAAAATGACAAATTGATAAAAGCTAGAAGCACTGTTGTTTTTTTCACCACTGGATATAACTATAAATGAAAAGAATGGAGTTTGATGCTGAAATTACAGTGTTTCTTCTCATAAAGTATATACTTTTACTGTAGTGTACAGCAGTAAAAACTCAAGTTTGAGTGAAAAACAACAGCTTCTCTAAACCAAAGTGGTTGTATTTAGTGTGACCTTCCTTTTACACTTCACATGTTTTTAATCCTTTTGTTCAGACAATATGACATTTTTGGGATTCACTTTCAGATTTTTAATTCCAGGTTTCTTTTAACCCAAACCAAATGTTTTGAACATTTTTTACTGCTTCTTGTCATAGGGTCCGGGGTCACACTAAATACTGACTTTATCCTTTATGACTCAGTTCTGTTTTTTGTGTGTCTTTTAAGGTTGTGCACATATTTCCTGTGTTTTCTTCTATCTGATGAAAAGAGACTGAGAAATAAATATGCATATTAATTTCGCTGCAAAAACAACAAATTTGAAGGCTGCCAAAAATTTTGCACGGTACTGTGTGTGGGTGAGTTTGATTATGAGGCTTGCGAAGGTATAAAGCTATTACATGATGTTATTATGTTTATACTAACTTTGTAATTTGTGACAGTTCTGGCTTTGTTTGATTCCAAACAGATCTTTAGTTCAGCTATTGACAACGCAAACTGTTCAGAAAATGGAGGTGATTTATAGTTTTACTGTGGATGTTTTCTGTCTAAAAACAGAGCTAAGCTAACAGAGCTATAATGTTAACTGTCGGCTGATGCAGCACATGCAGATTATAAGATGCAGTGTTATTTTACTTTTAAAACATTACTTATGAAATAAATTCCCATTAAAAATCTGCAAGAGTTTAAAATACCTTCTCCTAGTTTCATAAAAATCCAAAACCTCCAAATGATTAGACTGAGCATTTCTGTATAAACAATATCCAGCTGACACTCAGTGGCTGTTCAGTGTATCCCACATTATGTAACATGTGACTTCTGTGTCAACACTGAAACGATAGCAGATGAACAGTTTCCCATGACTCAGTTCATCATCTAGGCACAACTACTGCAGACACATGAGACGTTCATTTCACTTAGCAGCTCACCTCTATTGATTTTGTTCTTTCTGTCTTCCTCACTCACAGCGAACAACTTCATGTTAGCGAGTGTGTAGTTGGGATGTTAGTGTCCGTATCGCTGTGGGCATGACATGGAGTATTGTGCAGCTCATGCATGTAAATATGACCAACACACAACTGAATATTTCTGACAGTGATGAACCGGTCATATGTCACTGCTGATCAGGCTGGAGACGGCATGATTCACTGCCCAGTCAACTGGTACGTGTCCATTCTTTTACTGTGACTGCTACTCTGATACTGTAATAAACTTCCACAATGTTTTAGAAGCAGAGAGTTCCATAAATAAAGGATAGACCTAGTGAAGATTACTTAATTAATGAATTGATGTTCAGCTGTCAGTGAAAAAAAAAGATCAAGATTAACATTAATTCTTTCATACATGAAATATTGAGAAACAAAGACAATCAGACATGTCCAGTTGGATTCAGCTCTTATTGTGAGTGTGATACACAAGTGCATATCAATGGTTTGAGTGTAATTTAATGGTAAATATCATATTTTGCATAAACATGTTCATACAAACAGTGGATTTGGCTCATCAGTGTCCACATTAATGACCTGATAATGTATTAAAATAACAGAAGCATTAATTATCAGGCAATCCATGTGGTAAACAAGGTATTGCAGTGTTATTCATTACTATTAACACTATTAGTTTGGACTAATTATTGCAAATATTGTGGTTTTAATTACAACTTGAATACATGTACAACGTGCATGAAAGGGTTAAGATAAACTATGTAGTCCCAGAAGGGAAATTCATCACTGGCAACAGTGCTGTGTTGCAGCTGCAGTGGTAATCTATATTATAAAAGCCAAGTGGCTTATGTGTGTGTGCCTGTATGTGTATGCACAACAGCATAAAAACTACCACATCTACAACTCGTGGATCCCCACGGGTCAACGTGTTAGTTACAAATAATACCATGATAACACAACACCGTAAAATGATAAAAATCAAATGAATATACAAAGTGACAATAGAAAATACAATACTGTATTGAGCGCATACATGCATACAATATGGGTGCTTCTATGAAACTGGGTTCATTTTAGTATCTGGCCCCTTTTTCAGCTTTTTAGACCCAATGATAAAGAGAAATTTAGACATACCCCCCCCCAAGGATGTACCTAATAATGACCTCAGATAAATGCAAAAAAAAAAAAAGAAAAACACTCTTGCTCCGAGCCATCACAAAATGAATGACTTTTCAAAAAACTATTGGGGCCAAAAATAGGACTAAAATTGGGACAGGAAAAGCTACCTAGATGTCAGTGCATCTGATCTGGACCACATGGCTTAAAATGGTCTTTGACGATCCTAGTGTTTTTTCTAATCCAGACGTGGGTTTTTCATGAATCTCAGTCTCATTCCAGGTTTTACGTGTAACCCATCGTGTCCACTTGTGTTACATGCACAACCTGCCCATTTAAACACAAATAAATCACAAGTGATTTTCCAACAGCAGTTATTTTTGTGAAACACTCTGCCTTGCATAATTTGTTTCATTCCAATAAAATGTACCTGTGAGAGAATGAAAAGATATTAAAAAAAATAGTAGCATGTAATTTTCGTGTCCTTTTGACCGTGTTACATGCAGATTTTTGTATTAAATATAATGTCAAATAATATAAAAATGTGTTTTATCTGAAAAATAGTTTGTTTTATTTCAGTAAATATTTATTTTTAAAATAGACCCAAAGTGCTTCCAAACTTGCTTCATAACATTCGTCTACATCTGGTTTGAATTTTTAGCCCTTCAGTCCTGTTTTTAGAGACCAGTTTCATAGAAACACCCATATATACAGTCACAAAAGAAAACCACAGAAAGCTCCAACATACATACCAAAAGCATAATATGAGGACATAAGACCTAAGAAGTAATATTCTCTCCTCCCCGCAACTTTCATCGCTGTTAACCAAGCTTTCAACTCTACTTTTTAGCTGTTCTGTAAGGGTGCTGAACCATGCTGCCATGCAATATCAGATAATATTTGGTACAATGGCGTTATAAACGGTTAACATGACTGCACTGCCCTAAACAGTCTAAATCTGCTGAGAAGGTGCAGGATAATGGATTTTGCATCATGTGAGGAGTGTAAAGTGCACTAGCAAATTAAAGAATTAAAATATATTAGAAATATGCTTCTTTGGAGAGCTAATAATAGTGCAGTTGTGAGCTGATGTGCAGTGTTTCAATAAGAAGACATGTCAAGAAAGTAGATGATAAACTGACATAAAACAACAAATGATCCTTTTTATTTGTTTCCTGAGAGAAGAGCCACAACAGAATACATAACCCTCCCATCCTATTTGTCAAAGAAGAGTCGAAGAAAGCAGTAGTGACAGAGCGTGAAAATAAGTAGGATGTGTATGTAAAAGCGACTGCAGGATTGAGTGAATCCCTGAATGCAGCTGAGGTAAACATAACTGAACTCAAGTTGCCCGCAATATCTCATTCTGAAATAGAATTTACTCACACCGTCCAGCTTATAGAAACTGAGTAAGCATAGCATATCAAGTGGCAAAATATTTTCAGGGAGACAGAATATAATACATCCCTGTTTGTTTGTATTCACGTTCCTGGCTTCGGATTGATTTTGTATACCAGTTGGTGGCGGGAGGTGCCGGTGGATTTACATGTTAGTGAAGGGGAGGTCAGTTGGAAGAAAGATTAAATAAAGGGCAAGTAGGTCATATGGAAAAGAAGATAGACTTTCTCATTTGTCTGGCCTCCCCTTGACCTTCTCCCCTGCAAGCTTAGAGTAGCTACGAACTGTAGATTCCCATAATCCCGGCCTCTGGAGGGTGTGGGGGAACTACAGAGCTGAAGGCGGGTGCGGGGTGGGGGGTAGAGACAGAGAGAAAGAAAAATCAGCAAGAGTGAACACCACAGAGTCAACAACAAGCTCCCTTAAACCCTCAGTGGCTCCTTCCTCTCCTTCCTCTCCTTCCCGTCTATCAGTCCATTTTCTCTCTCTCTCTCTCTCTCTGTGACTCTTGACACTCTATTCTCTCTGCGGTGGTACCTACAGTTGATATAATGCTGATGCTCTTTCCCTGTTGTGTTGGAATAACAGCTCTGCGGTGCGACAAGGTGTGGAGCGTCGTCGTAATGACAGAAACTGCAGCTGGAGAGCCTCTTCAGTTGCTCAACACACCGGCTGGCTGCTGCAATGCATCAGCGCCTTAATAGCCCCGCTATGTACGGGTCCAGATTGGCTGGAAACACAATGTAAAGGATGCACTGATTTCCCACCCTAGCGGTAATTGCGACACCTAATCATACCGACGGCTGCTTTCTGCTGTGGGAGCACATGTCACAGTTTGGATTTATGTACGCCGTCATTTAAAGCTTCTGAAACACATGACGTGACACGTAAGATGACATGCAGCGGTGAGACCTACATTTCTGAAATACTGCAGACAGCCTACACGTTTGCACAGCCTGAACCTTTAACCCTTTCATGCATTAATTATGACAACCTTAATCAAGATTTTTTTTTACTCAGTGTTTTTATTCCTCTAAAATTTGGCATTAATTGTACAGCTTTTTTTTTTTTTTTTTTAACATTTTAATCTATTCTTCTTCTATTTTATTTTTTTATTTAGGTTTTATCTATTCTTCTGTATTTCTATCTATGTATTTATTTTGATTTTATTAGTATTATTTTTTAAATTTTATTCTTTACAGTTGTTCTGTCTTTTATTCTATTCTTGTATTTTACTCTGTTATTTTTGGTTTTATTTGTTTTTTCTGTACAGCACTTTGGTCCACTGTGGTTGTTTTAAAGTGCTTTACAAATAAAGTTGGATTGGATTTAAAAAACAATGCGATTGAAATTTTTTTTATGAACCTATTTTTTATGGAGTTGCAAAAAAGTCCAGTCAGCTGGACACCATGTGTTCAGTTTTTGAAGGAAAGAAACATGTATTTACTAATATGCTATGAGAAAACTATGAAATAAAAACATTTTTCATGCTGCGAATCTGAAATTTTGTGACATTTTAACACACTCTAATACTAGTCAGTAATCACTTCATGGAGATAATAAAGAAAAAAAAACTTTTTGGTGTTAATTACAGTCTAATAAAAATAATAAACAATTACTTTACACTCAAACATGTTACTGCAGATCAATTTGATCAAGAATAGCAAAGTTACAGTAATGGTATCAATTGCAGTGTATGGGATGATGCATAAGCGTCCACTGTGTTGGCTGATATGGAACTAAAACAACAAAATCCATGAATATACAAGAGAACAGCTGGAGAATAACTGTCCACTGTAGTGACCACTATGCATGAAAGGGTTAATACAGGGGTGTCAAACTCATTTTAGTTCAGGGGCCACATTCAGCTAAATTTGATCTGAAGTGGGCCGAACTAGTAAAATAATAACATAATAATATATAAATAATGTCAACTCCAAACTTTTCTGTTTTAGAGCAAAAAAAGTAAATTGACATGATGAAAAGGTTTATATCTACAAACTATTCTTTCAAAAGATGTGAATAACTTGAACAAACTGAAAAAAAAAAGTGCAATTTTAACAATATTATGCCTCACACTGTAAGCTCGGAATTTGTATTTACTAAAATGCTTTAATTACAATGCACTTAAATGATTTAAGTTTTATGATGTTACTATAAAATGTTAAGTATATTCTACTAATTTAGAGACATAGTTGAAAGTACGAAAAAGTTTAAGTTGAATGGAATTAAATCACTAAGTTTTAGTCATGACCACACCTTTTTATCTTCGCATTGTATTGTGGGTATTGGGCATGTTGTTGAAAATGTGTTATTTTTATGTGCAGGGGTTCAGCGGGGTTGTGGTGTTAGTGTTAATTTGGATTTAATGAGTGTATGGCAGTGTTTATTGGCCTTTTTGTGTTTGTTTTTGTATTTTTGTAGAGCTGCACCATGAGTCAGAGCCATAGGAAGAACTATGGCTTTCCTGTTCATCCTGGACTGGTATTGTGAAATGGAAGTTTCAATGTCTTGTTAAATTAAAAGCACTCTTTGTTCTGGAAAATGGTAGTAATCTAGCTTCCATTCATACTTCAAAATCTGAAATTCAATAATTTTATAACTACCTAAATCAGAAATAGGATTTTGGGTTTGATTACCTTAAAGAGACATGTTTAATCAATGATAAATTAATCTGGCTGCAATTGAGAAAATTAGTCAGTGTAATTTAAAATGCTGAGTTGAATGGTTGGATAGTGGGGTCGATTTTACAACAGATCTAAAGTACAAATAAGTTGTCTTTTAGTGTTTTCTACTTAATAGTTTAAGTTCAATATTTTTAGCATTAAAGTTGAACCTACTTAAACCAATTGATTAGTCGATCATTACTCAAATCATTTAAGTGCAATCACTTGCCTCAAATTTTCTGAGTAAACTCTACTTATCCGGGCTTATAACTTACAGATCACAGTGGATCTACAAACACACAAAACATTGAATAACAGACAGAATATTGTTAAAATTGAAAAAAACAAAAAAAAACCAAAAAACCTCTTAAGACATTTCAGGTTGTTCATATTTGTTCACGTTATTCACATTTTTTGCGAAATTATACTTTGTTTAAGTGTAAATACATGAAAATATTTACATTTACAAAGACAAAAATTTGGAGTTGTCATTATTTATATGTTATGATGATAATATTTTACTGGTCCTGCCCACTTGAGATTGAATTGGTCTGAATGTGGAACCTGAACTAAAAGGATTGTTAAAATCTTAGTGTAATTTTTGCATTTCATTAATTCATCCCAAGGGCCGGACTGGACCCTTTGGTGGGCCGGATTTGGCCCCCGGGCCGCATGTTTGACGCCTGTGCTTTAATATATCACTGCATTTATCCGAAGTGTTTGCTTTACTATTGTTCTCTATCTATTTGAGAAGAGTAGTAAAGCAGGTTTGTAAGTGTATTTCTGTGACCAAAAACGGATTTTATTCAGAAGCCATTCATATTTCTTCCTTCTGGCTTAACCCTTGTATGGCATTTGGGTCTGTGGGACCCGTTTTTATTTTGTATTAAAAGAAAAATGATGATTAATTATTTTTTAATGAATTATTTCCGCTTATATCTTGTCCTGCTCCTGTTTTTAAGTAGAGTTCTCTGTTTTTAATCGTCTTTGTCACTTCTACTTTTTGGTATTTCTGATATGTCCATTGGATGTTTCAAATGTCTCATTCTGTCTCGGCTATATTGTAAATGAGGTTGTGTTTTCAATATATCTCCGAGTTTAAATAAAATAAAGGTTATGATGATTATATTACAATTTACAAAAAAAAAAAAAACTACTAAAAATGAGTAGCACTTTAGCAAAGGCAAAAATTAAACATGTATGCTTTTTATATTGCTTGTAATTGGGATGAAGTAAACATCAGTAGATTATTTTAACACAAAATTGTTTGATTATGTTGAATTAAAAACCCACAAATGCAGCGGGACCACCACACCCACAAACACTGGCTGAAGAGCAAAAAATATGAACACCACACAAGGGTTAACAACTGATGAAATAACATCCCAAAATCCACCATTTGCCCTACAAACAACACTTTCATTCCTTCATCTTCTGAAACACTTTATCCCTGAGAGGGTCTTTGGGGTGCTGGAGCCTATCCCAGCTACATTTCAGATGAAGGTGCGGTACACCCTGGATGTGTTGCCAGTTCGTTGCAGGGCTGACATAAAGACATGAACAACCGATCACTTTGTTTCACATGAGCATTTTTTAGATTTTGGGGGCAGTACCTGAAGAGCACCCATGCAAACACAGTGAGAACATGCAAACTCCACACAGAAAGGCTAGCGATGGATTCAAACCCAGGACCTTCTGCTGTGAGGTAACAGTGCTAAATGTTGCACCACTGTGTCACCCTAACATGCTCTCTGTAGATCAGGGGGTTCAAACATGTGGCCCGGGGCTCAAATGCCAAAGGCTCAAATCTGGCCCATGGGATGAATTTGCAAAGTGCAAAAATTCCACAATCAAGGCTGTTGAACTCATTTTAGTTCAGGTTCCAAATATAGACCAATATGATCTACAGTCAAATAATAGCATAAAAACCTACAAAAAATAATGCCTCCAAATTTTCTTCTTGGTTTGATGTAAGAAAAAAAAAAAAAAAATTACACTATGCCTATAAATAATGACAACTTCAAATTTTTGTCTTTGTTTTTGAGCAAAAAATAACATTAAATTATAAAAATATTTGTTTTTACAAACTACCCCGTAACAATAAAATGTGACTAACCTGAACAAATATGAACAACCTGAAATGTTTAAAGAAAATTAAGCACAATTTTAACAACTTTCTGCCTTTTACGAAGTGTTTAGTGTCTTTGTACATCCGATCCATAAAGCACATGTAGAAATGATAAGTGTAGGCATAATATTGTTAAAATTGCACTTATTTTTCTTAAGAAATTTTTATTTTTTTCAGATTATTCACATCTTTTTTGTTTGGATAGGTTATAAAAGTAAGTATTTTCATAATTTAATGGGGGTGTTTTGCGCTAAAACAAAGAGAAATTTGGAATTGTCATTATTTATAGGTTATTATGCTATTATTTTACTGGTCTGGCCCACTGGAGATCAAATTGTGCTGAATGTGGCCCCTGGAAGAAAATGTGTTTTTGACCCCTGCTGTAGATATTTAATACAAATTAAAACCCTCCTCGAGTGTACGTACAAGTGGACAGAACTCCATTTTCATACTACAGGAGCTTGTGGAAACTAACTTAGTGCTGTCACTGTGTCAAACTCACCAAAAGCTGTTTATTTTTCTTGACTGTTAAAAAAGTTTCCTGGCTAATTATCTGAGACAATACTGATTTTAATGACTTTTAAGAAAATACATGACATAAAAAGTGTATGTGTTGTGCTCTCCGCCCGGACGTTTGAGGGAGATGGCTGCGTTGTATGTGTTATTGAAATGACCACGGACTCGATACGTGCCCTCACTCATCTGTGATTTATTCAAAAACTGCCATTACAACACTCATCTCAACGACGCACATGTGCACAACTTCTTCCTTCTAGACAGCCTGAATCAATCAGACATTAAACATCGAACAAAACAGTATATCACTTGTTAAAAATAAAACCTTTGTAAAAACATTAGATTTTTAACCCTTTCATGCATGAATTATGAGAACTTTAGTCAGTATTCTTTTCTTGAGTGTTTTTGTTCCTCTTTAGGCATGAAAAAAACAATGCAACTGAAAGTTTTTTTTTTTTTATTTTTTTTTTATGAACCTATTTTTCGTGGAATCACAAAAATGTCCACTCAGATGGACACCATGTGTTTAGTTTTTTAAGTAAAGAAACATGTATTTAAAACTTATCATCAGAAAGTGATATACTACGTGAAAACTATGAAATAAAAACATTTTTACCTCCGCCAAGGAGGTTATGTTTTTGCCAGGGTTTGTTTGTTTGTCTGTTTGTTTGTTTGTTTGTTTGTCTGTCCGTTAGTGTGCAACATAACTCAAAAAGTTATGGACAGATTTGGATGAAATTTTCAGGGTTTGTTGGAAAAGGGATAAGGAAGAAATGATTAAATTTTGGTGGTGATCGGGAGTGGGGGGGCCCACGGGGGGGGGCCACTGATCAGCCTTGGCGGAGGTCTGCGCTCTCTGAGTGCTTCTAGTTAATGCCGCTAATCTGATGTTTTCTCACATTTTATCCTACTCAAATATTAGTTATTACTCATTTCATGGAGATAATATCCTCCTGAGACCCAGGAAATTGACAATTTTAGCTATTTTACACTAAAAAATGGTCTTGATTGGAAACTGCACAATGCAACAGTTTTTTCAGATACATTTAAAAAAAAAAATTATTCATTGATTGATTTTTTTTAATGGAATGTCCTTTGCAATGGACAGTGTTTTTTTTAAGTTAAACTGTCAAACTTTTGTCCCCTACAGAGGACAAAATGCATTGCTGGGTCTCAGGAGGACATGCAAAAAAATAAATAAATAAAATTGTTTGTTAATTACAGTCTAATAACAATTAGCAATTGATTTACACTAAAATATGTTCGTGCAGATCAGGTTTATCATGAGCAGCAACGTTACAGTAATGGTATGAATGTCAGTGTATGTGATGATGCATAAGTGTCCACTGTGTTGGCTGATATGGAACTAAAACAACAAAACCCATGAATAAACAAGAGAACAGCTGGAGAAGAACTGTCCACTGGAGTGACCACTATGCATGAAAGGGTTAAACAAAATATGTTATGATTTTTAATTACTACAGTTTTAAATGTAATATTAAATTTGCATAAACCCATATTTTCCCTCATCAATTAAATATAAATGTAATTGTACCGAACCTGTACCAATTTATATAAAGCTATAATAATAATAATACCTGGGAACAAACAGACCCATCAATGACCTATGAACATGAACATTTCAAAGAAATAATGTGCTTCCTAATTTACAAAAAAAATAAGGCATTTTAACCTGTCACATATGGAACCGCTCTGGCATGACAGTTTGGCTCTGAAAATGCCATTTTGAGGTCATTGCCATGTTGATGACCATATTTGTACAAAAGCAGTGTGAGGGGTTTATGCTAAACGCTAACTTAGACAGACAGCAGTGCAGTAAACTCATAAAACAGTAGCATGGCAATGTCGTTTTCCGGTCTTGTTAGTGTGCCTTAGTAAACACAACTACACTAAGGCTGTCTGAAATAAGAGCTTTATTGAATAAACAGAAGCTCAGAAAGTCTGTCTGGGCAGGTGAGCCAGTTGTCAAACATACCTGTAAATCTAAGCCCAGCTCAGCAGATGGTAAATCCTTCTATTCCCTTTAAAATATGGACCTCCAGATCCTTTCGTCAAATATATGTTCAAATAAAATGAATGTGACCTGAATGATTCCTGGAAGAAGACTGACCTAACGTTTTTAGAGAGAAGTTCAGTGTAAGACTATGGCAGGGGTGTCCAAACTTTTTTTTAAAGAGGGCCAGATCTGATAATGTGGAGATTGCCAGGGGCCAGTGGTCCCTTCAGACGTTTTTTAAACAGTAAAAATTACATATAAATGCGCTGTTCTACAACAATTTTATTTTCATTGTCACAATATTTTTTTTTAAATGGCAATGTAACCAAATCTAAGCCACTCAGGTGTGAACAAATTAAAAAAAAAAAAAAAAAAAAAAAACAATTCTGCCTTCCTTTCACATCTGGAGTCAGATAACATAGAACAAACTGTGTGGAGTATCTTAAACGTCCAAAAAGTTGATAAAAATCTTAACCCCACATTCATTTTAAACATGACTTGTATGAGTAATCATTACTCATATATTACTCAGTAATGCAAAGTCTGTTAACATTTCAGATGAAAACAGATGACTCGTACTCTTGTCTTTCACAAAATCATTCAGAAAGTAATATTTTGTGTCACATCTACAAGTACATAACACCAGCAGTTAGAGGCAACTAACCTGGCAACTTGGTAGCCTGCCCTGGTGTTGAATTCATTGAACTCCCAGGTTCACATGAAGAGTCACTGTTGTGAGTTTAAAGCAGCTTGAATTTACTTCACTTTTTCGGAACGCTCACTCCCTGCTAGCTTGTCGTATGCGTTAGCATGTTTTGTCTGCTCGTGTCTCTTTACATTGAATTCTTAAACAAGGCAACAGTCTCTTGCCAAATTAGGCAAACACAATCGCCTCGATTTTCAGTGAAAAAAAATTGTACTTCCCATCTCTCCTGGAAGCGGCGGCCCTCACTGTCAACTTCCATTTTTTTTATTTACAGGCGCCATGGTTAGAAATTAGCGAAAAGGGTTCACGGCAAGGTCACAGAGCCAGATAGAGTTAGAGTGGTGCTGCTACCATGAGGTGAAAGGAGAAACTGCATTTTGAACCTTTTATGATTCATGTACTCGGTTCAACAGTCTAAGCGGGCCATAAATAATACATTATAAAACCGAAGCTGTGGGCCGTATAAAATCTGACCGCGGGCCGTGATTGGCCCCTGAGCCGGACTTTGGACATGCCTGGACTATGGGAACCAGAACCTAGTGGACATCAGAACATCAGTTTGACCTTCATATACTGGTTTCATTTTAGAGCTGTGGTCCTTGGTCTTTGCTTTTAAAGTAACTGATCTATACTTCAGTGTTGCTTTTTAAAGGGCTCATATTTTGCTAAACCCACTTTTATTAGTCTTTGGTACATTTATTTGTGTATTTGGACCCTCATAGTTCAAAAAGTTTTAATTTGAACCCTCCAGGTGCTGCAAAGTTATCTTTATATTCATTCTGGCAAAAATCGAGTGGATTTCTACAACCTGTTTTAATTCCTTCTTAATTTGTCACGTCTAGAACTAGTTACGTCACAATATTTGCACATATAAGGTCAAGAATTCTGACGAACATTTCTCTGAGTGCGACATAATTGTTTATCAGCAGCAGCGGTTGTAGTCCATACTGAAAATATGTCCAAACTTCGGGTCAGTTACCTAAAATGTTCAGTTGATTGGTTGTATTAATGAACACAAGTGGCTGAATGGGACAGAGCAGCACAGCCAACAACCTGGAAGGGGTGGGGCATAAAGTGTCTCATTTGCATTTAAAGGGCCAGCGCTCAAAACAACCTTTCTTGTGTCATTACTCAGAAATAGGGTTGAAGATGAACCTGTGGAGTTGAATTAACGAAGAATTCAGACTCAAGCATAGCATTTACAGTTTATGTAGACCACAGGGAAATGTTTTAAAATACATAATTCCATTTAAAATAGCAAAATATCACTCCTTATATCACTCTGGGCTCAGTTTTGATAGTTTGTGTTAATTTGAGAAGTCTGTTGAAAGAACAGGAGGCTTTAAGATGTATGAACTCACAAACTACTTCAATCTTTTGCTTAATTTTGACCTTAATTCATGCTTTACTTCAGCAGGACATTCCCAGTGAGATGCAACAGCTCTTCTTCCATGACTCCCTGGTAGAAGAGTTGTTGATGAATATGATGACTGAGTAAATGATTACAGTTTAGTTTATCTGACTTATAAATGATTTAAATAGTGTGCTAAAACAGTTTCATCCATTATAAGAAATGGGTCTTCAGTGTTCAGGATATTTACATGCCCCTCTAGAAATGTTTTTTTTTTGTAACAATTTTTATTGCTTTATGAGATATATGTATGTATCTATGGATTTGATCTAATGTCCATCAGTGATATGATACATCCTTTTGGAGCTCAGGTCTTGGCCTTTGCCTGAACGCCTCCTATCAAAGTAGGTGATCTACAGTTCAGTGCTGCTTTTAACTGGCTGGGTCTGATTTTGTGGCAGTTTTAGCCTGTCTTCAACGTGCACTTCCTGACAATGGAGCGCAGGTCACACTAACAATTTAAGTTTAATCATGTGAACTGAGAAAATCATCAACTTCCTAATGGATTTGTCTCTAAATCTAACCCTTTTTAAATGATTTATCGCCATTAATTATAACATCATCCTCTTTGTGTTTTTTCAGTGTAAATCGTGCATTTTCTCATATTCAATTCACTGATCATGTAGATGTTCATAAAAGCTCAGAGTAAATTCAAAGGTTATTAGATCAAATTAGAGAAAATGAGGAAAAACTGACCTTTTTTTTTTTAACAAATTATATCATTAATTCAAACATAAAACAAGTGTGCCCATTCACTGTCAATTATCAGACATGGGTTTTACTGGTGAATCAAGGTTATAGAAGTTGACGGTGTTTCTACGTTCATTCCGGAGCCTCTGAACATCCAAATGGATCATATCTGATGACGATTTAAAGCTGAGAATCTGCATTTTACCCCAGTTATTTACATATATTGATAGAACTAGAAGCATTGTACCCGTGGTGCCATTGTACCATAGCATGAGAGGCTAAAATCACCCAGCATACCTGACAACATTTGAATACGGACATAAATTTGTTCCTAGTAGATAGTCAGGTAATGTTTGTATTCATTTGGCGAGTTTGGCGGCGATCAGGCCAGTGAAGGCTGAGGAAGATCTGTACAAACGCCCTCCTGTGCTGCAACATTGATCGATCGGACACAGAACGTGGATTATATAGTAGGATTAGTGGATCAACAGTTTCTAAATATTTTACAGGGTGGGGAAGCAAAATGTACAATGAACATTTAGTTGTTTTTTCTCAGCAGGCACTACGTCAATTGTTTTGAAACCAAACATATATTGATGTCATAATCATACCTAACACTATTATCCATACCTTTTCACAAACTTTTACCCATATGAGTAATCAGGAAGGGAAATGTCAAACAGTGTGTGATTTGCTGAATGCACTCGTCACACCAAAGGAGATTTCAAAAATAGTTGGAGTGTCCATAAAGACTGTTTATAATGGAAAGAAGAGAATGACTATGAGCAAAACTATTACGAGAAAGTCTGGAAGTGGAGGAAGCAACAAAAAACGTACCAAAGCTTTTATTAAAGCTCTCAAATCCAAAATCCTAAGGATCCAACCAAATCCATCCAGATACCAGGTATTGTCATGGCTTAAAGCAAACTACCCAGATGGAAATTATGTATGGAATGTAAAGAAGAGAATGACTATGAGTAAAACTATTATGAGAAAGTCTGGAAGATACTATTGAAGAAGAATGGGAGAAGTTGTCACCTGAATATTTGAGGAACACTTGCGCAAGTTTCAGGAACCGTGTGAAGGCAGTTATTGAGAAAGAAGGAGGACACATAGAATAAAAATATTTCCTATTATGTAAATGTTCTTGTGGCAAATAAATTCTCATGACTTTCAATAAACTAATTGGTCATACACTGTCTTTCAATTCCTGCCTCAAAATATTGTAAATTTTGCTTCCCCACCCTGTATATCAATAGATGTTTTTAGTTGCCGGTAGATGTTTGAGTCTTTATGAGTTAATTATTGTCACTGAGTTCAAGATCTGTGCAAAGAAAAAAACCCCACAGAGATCAGTCACAGGCCACTTTCAACAACATGAAACATGTCTCGTACATTGACCTCAAGGGTAAAAATCAACACAACAGAAACTATTACGCCGAATGTGCTCTGAAATAACTTCTAATACTGTTAAGACGAGTGTGTTTTGCCTTCATTCACACTCATCCATCTTCTTCTGTCTGATGATGTTGCAGCTGATGAAACGGTCGGTCAATAGTCAAACCATTAGTGCTTAAACTTCATGATGAAACTTCACAGTTTGATGGAGTTTGGGATGATTCCTAATTCCGCCGTGCCTCATTAGAAAACACAGTGTCACTCACACAGCAGTGGTCCGCAGCTTGATAGAGCATATGGTCATAGCGCTGTAATTTCATTCCGTGGTGCTTTATGGCTTCCCAGGGCAGAATGTCAGCGGCTTTTCATTGGAAAGTGGCAATGAAGTCTTTATGCCCATTAAGAAAGCTAGAGGCAATAATGTAGTAACTCCAGAGGAAATTAACTACAGAGGAATTTACTGAAATAAAAACTGATACTAATTAGTTATAAAAGCCTAATAAGTCTTGATGTGTCATAAAAATACAATATTGTGTTTTGTTTTTTTTTCCATTTGTGTCTGTTTTTATTATTGACACAAGAAGGCATGAAAGTAGAAATCGCACAAAGGCGTAAAACTCTGACAAGAATGGATTTGTAAAAAAAAAACAACAAAAAAAACAAACAAAAAAACCCATTTATTTTTATTTAACAGATCCAGAGAGAAAAGAAACAGAGTGAGCAGGGCCAGAAATTGATCTAAAGTCACTGCAGTTATATTGATTTCATTTTAACTGTGACACGGGATTGTTTTACGGTCATTAAAGACAAACATTTTATACTGTGTTGAATTTTAATAGAGAATAAGGGCTGATTAGAATTGAATTAATGTAAATAATTCAAGTTTTCGATTTGATCGGTGAGTGAGAATCCAAAAATGACAAAATGAAGATTCGTATTCCTCTGCTGTCACTCAAATGTCAGCGGCAGCAGTTCTCTGCACAGAGTTTCCCTTTAATTAAACAGATTGTGGCAGCTCCAAAGTCTCATAACAAACTGAAAATATCATTGGGAGAAATAACATACTCCTCCCTTTACAGAGACAACTAGGCAACTCACATCTCTGGCACATGGAGTTTTTTTTTTTTTTTTTTTTTTACAGCAAATAGACATCTTTTGTAACATGTATTAACACAGACCTTGTCTTTACCACAGAACATGTAGGTCAACTCATTGTTATTGACTGTGATAATCCAAAGATGTAACCTAAATGATGAAACAAAGGCAATTAAATCAAATAACACATTTAAAAAGACAATCAAATCCAAAATGTTGAGTAAATATCACAAAATGGATATTTTCCAATATGTATATTACTACTAAGAAATAGACAGTTTATTCTGATTTGTGTATTATTGTTATGAAATGGGCAGAGTTTATTTTTGTTTTTGAAATGGGTATAACATTTTTGTATTTTGTGCTTAGTCAGAATTTAGTCTGATATGTGTAGGATTTTTCAGTTACTTATGGGATCTGACAGGAATTTAGGGTAGGTAGAAGGATGGGGTAAGGGGGCGGGAGATTCTAAATTAAACTCCATCCTGCTCCTTTTCAAATGTTTTCCTTTCTTTTTATATAAATTTTTTTGCGGTTTGGTTTTATTGTTATATTCAAAATAAATAAACAAACAAACATAACTAAATGATGAAGATGGAAGAACAGAACAATTCAGCTGATGTCTGTAATTTGCTGCAGAAACTGGGATTCTGTGAAGCCAGGCTTATGGGATCGGAACTTCAACCAAATCTGAACCTCTTTTGGGCTCATTTTAGCACAAGAACATGCTATACAAACCCCTGGAGGTTAAAATGGACCACTGAGTCCCAATAGACTCCAAAGAATCACTACAAAGCAAGAAAACAAAACCATATTTATGAGGCACATTGTATTCCAGATGGAAACACAGTGTACGACATAAAGTGTGTTGTGCGAATTGTAGCAAAGATGATACCGGCAACCAACCATTAAAGCAAATCAAGAATAATATGAAGGAACAATAATAGGTGAAAGAAGAAAAGACAGTAAAAGAAAGAAAATGATA
Organism: Sphaeramia orbicularis; assembly: GCF_902148855.1. NCBI lineage: Eukaryota > Metazoa > Chordata > Actinopteri > Kurtiformes > Apogonidae > Sphaeramia > Sphaeramia orbicularis. Next base: position 21,815,082 of record NC_043970.1, on the reverse strand, counting down.
AGAATTATAGTTACTACGAATAAGACATTAAAATGGAAGAAATATGAGATAAATAAAAGAATCCACACACATAAAAAATCACGTTATCACATATTAGAAAAATATTATTATTTTCAAATTTAAATTTAAATATGAAAGAGCACATATTAACTATCAGAGTGCATCAGATTAGAAAGACTGACTTATATTACCAAAGGAAAACTGGAGGAACAATTACTGATTTATTTTTATTATTATGACTGCTATATTTAAATATTATTTCTACATATATGTATACATGTTCATAAGAATATATGTATGTTTTTTTACACACTATACATACACACACACACACACACACACACACACACACACACACACACCTACACACACACACACACACACACACACACACGTTCTTTATGTATATTATTATTTTCTTTGTTTACATTTCATTCATTCATTCATAAATACCAATAAAAAATATTGTGGGAAAAAAAGAGCAAATATTAACCCTTTCATGCATGAATTATGAGAACCTTAATCACATTTTTTTCCTGAGTGTTTTTATTCCTCTTTAGGCATGAAAAAAAAAAAACCCAAAAAAACAATGTGATTAAAAATTTACTTCTGAAAAATAAATAATAATAATTAAAACAAATAACAATAATATATATATATATTTTTTTTAAATTAAAAATACATAAAAAAATAATTATGAAAAAACAAAACAAAACTATTTTTCATGAAGTTGCAAAAATGTCCACTCAGCTGGACGCCACATGTTTAATTTTTGACGCACAGAAACATGTATTTACTGATAAATTGTGTGAAAACTATGGGGAGGGCTTGTGATTCTGAGGCTTTATGCTCAGGAGAGATCTACATAATGTGACCAATTCATGCCAGAAAAGATATGTAGTGTCTTCAAACTTTAATAAAGATATATGTAAAAAAAAACAACAACAACCACAACGAAAAGAAAAACTAAATCCATGAATATACAAGAGAACAACTGTAGAATAGCTGTCCACTGTAGTGACCAGTATGCATGAAAGGGTTAATAAATCCCCTATTATTTTATGTAGTAAAATAAGAGGTGAAAGAATTGACAGTAAAAGAAACCAAAATGATAAAAACATTTAATTACACAAATAAAAATGACAAAGAATAAATAATTATAAAGGCAGAAAAAAAAACACTTAAAAAAATTACATAGATACTATTAATGGGATTAAATAGCATATAAATATTATGTAAAACCTAGAAGAAGAACCAAAGCACATGTGAATTAAGATTATTAATAAAATAAAATAAAATAAAATAGCTACTACATACTTAAAATAAAATGTATTTGCTAGCTTAGCACCATTAACAACCTATGGTGCTCTTTGATGCTTTTTGCAAAATGCTGTGAAAGAGTTTGAGGTTTAAAACAATAAAATTACATTTATTTTTTTAACAAATAATAAACGGACAACAATATGCCAAGTGTTGCCTTTTTTGTTGTTTTGCTTTATTTGTTTATTAGTTATTATGTTGGGCCCAATGGCAGAGGCATGTGTACTATGGTGAATTACAATTTGCATAATGTCATTTCCTATTGTTGCTACTGCTGGATCAGTCCAAACTGCAATAGTGTCTCATTAGTAATCCCTCTGTGTCCGAGTACTCAGCTGCTTGCTAGAGCATACTGTCATCACCATTTCATTCCTAAGTGTCTGTGAAGCTCCCTGTCCATTTAACACACACACACACACACACACACACACACACACACACACACACACACACACGCACACGCACACTCACGCACACAATTCCATTTTAACCTATGCAAACAGATCACAGTGGAAAAATGGCCTTATGAGTGAGTGTATTCAATTAAACGCTCTTCGTCTACAAACACGTATAATATGTATTGCTGTTGAGTTGAATCATTTCCTATAAGGCCTGGTGGGAGAGAAACATTCAACTCTTACAAAACATTTCACTTTGATGGATCAGATGGATTCACTTTAATTGATCTGGATGAATATCAACTGATTTACAGCAGACGTGAGGCACTGTGCAATTACCGAGCACCACCTCCAGCCAAATCACAGCCTGAAACTCTGACTTCACTTTGTTTTCTTTACTTTCATCTGCATCTCTTTCAAGTCTGAGGGGGATTTACTGTGTAAATAAATCACAGACAAATCATCGCTCTCACCTGAACACATGTGTTTGATAGTTCTTACTGAATACTGAACATAGTGGGTCTTAGTTGATCCTACTTTAAGGCCGATGTTTGCATTAGTCATGGAGTTGTGATCCACTTATATATAAGCTGCATAATTCTCCAAGACAGATGAAGTGTGCAGATGTTTTAATCGCTGCTGTTTGAGCCAATCTTTCATAGAGATGTAAGGATAAGGATAGAGATGCACCGATATCAGGTCCAATTCTCAGCGTGTGTACTTGTACTCGTAAAAGTACTTTGATACAACTGATACCATTTAGAGCATGCAGCAGCGTGCAGCAGGTACGCATCAGAATGTGTGGGGAGTGAGAAGAGTGAGGAGATTTTTCAAAATAAATGATGGTGAGAAAAGTAACGCTAACTGCAAGTAAAGTTAAAGACACATTGAAACATTAGTAACCACATTAGTGTTACCTCTGTCGTCTCCATGTTTATTATTACTGACTTTCTTCTTCTTCTCAAAAAAACTTCACTTTTCTTCATGGTATTCAGTCAGAATGGTTAATTAAGAGTGGTGCCCCCTGGTGGATTGATTGAGAAACGTTCATTCCAACACATTAAGGGTCGGCACTACTAAGATCCCAATTTACGTGTATTAATTTGCTTGCACAATCTAGAATTTTGCATGTGGGGTTGAACCGCGGTTTACGGGTGATTTACAAAGATTGCTTGTGCAAATTACAACAGGTGCAAAGTCTTGCAGACCGCCCTATTTAAATGAGGGTTTTGTGTGCACTACTGGAGACAATACGCTGTAGAAACTGCTGTGGGATCCACCAGAACTAATGGGAACAGTGACTGAATGATCCAGACGCATGGAAATGTAACTTTGGAGGAGTTTAGTCATAGAAGGTATTACATGACTCATTTATTCATTTATTTTTCATTTTAGAGGTGGGGGGACCTTGGAGGTTGGTGGATTGAATAAATGTTAGGCGCACATAATTTTGTCACACTGTATGTCAGTGTATTTTTAAAAACACAATCATCAGGAGTGGAAAAGAGTCCCGTAAAGTGTGTGTGTGTGTGTGTGTGTGTGTGTGTGTGTGGGGAGGGGGCGTATATGTCTCAATTATTTTTTCTTCCGTCATTCCAAAAATGTTCACACGAGCGTGAAAAATGCGATCTCGTTTCATCATGTCGATGTCTCCTAAGCACTTCCATTTGTGTGCAATTACGTATCCAAACTGTTTGCTCCTTCTTTTGAGACGTGTTAAATAAAGACGCAATTTCTATGAGCAAAATTGCTTTTGGGTTTGATAAATCACTTTGCGTGTGCTAAATTATTATATTTACATTTCTCCTCCCACCACACGCACAATTGCGTGTAAATGCCCCATATTGCATATTCATTGTGGCAAACGTACTAACTGGATGCAGACGCGCTATTTTGCACCTTTGAAAGACGTAACCCTTAGTGTTCCTAAATCAGTTTGTACATTTTTTTGCGTGTGCGATGAGTTTGCACACATTTTAACACATGCAAACCTGTAGTAGATCCGGCCATAGTAACATACGCTGCTCAGATGCTATTTTTGCCCGTGTCATA